>NC_064921.1:121157389-121489056 GCF_023897955.1 Schistocerca gregaria
AGGAAAAGACAACAAGCAGAGATCATGAAGCACTACTGGAAGAACAGGAAACAACAAAGAAAGAACAGGAACTGGAATTAATACGTGATCCTTGTTGGCCAGTACGAAGGTAAGGGGGAAAAAATCCTGCAACAGTACATTTAACTGGGCCTACAATCGTTCCCCCCTGATAGTACTTGCCCAATATAGACCACGAATTGACCCTGTATGCGATAATAATAAACGTTCTCCCAGTGAAGGAATAAAAGAGGCTTCTCTTTGTGACTATCAGGCAAACATGCATACATATATATAAATAGTTAATTTTGTTTATATTTTAGGAAGCTGATCTTTCTAGCAGTTGATGTTGTCATTCATCAACTCCGATCATGTGCTAGTATTTCCATTTTTGTACCTGAACTTCCTTAAACATCCCCCGTAAGCTGTTGTACATATTTTAATCGTCGTCTGGGCTACGTAATTTTCGCTCTGCTGCTTCTTGCAGCACCAAATTAAGTGTCACTGGAAGCCAAACAGATGTCCCTCTGGCATGTCCCATCTATTGGTGAGGATTTTCAACAGATTTATTTTCTCTCCTGTTCTGCCTATCACATCTTCGTCTCGTGTTTTATCGATCCACTTTGCTTTCTAGTTGTTTCTCAGCATCATACTTAAAATAATTCCGACTTCTTCTAATTCGATTTCCATACGGCCCACGTTTCACTTCTGTGCAGTACACAGTTTCACTCGTACACTCTTATGAACACCGTCTGTAAATCCAAGTCAGTGTTTACTACCAGTAAAATTCTTCACCCTACAAATCTCTCTTTGCTGGTATCCCTCCGCTCATCATATGTTCCTTGCTCTGGTCACCTTAAACAGTGTTACTTTCTATTAAGCGGAAAACTTTCACTTCTTATATTGTCTTCTCTTCAATAGGTATGCTCAGCTAGATCTTCCTTACTTTCGAACAGAAGTGCTATGTTATCTGCAAACTTCAGCAATACAACATTGCAATTGTTGCAGACTGCAATCCGTAGCGAGTCCGTGGAATAGACGAAAGTCGTCGTCAGTGATGCGTTGGGCATATAGCCTAATAATATATAGCGACAAAGCATATGGGAACGTGCTTGACTTGTTCTTCGCTGTGCACTCCTCCTGTGTGTGGGTCCAGAAGGTGTGTCCACTGCACAGACCGCCGCTCTCGGTGTCAGCCAACGGAGAACAGCGCCGCCAGCGGTGCGATCTGACAAACATTGTCGTCTGCGTAGCTATCGCTGACGTTACAGTAAACGGTAGGTGGTATTACGGTGTTGGTCGCCGTCTCGTGACCTGGCCTTTGTCTACTAATATCACAAGGGAGGAGGAAGAAAACACGGAAAGAAATAAAGTCAAAAATTTAGCTGCTAAGACACACTACAAGTATTTAAAAAATGTTAAAATTGCTCATTTTCGCGGCACGAAGAACCGCTTATAACAGATGTTCGTACAGTTTACAGCCCTTGCTGCCCGGCGCACGAATCGGGAAATAAGCAGACGCAGCCATAACAAGAGAACGTAGCTCACCGTATCTCTAAGTCCCAAGTGCACACACTCGAATCATACCAAAAAAGACTCAAATCATTAATTTTTTGAATAACTTATAGTTCAAAACGTCAACTAAACTGTTACTGATGTATTTGGTACACAATTTACTTGTAGAGGAAAAAAATCAAGGCAGTGTACGTTACAGACAACTTCCATGACTCGGGACTTAAATACTTTGATATAAAATATTTTGTAACAATTACTGTAGCACAGATCTAAAGATACTTTTTGAATAATGTACATTTTTAACAGTGAAACAGTATCTTGTTATTTCCAGTAGTCGTCACAAAACAGGGAAATGTCTACTGGATGACGAAAACAAACATTTTCTTTACACCAGGCGCACCTGAGCAAGGAAAAACTAATGCATTTAGGTTAAAAAATGGTTCAAATGGCTCTGAGCACTATGGGACTTAACATCTGAGGTCATCAGTCCCCTAGAACTTAGAACTACTTAAACCTAACTAACCTAAGGACATCACACACATCCATGCCCGAAGCAGGATTCGAACCTGCGACCGTAGCGGTAGCGCTGTTCCAGACTGAAGCGCCTAGAACCGCTCGGCCACGCCGGCCGGCAATACATTTAGGTACTTTACTGTAATTACTGTATTTATTTAGACAGAACTGGAATGGAGTAAGAAGTGGTCGTGCATATTGTGCTGGGTACCATGCATGCTTGAAAAATTCGTGAAATCTCGTCATACAAACTTCAACGTTTTTCCGCCGATAAACCTGAACTGACAAAGAGCTATCGGAAATTGTACTTCCGACAGTTTGCTGAAAAATGCGTTACACTGTCGACGTACTTCTTCATTGAGAGGCTGAATCTATTCGTCGTCCTCCTAAAGAGAAATGTGATGCTACGTTTAAGTCAAGAGTCCAACAAAAGCAATAAATCACTGCAACTGGTAAGAAGTGGTTTCGGAAGTAATACTGAACTTTATTCTCTCCATTTATTCAGGTTTTCCTACATAGGCTGCAAGATTTTTGCAACTAAATAGTTCTTTTTTAAATTGTTGTTCATAATTTACCTTTAGTTGCTTGAAGACCCGCGGAGACAGTAATCCACTGGCATCGTTGTATAGGAATGTGACAGCATTCATCAACTGCTCTAGCAACTTTTTCTTTCGCTCGAAATAATTCTTGCATGCAACCTGACTGCCTTTACACAGAATTTTATGGGATAACAAGAAGCTTCGTCTTTGCGTAAATTACAAATTTGTCGATAGCAGCCGGCCGCGGTGGTCGTGCGGTTCTAGGCGCTCCAATCCGGAGCCGCGCTGCTGCTACGGTCGCAGGTTAGAATCCTGCCTCGGGCATGGGTGTGTGTGATGTCCTTAGGTTAGTTAGGTTTAAGTAGTTCTAAGTTCTAGGGGACTGATGACCACAGCAGTTAAGTCCCATAGTGCTCAGAGCCATTTGAACCATTTTTGTATATAGTATTACCTATGTATCCTCTAAAGTTTATTTGAAATAAGCTTCGTAATTCTGCGACTTCCTATTCCGTATAATTTTGTGAACTTGTTCAACCAGGTGAAAGAAACTTGCTAATCCGTAACATTAATTTCACTTGCAGTTACAAGGACTTCGTCATGTAGATCTCTCTCGGTAGTGGTGCATTGAATCTCAACAGCAGTTCTAAATCTCTCGAATGGTTTTTCTCTCACAATTTTTATAATTTCATTTAAGCGTGTATTTCGTACTTTGCATAAGCCTTTGTGCCATTTGTACAATTCACGTTCTGATTTTACGAAACGGAAATGGCTTTGCACACTGCTTTAATTTAAGTATTTTCTTCCTCCTTCGTTTGACGAAAATATTTAGTCTTCTCTTCGACACTGAAAGCCGTTACCGAACATGTTTTCTTCGGGCGAGGATGGTACTGTACTTTTGTTCTGGAATTTAATAAGCGCAACCGACATCGTCTTAACCACATTTAAAGAAATCGTCAGTTAGTTACTGTTTCTTTTAATGTTTCCATAATTTCTAACGAAATGGCGACGTCATTCGAATGAATGTCCAGGAAATCAAAAAATAAATAATTCGTATGGATCCCTCAGGGAAAGAAGATGATTTTGATTGCATATAGCGTTCTTCATATTTCATCTTCGCGAGGTTTTACAAAATTAATTAGTCTCTACATTACTGTGAAACTGGAATCTGTGCAAAGACAAATACTATTAGTTAGCATAAACGAAGAGAACACAAGGAAAATTAGTTCAGTTTTGTCTCCACTGTTAACACTTAGCGATACCGCAAAAGGCAACTGATAATTATTATGGCTATTAAGTGAGTTGCAAATTCAAGTAAATAGTAACTGAGAACAATTGTGTCAGAAAAACTGTCAACGAAAATTGAAGATCACTTTACAAATTATGCTTGCGTTTTGCCGTGTTCGTGTCAGGGGTGCGCTGTCTGCCGCAGCTACGACAGGGGTATACGGTACATTCCCCGAGCCACCTGCCGTGCTACGTGTATGGCAATTTTAAACATCTCTTTAAAAAAATGCTTACTTTTGATTCTGTGTCTCTTTCGGTGTTTTCTTCGAGTGCAAAAAAATTTCAGGGCAGGTTTCGACATGTCGGATTGGACAATTTTTTTGTCAATTAAACTATTCCCTTGTGCCCTTTCTGTGACAGCAAATTTCAAGTTAACCATCCTTCCCCCCCCCCCCCCTCCCCTTCTGGCAAGAAAACACAAACTGCAGCCGAAAAATGATTTATTGATACGGATTGGTTGTTCCCTGCCCAGCAACAAACTGTGAGATGAATTACAACAAAGTTACAAACTTCGTTAAAAAGTCAACATTCAAGTTATTTACTCTCACCAGAGTACCGACTTGTAAATCTATTACACAGTGTGTCAACTGCTAAACGTGTCAAAGTCTTTAGCTGGAAAAATGAAGGTATATCTTGTTGGAGGTACTTTGTAGATATGGTACGCTAACAGACTAGAGACATGTGCGGGCAGAGTAAGGTGTTAGCGTGTCCTGTTGTATGGAGACTAAGCCATTCTGTATTACTGCTGTTTCCCGGTTCGTGCGGACGACTTGCTTTATTCTGTTTTTCGGCACTGGTTCGAGCCGACTTATGGATGGTACGATGGAGGATACAATGTGATGACCATTCTCATACTTCAGTCTACGAGGACTACAGTGAGACTGCAGCATGCTTCAGCTGCTTGATGTACTATTTTGTTTGCAACGTTTTCAAGTTGTATACACTCCTGGAAATTGAAATAAGAACACCGTGAATTCATTGTCCCAGGATGGGGAAACTTTATTGACACGTTCCTGGGGTCAGATACATCACATGATCACACTGACAGAACCACAGGCACATAGACATAGGCAACAGAGCATGCACAATGTCGGCACTAGTACAGTGTATATCCACCTTTCGCAGCAATGCAGGCTGCTATTCGCCCATGGAGACGATTGTAGAGATGCTGGATGTAGTCCTGTGGAACGGCTTGCCATGCCATTTCCACCTGGCGCCTCAGTTGGACCAGCGTTCGTGCTGGACGTGCAGACCGCGTGAGACGACGCTTCATCCAGTCCCAAACATGCTCAATGGGGGACAGATCCGGAGATCTTGCTGGCCAGGGTAGTTGACTTACACCTTCTAGAGCACGTTGGGTGGCACGGGATACATGCGGACGTGCATTGTCCTGTTGGAACAGCAAGTTCCCTTGCCGGTCTAGGAATGGTAGAACGATGGGTTCGATGACGGTTTGGATGTACCGTGCACTATTCAGTGTCCCCTCGATGATCACCAGAGGTGTACGGCCAGTGTAGAAGATCGCTCCCCACACCATGATGCCGGGTGTTGGCCCTGTGTGCCTCGGTCGTATGCAGTCCTGATTGTGGCGCTCACCTGCACGGCGCCAAACACGCATACGACCATCATTGGCACCAAGGCAGAAGCGACTCTCATCGCTGAAGACGACACGTCTCCATTCGTCCCTCCATTCACGCCTGTCGCGACACCATTGGAGGCGGGCTGCACGATGTTGGGGCGTGAGCGGAAGACGGCCTAACGGTGTGCGGGACCGTAGCCCAGCTTCATGGAGACGCTTGCGAATGGTCCTCGCCGATACCCTAGGAGCAACAGTGTCCCTAGTTTGCTGGGAAGTGGCGGTGCGGTCCCCTACGGCACTGCGTAGGATCCTACGGTCTTGGCGTGCATCCGTGCGTCGCTGCGGTCCGGTCCCAGGTCGACGGGCACGTGCACCTTCCGCCGACCACTGGCGACAACATCGATGTACTGTGGAGACCTCACGCCCCACGTGTTGAGCATTTCGGCGGTACATCCACCCGGCCTCTCGCATGCCCACTATACGCCCTCGCTCAAAGTCCGTCAACTGCACATACGGTTCACGTCCACGCTGTCGCGGCATGCTACCAGTGTTAAAGATTGCGATGGAGCTCCGTATGCCACGGCAAACTGGCTGACACTGACGGCGGCGGTGCACAAATGCTGCGCAACTAGCGCCATTCGACGGCCAACACCGCGGTTCCTGGTGTGTCCGCTGTGCCGTGCGTGTGATCATTGCTTGTACAGCCCTCTCGCAGTGTCCGGGGCAAGTATGGTGGGTCTGACACACCGGTGTCAATGTGTTCTTTTTTTCCATTTCCAGGAGTGTATTTTAATTAAATGTTTCCCTGAGACATTCAAGTCTCTTTTTATTATCTACGATAATGAGCGAAGCAGACGAAATGAATTAAAATTTGTACTGCGGCCGGGACTCGATCCTGGGTCTCTTTGCTTGCTAGGCAGAAATGCTTATTATTACAACACCGCGTTACCATATGCAACCTTGCTGCACGAACTACATAAGCTTAGCGTCCTCCCCAACACAAACTTAATTCATTTTTCCCTTACATATTGTCACTAATGCCAGGGCTCTCTGATATTGGCAAGCATCCCAGCATCGGATGTAATGGGATGTCCTTGTACCATTACGTCCGATGCTGAGGTGCTTGCCAATATCGGAGAGCCCTGGCAGTAGTGACAATATGTAAGGGAAAAATGAACTGAAGTTTGTGTTGGGGAGTGCACTCAGCTTAGGTAGTTCGAGCAACAATGTTCAAAATGGCTCTGAGCACTATGGGACTTAACATCTGAGGTCATCAGTCCCGTAGAACTTAGGACATCACACACATCCATGCCCGAGGCAGGATTAGAACCTGTGACCATAGCAGCCACAGCTTCCGGACTGATGCACCTAGAACCGCTCGGTCATAGCGGCCGGTTAAACACTGTGCACCGCTTTGGTTGAAGTTAGCTCGTACCGAAAGGCATATAAATTATGGCGGAAACTGGCCGTCGTTTTCTCAGAAACTGTCGAGTAGCTACGGATTAGCCCAGACACTCCCCTTGCACTGAGCAAAGTTCGTGGACAATCTGGTGAGGCACTTGCCATATTCTCCCTGTTAGTTCTTAACCACAGAACATTTCAACATTTTTTTCAAAAATTGTTACAAACAATAAAAAGTTTAGATTACATATTTAACTGTTATTGCCCTTTTCTGAATAATCATGCAGTCTTCAGCTGCCACCATCAGCCACCTGGAGCGCTTCGTTGCAACTGCTCAACTGCTCAGTTGTGACGGCGCACACCATATGGCGCTGGTGGTAGCAACAGACCTCCCGTATTTTAATTTTAGAGCCTAAAATTGGCTGATTACGCCAGAATCGCAGTAACAGTTAAATAGATACGTGATCTCAACTATTTTCTGCAAAAAAAAAGATAGATTGTAGCCAAAAGGTCGCTTTACATGTGTAATTATTTCATTGTTACTTACGGTTGGTTGTTCGAAAAGTCTGAATGTGCACCACCACTGTGCTTGCACAATATCACACGTCTCTCCGTCCTCCAACTCATCCTTTTTAGCAGATAAGTCCGCATTCATGTTGTGGAATTGCACTTCTGTCTTTCTAATACTAAGTACTGGAGCACACTTCGTGGTCGATTTACATGGTGAATGCATGACCGACGCACCAACTTCAGCACCGGTTTCCCTTCTGGTTGAAGATGAGCAGAGCGGCAGATGGGGAAGTGCACAGGTTGTGGGGGGAGAGGGGGGTGGGCAGAGGAGAAATTGTGTCCAAAACACCACTCAAGCGAAAGGATCTCTTGTTCCCGATGATCAAAGTCTGATGACTTGGTGGATTCTAACCGAAACGTCCACCAAACCTATGCATCACTTGTTTCATATTTTCGTTGTCCTGTTTCCGTTTATGGTCCACAAACTTGACTGTGAGCGATCCTCCAAAGTGAAATGGCTGGTATCTACAGCAGTGGTTCGAGAACACTTTTCTACACAAACGACCACCATTTATTGGGCTTCCCCGATTCCACGCATCCTTAACTCCTACCCCCTCTTTCCCTTATACACTTTCACCCATGTCAGTTTCCACCACTAATTGTATAAGCAATATACACAGATCTCGCGCAAGGGCGCCTCTCAGCTTGAAGCCGTAAGTGCCCGCGTCTAATTGCGATTCTTCCTGTGCAGAAATCCTAACAGTAGTGACGCAGCTTGTGCCACTGTCGGCTTGGGGCCCCAGTGGCGGCATGCGTCTCTTGGGTCCAAAAACCGCCCTTGGTTTCTCTCATTGGCCTTCACCAAATATGGAAAGTGGAGCAATGGACCCGTCAATTCGCAGGCTTTGTGCCCTCTTGGCATTCAAGTGGTAGTTGGGCAGGAATCACATTGCAATTTGCATGAGGTGCAATGTTGCCATGTCAGAACAAATGGTTCAAATGGCTCTGAGCACTATGGGACTTAACATCTCTAGTCATCAGTCCCCTAGAACTTAGAACTACTTAAACCTAACTAACCGAAGGACATCACACACATCCATGCCCGAGGCAGGATTCGAACCTGCGACCGTAGCGGTCACGCGGTTCCAGACTGTATCGCCTAGAACCGCTCGGCCAAAACGGCCGCCAATGATCAAAAAAGGAGGTTCAAACCTTAAATACATCAATATGCCGTGTGCGATAGAATCATAATGGAACAGGACATACAACGAAAAGTTTTTAGGACAGTTAGAAGATAACAGTTTTTACTGTTGAAACCGGTCATCAGAAATAAATAGTAGTGAATGCCATTTGCCCATTTTACAAACCAAATACAAATCGTTCCTTCGAGTCTCTAATTATCAGAAAACTCAGTTAGTACAGTACCATATTACACCACTACACACGTTTAGTGCAGGTGTAAAGGGGCATTGTATAAATAAATCACTACCATCTGCTGCACAACGATGCTGCCTCCTGTTAGACGCACTTTTTTTATTGACGAAGAAAAAAAGAGTTCGCAGGAAATTAACGGTCTGTCTATAGGCGAGGGAGCCAGTTACCCCTTTTCTTTTAGAGTGCACTAGTGTCTTCGTCGACAGCGGAGCCTGTGCTACAACACATCAAACAGCGGGACTTTTCTCCGAGACAGCGACACGTTATTTACGCCTCGTAACGGCACTGGGCGAAGGGCGATTCCCCGTGCCGCTGCAAGTGGCAAGCGAGTTCTCATGTCACAGGAAGCATAGATCACACGGCCACCTGGATCAAGACGGACGACGTGTCTGCAGTGTCAGCATGGCGCAGTGGTGCTGCCGGCCGACACACACACACACACACACACACACACACACACACACACATAGCGGCGGACAATGGGAGCAGTCGGTTCGCTGACGCTGCCTTCATTTGTTACACTGCGTGCGAGCTCCTCCCAGGAAAGGACTCTGGCACTTACATCAACTCTCTTACCCTGAGAGAATAGTAACGGAATCCAAGCGGAAGATACGTGAAATCGTGAGGAATAGACCCGTGTGATGAACGCAACAAAGTCGTTGGTGAACCATATTAGTGTACAACACAGCAAATTGTGAAGCAAGTATTGAACTGCTGTTTTCGTTACTTGCTACAGTGGTGATCTGTGTGTGTGTACACGTTAAGCCGAGATTCAAAAGTAGTGATATAACTCTATATTCGAACAACATACAAAAGAACAAATTCGCAAAACAATGTCTTCAGTAACGGAAAGTAATTAGATCTGCTAAAACAGTACAACAGCAACAAGCAATATAAATCATATAAATCTCTTTCGAATGAAATAAATAGGAAGTGCAGACCAGCCAAGGCGAAATGATTGCAAGAAAGGAATGGGAAAAGAAATGATCGTCTGGACTACTGACTCACCAGATAAAAAGACAAAAGAAAAGTCAAATTAAAAGCAACGGTGGTAATATTAAGAGTGGAATGGGAATTCCACTGTCAAACGCAAAAGAGAGCTGTAGCTGGAAAGAGTGTATTGAAGGGGGACAACTTGTATGATGCCGTGAAAGAAGAGGAAATTGGAGTCGATATGGATGACAGAATTTAAGAGTGCTCTTTATGATTTGAGACCAAAGAAGGCAGAAGGGATAGATAACGTCCCATCGGAATTTCTAAAATCATTAGGGGAACTGGCAACGAAACGACTATTCCGTTTGGCGTGTAGAATGTACGAGAGTGAAGACGTACCATCGGACTTTCGGAAAAACGTCATCCACGCACAATTATATTAACATCTCATGCTTCCAAGTCGCTGATAGGAGTAGTATATACATAAGAATACAAAAGAAAGTGAAACGTCCCCTTAGAAAAATTATACACGACTGTGCTTAAACTGACACACAATAGTTTTTAGCGCAACGCAATCTGACTTTCAAAAATCCCTACGAAAGAATGGCCCCGACTAACATTAACCTATATGTTTCACAAATCACTTACCTCACAAAAATCTTCGTTACTCAAACTACTGCAACACAGCGAGCGCCACTACTGCCAGCTAAATAAAAGATACAAACCACTGAAGGCACTAACTTCTGATAGGCATAGTTAGCAAATTAAAGATTTTAATACAGAACAAACAATGTATTTACCTTAATAGTCATAATATATATAGCAGTTCATGACATCCAGTCTTACAAATTTCAAAACTCCGCCCTCTCTCTCCCCACGTCCACCACTGCTGGCGGCTCACCTCCAACTGCGCAACGCTACGCGCTGTTAGCATCCAGCTGCCGTTGCCCGACACTACAATGGCGAGTATTACAACAATGCCAACCAGCCACAGACTGCACACGGCACAGCCAGTGATTTTTATACAGAGCGCTACGTGGCGGCGGCGTTACCAATAAAAAAACCTAAACAGCCTACTTACAAAAGTTGAGGATGTGTTTAGATGACGAACAGTTTGGCTTTACAAAAGATAAAGGCGCCAGAGAGATAGTTGTGACGTTTCGATTAACAATGGAAGCAAGACTAAAGAAAAATCAAGACACTTTCATGACATCTGTTGACTTGGAATGAGCGTTCGACAATGTAAAACGGTGCAAGATGTTCCAAATTCCGAGAGAATACAGGTAAGCTATATAGAGAGACAGGTAATATACAATATGTACAAGAGCAAAGAGGGAATAATAAGAGTGGACGACCAAGAACGAAGTTCTCGGATTGAGAAAGGTATAAGACGAGATGTAGTCTTTCGCCCCTGCTGTTCAATCTGTACACGGAAGAAGCAATGATGGAAATATAAGAAAGGTTCAAGAGTAGAATAAAAACTCAGGGTGAAAGAATATCATTCGTAAGATTCGCTTATGACATTACTATCCTCAGTGGAAGTGAAGAATTATTATAGGATTTACTGAATGGGATGAACATTCGAATGAGTACAGAATATGGACTGAGAAAAAAAAGAAGAAAGACGAAAGTACCGAGAAATAGGAGAAATGAGGAAAGTAGAAATTGAACATCAGGAATGGTGATTACGAAGAAACGGAGCAAGGAGGACATCAAAGGCAGACCAGCACTGACAAAAAAGGCATTCCTGGCCAAGAGAATTCTGTTAGGATCAAGCATAGGCCTTAATTTCAGGAACTAATAACTGAGAATATATGTTTGGAGTACAGCATTGTATGGTAGTGAAATACAGACTGTGGGAAAACCAGAACAGAAGAGAATCGAAGCGTTTGAGATGTGTTGTTGCAGAATAATGTTAAAAATTAGGTGGACTGTTAAGATAACTCAATGAGGACGTTCTCCGGAGCATCGGTAACGGAAGGAATATACAGAGAACACTAACAACAAGAAGGGACAGTATAGAAGGATATCTGTTAATACATTCAGGAGTGCCTTCCATAGTACTGCAGGAAGTAGTAGAAGACAAAAACTATAAAGGAAGACAGATATTGGAATACCTCCACCAAATATCTGAGGACGTAGGTTGCCAAACGTGACTTTGAAATGAAGAGGGTGGTACAGGAGAGGAATTCGTAGTTGGCGGCATCAAACCAATCAGAAGACTGACAGGAAAAAAGAAATAGCCAACACGGATTCAAAAACATAGTTTCTGAGAAGCAGAAAAAAACTAGTTTTAAATGTAGTTGCATGGGGACTTAAAAATAATATGTTTACTAATATTATTTTTCGGACAGTGTCCATTCAGGAACTTGCAGATTCCCAGTATATAGCCGTCCAGTAAAACTAATCAGTATACAAACTCTGTAAACTGAGACAACAACTCGAAGTGATGCGTGCTATTGACAGGAAATATCAAGTTGACTCCATACTTTTAGATTTAGATAAGGTATCTCACACACTTCCTCACAAGCGGCTTCTAATCAGACAGCGGGCCTGTGGAGTATCGACGCAGTTGTGGGGCTGGATTCGTGATCTCCTGGTAGAGATGTAACAGTTCTTAGTAAGAGATAGGAACTGAAGTGATATTGGCGTTCACCAAAGAAGCGTTATAGGTACTCTGCTGCGTTTAAATTAAATGAAGATGTAGGAGTCAATCTGACTAGCCCTATTAGACTTTTGCGAATGATACCGTCGTTTATCGTCTAGTAAAGTCAGCAGACGATCAAAACGAATTGTAAAATGATCTGACATATGTATTGTGTGAAAAGTGTCAGTTGACCCCACTCAGTAAGAAGTGAGAATTTCGGTTGAGTTGACAATGAATCGCACAAACGTAAAAGCTGTCAATTAAGTTAACTACGTAGAATGTATATTTCTTATACTTATTATTACTTCGAGGAAAACGAACCAAAGAGCATGTCCTATTGATGAAATACTTAGAAGATGCCACAAATCTTCTGAAGAGACAGCGTACGTGGCACCATCCGTCCTCTTTTGGAATAATGCTGTGTGATATGGGATCCTCAACAGATAGGTTTTACGAAGTACATCGAAAAAGTTAGAAGGGCAGCTCTTTTTGTACTATCCCTAAACTGGAAAGAGTCACGGATATCAGAAGCGAGTTAGGGTAGCAGTTCTTACGACAAAGGTAAAAATTTTAGAAAGCATTCTGTAATTAGAGCAAAGCAGCGGTCGATATAAAATGTTAAAAATCAAATAAAAAGAGTCTCGATGGCGTTTTCATGGTTTTTTTTCGTTAGCAACCAGTTTCAGCCCTTTCCTCAAACCATCTTCAGGCTTTCCCCCGCTGCAATACAGTAATAATAAATATTCAGTATAGAGGGACAGAACAATGGTTAAACAACGTCTAAATTATAAGCTACAGTAATTATGAAGCACGGGGTTATACCAATTACGGTTGCTGGTGACTGCAGACGGAGCGATATCCGTAGAAGTAAGAATGTCACCGCTGAAGAAGGCAGCTTTAGTTGGGATTATATACTGTAAGCTCCGCCCATCGCCTACAGCATTACATCATTGACAAACAATCATGCGTGAGATATGCTACATTGATTGGTTTACTAGAATTTATAAGAAAAATAGATACAAAAATCACATACATAAAACGTACGTGTCTAATCCTGTCATAATTAACTAAAGAAAGTTACAGGCACGCTGTAACCGCTGTTGTATGCAGAGTGCCCCCCCCCCCCCCCCCCCCCCCGTGAGTATTTGTGAGTACACGCTGCAGCAGAGATTGTTATATCTGGTTGCTATAGAAACGGCTTGCCAGTATAGGTGTCCGCCTCCGTAGAGTAGCAGTAGCGATACCGCCTCCCACGCAGGGGGTCCGGGTTCAATTCTCGGCAGTCCCAGTAAAACCGCAGCGAGGTACACTACATGCACCTTGGCAGAGGGCGGAACGCTGAGAGGCAGCAGTTGTCTGGTGGTTTGGAGCTTGACCTTCGTGTTTCAGTTTTGATTGACGTTAGTAGCGAAGACTGGCTGCCAGTGGTCAGAATAAACCTCTTAAGTGATCACTGCATCGACTGTACAATATTGCCGAGGATCCTAGTTATAAACTTGGACAATACTTTCTTCAAAATCTCTATGTATTAGTATTAGCGAAATATTCCTGCAAAAAATAGTAGATTGGTCTTAAAAATAAATCTGTGAAAACTGACGTGAAAGTAAAGTTTCCTAAAAATATCAAACAATAAAATAAAATAAAAATATCACCACAGTAACTGGCGACAGAAAACACGTAAATAAAAGAAGCATATTTAGTATATGCAAAATACGTGTCAATTACAACAGTAAAATAGTAAATAACTGCTATAGAAAACTGTTGGTCAAAAACTGTAGTAGATATCGAAATTATTAACGTTCTTCAATATTTCGTTAAAAGTAAAAGAACTGGAGTAGCGATCCATGGGTACAACTATGGTACAACAATACGTACAGTCATATCGTCAATGCACGATATTTTCTTTAGACATAGTGCACTAAAACCATCGAAAATATGCTTTCTTTAAATGTTGCTGGAAATCCTACGAAAACATTTATCCAACAAATGTACACAGCAGCAGCTGTGAACATCATTATAATTTGGTAGGTTTGCCAGCTACATCCAACGATGAAGCCTTTCATATTCCATCATGCGGTGAATTTACACGAAAAACAAGTAATAAAAAGAATTTTGTATTCAAGAGCAAAGAAAAATAAAACATTTCTATTTAGTTGTACCGGAAAAAGCGTAAAGTGAAGGAATGGAATGACATGCAGGTGGTACGTTGGCCATGCTCATGCTCTGAAGTAAAGAGTTAATGTTACTATTTGTTCATGTGTAGAATAGCCAACGTAGGAACTCTCATGTTACTTGATGTGAGATTACTTCTTGACCAGAGAGGATTGGTTTGCAGAGGTCCAGTTCAGAAGCTTGGAGATCCTAGTAATGGAAATTTCCTCGGAATAGTCACTATAATATACTTTTCGCAAACCACATTAGCAAGGTCTGAGACCGACAAGAATCTGGAAAGTGTTTAAAACTGCATTATCTGTCAAGTTAGCCTTAGAATGAATTTATTTCTAGTTGTGCCCATTAAGTCTGGAATACCATCTTGGAATCGAGGGAAAATTAGAACTATTGATCAGTTATTTTTTATGTATCCCCTGATTCAGATCATGTTGAACAAATAAAATTTATCGTGCGTTGTATTTACTTTAAGAAGGAAAGTGTTAAAAATGAAATAAATGAACAGTTTTTGGAGTTCGTAAATTGCAATCCGAAAACGAGAGTTGCTATTACACATTTAATTCCATCAACACTTATAAAACACCAATTCCTATCAGTGAATTCCGCGGACAAGGTTATGATAACAGAAACAATATTAGAAAGTCTTATAAAGAACCTTAGACAAATTTTTTTCGTCAGTGAAATCCTCTTGCAAAATTTTCTGTATGTGGTTGTCATAGCACTATGTAGAGTACATGCAGCTGAGAGTTGTCATGAAGCAGATACTTTTTTCAGAGTGATTCAACTTCTTTACAACTTGTTCAATAGAAGCTCACAACGATGGGAAATTCTGAAACAGTGGTTGCAATTTCTTTATGTTCCTTGACTGCTACTCGTTAGAGGGTTCGCGTTGACGCTGCAGTACCTGCTGCAGCAACCACACAGATAAGCTTGCAGTGATACTGAAACTGTTATTGAGTTAAATTTGGCAGCTCAAACACCTTCTGCGGTACGGAACGTTTCGATTATACGAGAGCATTCAAGTGCTTAATCATGGCATGAGTTCCAATGGTTAAAATGGCTCTAACCACTATGGGACTTAACATCTAAGGTCGTCAGTCCCCTATACTTAGACCTACTTAAACGTAACTAACCTAAGGACATCACACACATCCATGCTCGAGGCAGGATTCGATCCTGCGAGCGTAGCAGCAGTGCGATTCCGAACCAAAGCGCCTAGAACCGCTCGGCCACATCGGTCGGCTGGCATCAATTTAGCTTAAGTTTTGGCAACCAGTTGATTTAATAAGCAAATTACTCCATGCTCGAAATACTACAACTGATGTTGAGGTAAGAGCTTATTACATCACTTAAAATATCTTTGAGAATATTGGGACGCCATTCCCCCTGATGTAAAGTTGCCGTCAGTGCAATGAATTTCCCAAGGAGAGGTCATCATACAACGATGAAACCAGGAGTGATGTGACAGATGTGAATTTAGGAGATTTATTCAAGAAAAATGTATTGTGTGTCATTATTGAAAATCTAATGTCTAACTTGAAAACCCGATATGAAACGAAGATTTCTGATGAAACATTTCGGTTTTACGGAAATACCGAAAGATCACTGACGGTCAGATCGCTGAGGTACGAACGTTATTTATCAATGAATACCGTAATTATGTCACAACTGAATTACAAGAATAAATTAAATATTTAAAAACATACTTCAAAATCTGAATAGATTACTTTGTAACCATTATAACTCTTGAGTAAGATGCACAAGCTTAAAATTTTAAGTTTGTCCGTTGTATCAGCTTTCACTCTTGCCGTGGAAGTCATGGTTGAGCTGTCTACCTGTGGTGGTCTTTAGGAACCTTGGCGACTGAATGTAATTTGGCAAGGAAACTAGCCTCTGATGCTGTGATTCAAACACTTCTTGAACGAAGGGCTCGCAAAGAGCCATTCACAGTGTCATAGCAAGTAGGCCTATACTATTATAGGCAAGTAGGCTATAATATGCTACCTATTGGACGACTAACGACTAATGGCGGTTTACATGCGAGAGCACTGACGTCTATTCACTGATATGTGTGGGCACGCCAAGAACCAAATGGGGACATAATACTCTATATCGCAGCGCTCCTGTAACCAGACATTTCGTCAACACACAAAACAGTGTAATATTCAGCCTTTCGTTTTAAAATGAAATGAAAGTGAATTAAAGCAGTTTAAAAAATTAAGTTAAAGCAAACATATAGTTTGTAATGTTTGATTAATGAGTAGCATCTGAAGACGAACTTTTAAGTTTGTCCGTTGTATCAGCTTTCACTCTTGCCGTGGAAATCATGGTTGAGCTGTCTACCTGTGGTGGTCTTGGGCCACTAACTGACTTCATCACTACCTTACAAAACCAATTTATTAGTATTGTTTCAGTCTCCTATTCCGTGAGAGCGTCATAACGCTATTATTCTTTCTCGGTATATTTAGCCTTTGCTCTTTCATTTATGATTCATACGATTCGCGTGCTAGTTTTTCCAAGGCAGGGGACAAGGTTTACTGCTATTTTTTGTTTTACCATATTCCAAATAATGTTGGTTGTAATTTCACATTATACGAGGTGTATCATGAGACTTATTACTAGTTTTATAAAATAATAGAGGGCATGAAATTAAACATTTTTCTTGATAAAACAATGTCCAGTAATGCACTGGGATTAAGGAAGCTGTGTATTGTAATAAAAGTGCTGGCAAGACTTCCCTGCAAAACGAGTGTGGAGGACATATTAGCCTTTTTGTGCTCCAGCGGGGGCGTTTTTCCGCTGGTTCCCTTCCTTACCCTGCGACAACAGTGTACACAGCATATAGAAAACGAAACCTACAGGTCAGTAAAGTTTTTACACTTTATTTATATACATTATGTATGTGCTTCGACACATGTATATACTTCTCTACATGAGCACAACAAATAAGTACGCATGACATAAGGTTAACACAAAATCTTTTGCTTTACGTTCTTTCTCAATACTTTGCTCATCGATTGCAATTAATCGAAAACACCCAGCTTATGATTTGTATCACAAAAGAGTAAAAACGTTATTAGAAATATGTTACTGAGTATGCAGTCTTTCCAGTTTTACATAATACTCGCCAGTCATTGTAATTTCTTTTCAGGCATGTCAGGACCCTTTTTAGCCTTTTTTTGTTTGTTCTTGGGCATATTTGGAAAGGCGTGAAGAATCTTTTATACAGAGACAGCGCGTCATGGACATTTATCGGTGAAAAAATGCTGATCAAAAACGTACTTAGGTGACCAGATAGCCCTTGCGGTGATCCTAGAACCCTTGCCATGTGCTCTCAGCATCAGTTAAAATACTTCTACTCCTCATACTGGATATTACTCTCGTATTTTACTGCATAACAACGACAACTTAGAACCTCTCGATCTTGGTAACGGATAGTGACATCAAAAAAAGTTTCAGAGATCCACGAGAATGTTATCTTAAGAACGTATGGTATAATTTTTGACGATCTGCCAATAGCAGCAATTATAGAATTTGTCACCCCCACAACTGGTGCTTTTCGTACCAAATTATCGTGCTCTTTCGCGATTTTCTCAGGAATCGTCAATGAACATACAAATGTTGCTTTTATAAGTCGCCCAAGGCCCACTCCAGAAGACAACTAATGCAAAAATCTACTTATTTCCTCAATTTGCCTGGACTGTAGAAAGTGTGTAATTTTAAATTTTGACCCTATGTTGTACGACAGCTACAGTATGCTAGTTCTTCTGATAGGTATAGGTATACATATGGTCACTATGCTGTGGGCTATCCAAAACGGTTGGTCTCTTATCTGTGTGATCAATAGAACCCGACATATGACTTCTTGAAGAATAGTATTTTCGCGTGTGGCTTTTTGGAACATACTGTTATCCTGCACTGTCATGCACGGACCAATTGCATTTGTGAATATATGTGTAGTGTTTAATAATAAAATATATTTAATCTATATTACATCCTAATGCGTATTTTTGAGTGTTTCTAATATTTAAATAGTTTTAAACATTCTTTAAAGTAACGATGAAAATTGGGGACCAATCACACACACATCTTGTCCCGAGCCCAGTCCTGGCTCTCCCAGAAAGCATTCTTTACGCCTGAAATGTAAACAAAAAAAACTACACTCATGGAAATGGAAAAAAGAACACATTGACACCGGTGTGTCAGACCCACCATACTTGCCCCGGACACTGCGAGAGGGCTGTACAAGCAATGATCACACGCACGGCACAGCGGACACACCAAGAACCGCGGTGTTGGCCGTCGAATGGCGCTAGTTGCGCAGCATTTGTGCACCGCCGCCGTCAGTGTCAGCCAGTTTGCCGTGGCATACGGAGCTCCATCGCAATCTTTAACACTGGTAGCATGCCGCGACAGCGTGGACGTAAACCGTATGTGCAGTTGACGGACTTTGAGCGAGGGCGTATAGTGGGCATGCGAGAGGCCGGGTGGATGTACCGCCGAATTGCTCAACACGTGGGGCGTGAGGTCTCCACAGTACATCGATGTTGTCGCCAGTGGTCGGCGGAAGGTGCACGTGCCCGTCGACCTGGGACCGGACCGCAGCGACGCACGGATGCACGCCAAGACCGTAGGATCCTACGCAGTGCCGTAGGGGACCGCACCGCCATTTCCCAGCAAATTAGGGACACTGTTGCTCCTGGGGTATCGGCGAGGACCATTCGCAACCGTCTCCATGAAGCTGGGCTACGGTCCCGCACACCGTTAGGCCGTCTTCCGCTAACGCCCCAACATCGCGCAGCCCGCCTCCAGTGGCGTCGCGACAGGCGTGAATGGAGGGACGAATGGAGACGTGTCGTCTTCAGCGATGAGAGTCGCTTCTGCCTTGGTGCCAATGATGGTCGTATGCGTGTTTGGCGCCGTGCAGGTGAGCGCCACAATCAGGACTGCATATGACCGAGGCACACAGGGCCTACACCCGGCAGCATGGTGTGGGGAGCGATCTCCTACACTGGCCGTACTGATCGTCGAGGGGACACTGAATAGTGCAAGGTACATCCAAACGGTCATCGAACCCATCGTTCTACCATTCCTAGACCGGCAAGGGAACTTGCTGTTCCAACAGGACAATGCTCGTCCGCATGTATCCCGTGCCACCCAACGTGCTCTAGAAGGTGTAAGTCAACTACCCTGGCCAGCAAGATCTCCGGATCTGTCCCCCATTGAGCATGTTTGGGACTGGATGAAGCGTCGTCTCACGCGGTCTGCACGTCCAGCACGAACGCTGGTCCAACTGAGGCGCCAGGTGGAAATGGCATGGCAAGCCGTTCCACAGGACTACATCCAGCATCTCTACGATCGTCTCCATGGGAGAATAGCAGCCTGCATTGCTGCGAAAGGTGGATATAAACTGTACTAGTGCCGACATTGTGCATGCTCTGTTGCCTGTGTCTATGTGCCTGTGGTTCTGTCAGTGTGATCATGTGATGTATCTGACCCCAGGAATGTGTCAATAAAGTTTCCCCTTCCTGGGACAATGAATTCACGGTGTTCTTATTTCAATTTCCAGGAGTGTATATTCTTCCTTCAGGATATAGGCCCTATTGTAATACGGAAACACATAATCACCCATTTACCTATAATAATCATTATTAGTTCTAAAGTAAATATCGATTATCCGTGGGCTAGCTAGTGATCTATCACATTAGCGGTTTGAAATGGATGGGATAATGTAGCTTAATGCCTGACCTGTCGAGTCTGACATTCTAGTGGTAAAAAGCTTGCCTGAAAACCGTGAGGTTGCGGGATCAAATGTCGGATCGTGTAAACTTAAATGGTATCCAGATACAAGCCGAAACAAGATTACAAATGGTTCCTACTTTTTGAAAGAGATATGTTTGAACCGCAAAAACCACACTTCCACTTTTCTTATTGTTTGCTTTCATAATCCTCCTTCTTTCCACAAATCCTGAATTCAACAACGTCACTTGGTTTAGTAATTACAAGTCTCCATAGTGAGATTAATCCTGTATAGAAAACTTGTGTGTGTCACGTTGTCAAAGCTTATGAGAAATGCCCAAAGAAGTTAAAAGCGTGGCACATTATAATTTACGCTCTTCAACGAGTGCCGAAAGTTTTCGAGACTTATTATTAAATTACAAAATTAAAATAAGAAAACGGCTTTCTGCTGGTTCTTGCACGGTAAAGCAGCGAGTGATACACAGCGTAGAGTCAGAAGCAAATGTTCTGTGGTAGCGTTCTTTATATAGTTGCAAAATCTGAACGTCCCCCTTTACGTCTTTTCGGTCATACGATTCAGAATTGGAGTAAACATTCATTATTTGTTTCTCCTGCAGAGGAATTTACGACTCCTTCCTGGTTCTCTCCTTCAGCCAGCTTTTTACGAGTCTTGTAGAAGTGATTGCTACTGAATCATGCATCAGAGAAATATAAGGTAACAGTCATGCGAAGCTGCGGTTGTGAATGTTACACGGTTCTCTGGATCCTAGTGTAAAATGTGTGTACTCAACACGTGAAAAGCTAAAACTTTATATTTCCCTTATCAGTAGCACAGATTCGTACAAACAGCGATAATAACAAAGACTGTAAATATATGGATGAGAAATGATTACAAGTCAGCATTTTAACAAGAAAAATTGCTGAACAGACAGCAGAGGAAAAACTGAGAATACTTTTGCATTGAGACGAACAGGCCAACTAAATAACACTATAGTAATCACAAAGACCACGGACTCTGCACAGGCATTTACACCAAATGAGCCAAATATAACGTTTCTTCCGGTTCAGAACTCAAATTTGAAACGATAAGTACTGTCAGAAAACAATTTGACTGTAAATATGTGCTTTGGTCGTAAACAGCGAAGGGGAGAGATCCGAAACAACTGCAAATTTCTAATTTCAGAGATGGGGGCTTAGAACGATGGATTCTCCAAGAGACCTAAACGACCGAGAAATGAGCGGTTTTCCTTAGTGCCAACTTCATAGTAGTTTCTCGTTTAAAACAGACAAGAACACCCGGCGAGTATACCAACACAAGTACATGAACTGTGAGCTATAAGGTTTACTCAGATTTAGATTGATTGTTGACACATGTATCGAAAACTCAATAATGCGAGTGGTATGAGTCTTTCAATTCTCCTCCGTGTTTCTTTTACACGTAATTTGCTCATTAATTTGATCTTACTGCAGGCATTGGTTCCCGTCCTCTTCACTCTACTGGCAGATTAACTTCTGGAGGTTCTTTAGCACGGATGCCCTTATTATGTCCGTTATCGTCGCGAAAGAACTGCGCTGACTTTTACCCCCACTTGTTTTACATAAACACAGTGTACCTAGTTTCACTGTCTCGTATTAGCTTACCCAATAGACAGCTGAGTTCTCTCTTTTCGGACTAAGCGAAGTAGCACGGTAGTTAAGAGCCTATACTCGCATTCGACAGAACGATTGTTTAAATTTCCGTCCGACCGTCAAGATTTGAGTCTTTTGAAAGGTTACAGCGGATCCCCTTCCCCTATCTGTGCCAGTCTGAGCCTGTGCTTCGCCTCTACTGACTTCGTGGTCGGAGGGACATTACTGCCTAACCTTCATTCCTTTCTTCCTTCTTTCGGTTCGTTTGCTATTTCGATGTTTCATTCTGAACGACTAGATCATTGGTGCATTGGCAGGAAAAGGATATAAAAAGAAATTAATCTTCTCTTCTTCAGAGAAACTGTCCCGGCATTCACCTTAATCGATGTAGGAAAAACAGAAAATCTAAGCCTCTATTGGCAAGTGAAAGGGTAATAACTTAACATCGACACTTAACTTATGTCTGGCGCTCTTAATTACCACCGTCTATGTATTTTTCAACTGTAACCAAAACTCTGTGTTACTCTGATTTCGAGAGATCGCAACTGGAAGTTCTAGGCCCTCTTTACATCTGCCCAAAGGGAACTTCATTCGCGAACCTCAAGACCGGAATCTGTTCTCTCGTATCCATATGGAAGAATTTCTTTCACTTGTTTCATTGTTCTCCTGCATCTCCTTTATCGTAGCCTTACCACGTGTCTTCACAGGTTTGCATGTCAATCTGGCTTCGACAGCGTAAGTGGTAGAGTGTTGTCTAACTGTCTTCCTGAAGTACACTTTCTATGCCGCCAAAGAAAATTAATAACAGTATATTGATTTAATAATCGAACGCACTATATTCCTATCATGACACTTTTTCCAATTTTTATAAGTCATAAATTAGTTATTTTATCTTAAATATGAATGAGTGCGTTATACGTTGTTAGGTAGTCGACACGATTAAGTTCATTTTAACTTCATTTATTCACACGTAAACGACACAGTCGTAGTAATTTAATATACTGTTGCTTGTTTGAGCGGTGAAGACAGAGTAAGATTTTTGGTATACGAATATAATTTCATTTTTCCTTTATTCTTCTAGCGTGTAGAGAAGATTACACGGAAGCCTTGAATTCGTTCATGTATACTAACTTTGGATGTCTGCTCACGCACCAGGCGATACAAAAACTGCGAAAAGTACGCGCTCGTATCTTGATCCATTATAGTTGAATTTAATCGTGTCGATTATCTACATCTCAAAATTGAGATAGACAGGAAGTGCAAAATGGCTAAGCAGGGATGGCTAGAGGATAAATGTAAGAATGTAGAGGCGTATATCACTAGGGGTAAGATAGATACATCCAACAGGAAAATGAAAGAGACCTGTGGAGAAAAGAGAACCACTTTCATGAATAGCAAGAGCTCGGATGGAAACCCAATTCTAGGCAAGGAAGGGAAAGGTGGAAGGAGTATATGGAGGGTCTGTACAAGGGCGGTGTACTTGAGGGCAAATTATGGAAAATGGAAGAGGATGTAGATGAAGATGAAATGGGAGATATGATACTGAGAGAAGAGTTTGACAAAGCACTGAAAGACCTAAGTCGAAAGAAGACCCCGGGAGTAGACAACATTCCAGCCATGACAAAACTCTACCATCTGGTGAGCAAGATGTATGAGACAGGCGAAATACCCTCAGACTTCAAGAAGAATATAGTAATTCCAATCCCAAAGAAAGCAGGTGTTGACAGATGTGAAAATTACCGAACTATCAGTTTAATAAGCCACGGCTGCAAAATACTAACACGAATTCTTTACAGACGAATGGAAAATCTGATAGAAGCCGACATCGGGGAAGATCAGTTTGGATTCCGTAGAAATGTTGGAAGAAGTGAGGCAATACTGTACTGACCCTAAGTATTTTCTTAAAAAATGGATTAAGGAAAAGCAAACTTACGTTTCTAGCAGTTGTAGACTGAGAGAAAGCTTTTGACAATGTTGACTGGAATACTCTCTTTCAAATTCAGAAGGTGGCACAGGGGTCAAATACAGGGAGCGAAAGGCTATTTACAATTTGTACAGAAACCAGTTATAAGAGTCGAGGGCCATGAAAGGGAAGCAGTGGTTGGGAAGGGAGTGAGGCAGAGTGTAGCCTATCCCCAATGTTATTCAATCCGTATATTGAGCAAGCAGTAAAACAAAAGAAAAATTCGGAGTAGGAATTAAAAGCCATGGAGAAGAAATAAAAACTTTGAGGTTCGCCGATGGCATTGTAATTCTGTCAGAGACAGCAAAGGACCTGGAAGAGCAACTGAACGGAATGGACAGTGTCTTGAAAAGAGGATATAAGATGAACATCAACAAAAGCAAAACGAGCATAATGGAATGTAGTCGAATTAAGTGTAGCACTGAGAGTAAAAATCGTAGAGGGAGACCTCAGAAGGATGTAGGCTGCAGTAGTTACTGGGAGATGATGAAGCTTGCACAGGATAGGGTAGCATGGAGAGCTGCATCAAACCAGTCTCTGGACTGAAGACCACAACAACAACATATAGTTGTCATACCACATTCATTAAATTCAAATCATAGCCACAGACTCATTTACATGCTGAAGTAGGCAAAAGTCAAAGACAAATCTGGATAAATCAAATGTCGCAACAAATCCTACTTCAAATTCATCAGCTTTCCCATTACCAAATAACCTATGGTGATAATTGCTTTATTGTAATGAAAGATAATATTTACATTCTGTGACAGACACTCCTTCGATTTTTCCTGTTTGCTTAGGCAAATGCTGGGCTAACTCTCAATTTCTGCCTCGGAAAGTACGATATACAAACAGTTAAAATCGATGGCTCTTCTTTGGATTAATTTGCCCGTTGTCGATAAATGGTCCACAAGAAAGAATTTGATGGGTGCCTGGTATTTCATTCCAAAAATTTCATCAAAATACATGTGATATGAGTAGTTCAAAAGGTCTTACAAACATGTCCAGTTTAAGGGAAGACACGAGTTAAGCTATTCCATAACATGTAGCCACATTACAGAAATGAAATGTCATTAACATCAATGTAATCTCCGTGCTCCAGATTCACTTTTCATATTGTTCCGTTAGCCTTTCTTGAAACATGGGAAAAGTCTTCAGAAACTGAATCCATACCACGCGTGTACGAAACAGAGTTTGGTCAACACTGTGAATATACAGTAGTAGATTATCTAAACTTTAATTTTCGATCCACAGATCCATATAGTGGAGATCCTCAACGATTTACATCATTCCATAAGACAAGAATATTTAACACCTTTTTTTTTTTTTTAAATGTGTTAGAGTGACTTCCACAGACCCTAAGTAAAATTGTCCTCAATTATGCGGAGTAAGTCAATAAATCTTCATTTAAGAAATAATAAAAAACTTGTCTCAAACAAAAAGTAAATGTAAAATACACTGAGGGGCATATGATATTTCTGAAGCTATTGTAGCTTTCCATCATCAATGAGAAAATCAGTTTACAACACTTATTTGCAATTACAACGTTATTGTTCTGTAGAGGTGCAGAAATAAGATTTCACAGAACACTAACGTTATTTCATATTATTAATAGTACAAATACATCACTGGTTCTAATAAGACATTCGCCAGTGGTGTAGGAGTAGGCCACCAATGAATCCTTCAGGCATGTATTAAACCAATCTTCACTAACAGTTAAACTATGTCTGACAATATCCCCATTGCAGGTAAATATTTATTTACGTGCTTCAAGAATTCTGTGGTATGCTTGTAACAAGTGAATTTCTTAACAAATTTTAATTCCAAGAATTGTATTCTCTCAATCACTTCTATATTTTTTAAAGAGAAACAAAAGATATGAAATATTTATTATGTAAAAATGAATGGGGAAGAAATGGCTTTAAATATTTATGTTAATTTCTCTTTCAGTACGAACTTTGTTGTAGAACCCCTTATTTACGTGTCGTAATAAAAATTCATTTAGACAGAATTAAGCATATTTAAAATTACGTGAAGCTTAGCAACCCTTTCATGCTGATAAATTCAAACTAACTGATTAATAACATTTATTTGAAACTTATTTAAATTAATTTTTTTACGTATTTCGGCCTTGGCACACATTTTCCAGATGCAGTGGGTTTTTAAATATTTACTGAATTCTTTCCCGGCGTTAGCTATGGAACACAAGACTGTCTCTGTTAGCATAAAATGGTTAATTATTGCCAAGCTGACCTGAACATTTAACTATCATTGACAAAACACACTTCACTGTACGTTTACCTTATTTGCATTAGAAATGGAAAGAACCAACAGATTAACAACTTCAACGTTAATTATCAGCATATGAATGCACAAATGTAAAACCAGTAATAAATTCAGTCAGCCTCAGGATCGCTGTAGAAGAAAAATATTTCGTAATTCACTGCTAATTTTACCTGCTCCCGATTTACGGGTTTGGTTAATTTTATAGCATAACAATTTTTAAATGTGCCCCCGCTGCAAATCATTCGGTCGCGGCACAACCCAGCAACACCAACGATAATCGCTAAAAGTGCTGAAAATTCTGTACAGAAATATTATAGATGACATGGGCAAGCTAATTACATCAGTAATAAACAATTTTGATAAATTATAATGTATTTAGACCATAACAATAATTTAAATTACACACCTGTATAATTTCTCCTCTAATGGCGGCTAAAGATAGATACAGACAAACGAAGCCTACTCATTCATATAATGCTACGTCGCAGGTTCCTCTCCCTCTCAGCTCTCGAGGAAGACGACAAAGAACTAACATTATGTAGCGCTATTTATATTATTGCTGATTGTGAATGTCTCTTTGTAATCTTGCAACATTATTTTCCTCTGTGGCTATATTTTACATTTTTTCATCGCAGATATTAGCATATTTCGTAATTACATTATGAGTATAGAAATATTACAATCGTAAATACATCGAAAATATTATTACAGAAAATATTTCAGTAATAACCAAAGTACTTTACACAAAATTAAATAATATATTTTGTTAAACAATTACAGTATATACGAATTGCTTCATAGCGGCGTACATAGTACAATTAAATGTCATTTCGTTTTATTAATAGTGTGTGTGCTGCCAGGGAACGTTACAATTTTTATGGTCATATTTCTATATTTTTATTGTCATATTTCTAAAATATAATGAGGGGAAATCTTTTACACCTCCAGAACTGCATGTAGTTCTCTTTTCAAAGTCTAGAGACAAATAATTCACTAGGAATCATTTATTAATGTGCATGAAAATTTAAGTTTCTGAAACTGTTCTTTTTCACTATTTATTCCAATATTTGCACAATCTGCAAATAAAGCTAACCTTCCATCTAGTAACGTTGCTGACGAGAGGTCGTTAAGATACACCAGAAAAGGTAAGCGACCTAAGATACAGCTGTGTGGGTTTCTACACATAGTTAGTTTCCAGCTGGATGATGGCTTATAGCTTAGAGGAGGAATCTTTTGTACCGTTCGTTTCCTGTCACAGAGATACGATCTGATCTACGCTCATGTTCAGAAGAACACCTTGAAAGACTACAGATAAGACATTCATATTCACAAGACATATACAGGATAACAGTTAATATGAAAAAAAGCTGAAATTAGTTATAAACTACAGCGTGCACACACTTTATTCAACATATTAGTGTCACTACAGATATTCCGATTTAAGACGTGTTTGATATGTCTGCCATCATTGGCAATGGTGTGGCGCAGACGAATTGTAAGGTGTCAGGTAAATCCAACACCATCCATGAAAACCCTGACATGATAAGCAAATCCAGTAGTATGTCACATAGCTCTGAATAAATCGTGACATTAAATTAACCAAAGTAATACGAGTAACGAGTGAGCAAATGGAATACCACAGACTAACGCAAGAATGCCTGAATGCATGTCATACCTTCCCACCGTGAGACAGACGCAGTTCTGAGAGGATAAACGAGAGCAGAAGCTGAGAGCAGAACCGTGTTAAGGTAGAAGCCCTACGATAAGGGACAGACTGGACACCCACGTCGCCCGCCTACTGCTAAGACCACACCACCCGCACGTTTTAGTGTGAGACTTTTTCGCGTCTCTGTTACGTCAAGGACCATCCCCCAGCCCATGTTAAAAGCTAGAGCGCTCCAGAAAAAACAGTATAGATCTTACCATAACATAAAAAGGGCCACTACCACCCACAAGTTTTAGCATGAGACTTTTTCGCGTCTCTGTTACGTTGCAAACTTTAAAAACATTGGCGCAACACAAAAAGTATAACGTTTCTCATTGGATAGACAGAATTTTTGTAGGCGGAGCTTAAGGTTAACATTGAGACCCTGATTGGTCAGATGAAAACACAGCCAGATAGTTTTTTTAAACCAACTTCGGTAAATTGTAGTAAGGAGAAGTTAGGAGGAGAGTTGCTTCCGAGACGGCAAGGTGAGCGGAGCTGTGCTGACCGCTGACCCCTGACGAACACCGAAAAGGTAATGAACGCACGCGATGCCGCATAACAGCGCATAAAGCTTCACTCAGAACTGCAGAAGTCTCATCTGTTACAATCCCTTTTTGCGTAATACTAGTGTCGATCGTCAATTAAAGCTCATGGTGTTCACATTTGCACTTGCAGTAAAAATCTGAAACGCGTTGATTTTCCTGTTATATAGTTATTGAAAAGCCACATCAGCCACTGTAATTTACGACAAGTTAGATAAGTAATTAAAGATATTTGAGGGTCACTGTAGACCATTTTGATAGTTTTCTCTTTTGTGAAACTTAATGTAAACCTAGATTATAGATGTGGTATGGCATAGGTCATCCTTCGATCCGCTGTAGAACTTGGAAACCCATTCAGGGAATATTCGTTCACATTTTTGTTGAACGCAGTTGTTTTTTACCATCCTGTATTGAAACATTTCCTTTTATAAATAGTGCAATTTATAAACAATGTTTTGTGCATAGAATAAAATTTCCAATGGTAAACTTAAACTGCTTTTTCGACGTTATTTTACCAGCTAACTAAAAATAGGAAATCCTTGAACCCCTTCTACTAAATTTAGTTAGTATTAAGATTCTTTTACAGGGAGTGCAGTGGAGTTGACGCTGACATCATTTAGTATTTGGTTATATCATCGCAAGTCTCACTGAACTCTACATGTCATGTGTGGTCTGGTTCAAACTAGCCAATTCCCTAAAAAACACCCTCAGAGCGTCGTTGCGCGAAAGTGGTAGGGAGACACGATATAGAACGAACAGACACTACCATGAATGTTTAGAGAATAGTGAAATTCTGCATGACCCGCTGAAGTGTAGGATCATCGACACTGTCGATGACCTCCTGAATTACTGTTTTCAGCTCAGCAATGGATATGAGTTTTTCTGTATACCTTGCCTTTAATACAGCCCCACAAAATCGAGTCGTATGTCTTCAGATCCGGAGAATATGGCGGGCAATCGGGACCTATGCCAGTGGCCTTTGGGTAACTCAGGCACAGGACCCACTAGCGTCCCTCATAATTTGTTTTATGCGTGATAGCTTTGATGCGTAAAAGGCGCGAAAGGCGTCCTGTGGAATAGACATCCATGCTGAATTGGTTCCAAAGTTCATCTGTGGTGGTAGGCACTGGGTCACAGTGCTGCACCCGTCGTTTCACCATACCCCACCCATTTTCTACTGACAACTCTGGTGATCTGGCGGGCCAGGGCAAAAAGCTGACATCATGCGACACCAAGAAGGTATGTGTCAGTGCAGCAACATATGATCGTGCATTGCCTTGCTGAAACATGGCATCTCGCGTGTTGCGCAAAAAAGGTGATACACGTAAGGCATACTGGTCGCAGTGCCCTGGACACGTGTACCCAGTACCACCCAACACCATAACGCCTTGAGTTGGAGCAGTATGTCTCTCCTCCTGTCTGCTAATATTTCTGCACAACATACAGACGTACACGTCCTGTGGACATGAACGTCCTATATCTAATCGTTCAAGGTGTTCTGTTTTTTTCCTGAGCATGAGTGTACTTTGCGGAATTCCCTGTTATGGTGCGATTTATACAGTGAAATTTTTTTGTCATCATAGAATATACCAGAAACCCGTAATTCATCGTGTACGTAGAATTATGAATGTCAAAACCCATTATAATATAAAACTGTGACTTTGACGATATATTATTTGTAGCGAGAGGACTAAGAAACTACCTGTAACTTACATTTTCCAAAATGTTCAAGGGTTCCTGCAAAAGAGAAACTGGATAGAGGTTTCACAGTATTTCTCTATCTCCCTGCTCTTTCTGCCAGTCGGAAACTGTTCCACTGTTAAAGGAATGGTTAAACAAATATTTTAATGTGTCGCTAAACTCAGAAGAAAACTTCTTAATAAAATCTGCTGACATTTTATCGTAGCCACTAGAATTTTGTGTTTTACAGATTTTGTTGTGGCCACTACTTCTACACTCCTGGAAATGGAAAAAAGAACACATTGACACCGGTGTGTCAGACCCACCATACTTGCTCCGGACACTGCGAGAGGGCTGTACAAGCAATGATCACACGCACGGCACAGCGGACACACCAGGAACCGCGGTGTTGGCCGTCGAATGGCGCTAGCTGCGCAGCATTTGTGCACCGCCGCCGTCAGTGTCAGCCAGTTTGCCGTGGCATACGGAGCTCCATCGCAGTCTTTAACACTGGTAGCATGCCGCGACACCGTGGACGTGAACCGTATGTGCAGTTGACAGACTTTGAGCGATGACATATAGTGGGCATGCGAGAGGCCGGGTGGACATCCCGCCGAATTGCTCAACACGTGGGGCGTGAGGTCTCCACAGTACATCGATGTTGTCGCCAGTGGTCGGCGAAAGGTGCACGTGCCCGTCGACCTGGGACCGGACCGCAGCGACGCACGGATGCACGCCAAGACCGTAGGATCCTACGCAGTGCCGTAGGGGACCGCACCGCCACTTCCCAGCAAATTAGGGACACTGTTGCTCCTGGGGTATCGGCGAGGACCATTCGCAACCGTCTCCATGAAGCTGGGCTACGGTCCCGCACACTGTTAGGCCATCTTCCGCTCACGCCCCAACATCGTGCAACCCGCCTCCAGTGGTGTCGCGACAGGCGTGAATGGAGGGACGAATCGAGACGTGTCGTCTTCAGCGATGAGAGTCGCTTCTGCCTTGGTGCCAATGATGGTCGTATGCGTGTTTGGCACCGTGCAGGTGAGCGCCACAATCAGGACTGCATACGACTGAGGCACACAGGGCCAACACCCGGCATCATGGTGTGGGGAGCGATCTCCTACACTGGCCGTACACCTCTGGTGATCGTCGAGGGGACACTGAATAGTGCACGGTACATCCAAACCGTCATCGAACCCATCGTTCTACCATTCCTAGACCGACAAGGGAACTTGCTGTTCCAACAGGACAATGCACGTCCGCATGTATCCCGTGCCAGCCAACGTGCTCTAGAAGGTGTAAGTCAACTACCCTGGCCAGCAAGATCTCCAGATCTGTCCCCCATTGAGCATGTTTGGGACTGGATGAAGCGTCGTCTCACGCGGTCTGCACGTCCAGCACGAACGCTGGTCCAACTGAGGCGCCAGGTGGAAATGGCATGGCAAGCCGTTCCACAGGACTACATCCAGCATCTCTACGATCGTCTCCATGGGAGAATAGCAGCCTGCATTGCTGTGAAAGGTGGATATAAACTGTACTAGTGCCGACATTGTGCATGCTCTGTTGCCTGTGTCTATGTGCCTGTGGTTCTGTCAGTGTGATCATGTGATGTGTTCTTATTTCATTTTCCAGGAGTGTATTTGCATAGTGATTGTCATATTCGTACTACTGAAGCTATTTTGTAATGACTAGTGTGAGGTATCTATCTAACCTGACAACACTATCTTTTAAGGAATAGTCATGAAATGACTGTTAAAAGGTTTTTGAACACTGCTCACCTCTATTAATAATGTATCATTTACCCTTAATGCCATCTGCTCATTTTTCTCTCTGGCTGACCAGTTTCTCCCTTCCCTATACCTTTTCTACGCCTTTTCTTAATCTATTCCTCTGATACAATCTTCGACCACTCCTCCCTGCTTGTATGACACAGATCAGGACTACAGAGCGCGTATTATTTTTGTTTTCGAGTGCATTGTACTGTATTTAAGTATATCCTCTCGCACATAATATCAAACTGAATTAAAAACTAGACTCTACATAAAGTGTGATACCTCGCTGGAGCACTAGAGCATTTTTCTAGAGTCTACGAAGATTTCACAGAGTTTTATTAACAGCATGAATAATCTGCCCGTTCGTTTTTTGCACTAAACCCTTTGATCTTATCTGCTGTGTTAGTAACTAAGAATCAAAACACTAGAGACATGCCATCAAAGCTTTGCTGTAAAAGAAAATGCGCCCACAGAATAAATTTACAGTTCCTGTCTCATTCTTCCTTTTTCTGTTTCTTTTTTGTTAGTGTGAATGAAGTCCATACCAATCATCTGATTATCAGTTTCAAAGTTTCTGACACCTGTCTTGAAACTTCCTGAGAATTTTAAACTGTAGGCCGCACCAGACACTCCGCTGCAGAGTGAAGGATTCGTTATGGAAACAATATCCTACATTTTGGGTAAGAAATTCCTTCGAAATATCCTTTCTTACTGGGAATGCTAGTCTCGTAAGGTATGTGGGAGAACCTCTGTGTAGTTTGGAGGGTAGGAGATGAGATACTGACAGAAGTGAGGCTTTGGTGGGAGGAGGCCGTGGGTCGCGTCTGGATAGGTAGTGAAACGGCCCCTTAGAAAAATTTTTACACGACTGTGCTTAAACTGACACACAATTGTTTTTAGGGCAACGCAATCTGACTTCCAAAAATCCCTAAGAAAGAATTGCCCTGACTAACATTAACCTATACGTTTCACAAATCACTTACCTCATAAAAATCTTCGTTACTCAAGCTACTGCAATACAGCGAGCACAACTACTGCCAGCTAAATAAAAGATTCAAACTACGGAAGGCACTAACTACTGATAGGTATAGTTAGCAAATGAAAGATTTTAATAGAGAACAAACAATGTATTTACCTTAATAGTCATAATATATATATCAGTTCATGACACCAATTCTTACAAATTTCGAAACTCCGCCATCTCTCTCCCCACGTCCACCACTGTTGGCGGCTCACCTCCAACTGCGCAGCACTACGCGCTGTTAGCATCCAGCTGCCGATGCTCAACACTACAATGGCAGGCAACAATGCAAACTAAACACAGACTGCGCACGGCCCTGCCAGTGATTTTTATACAGAGCGCTACGTGGAGGCGGCGTTACCAATAAAAAAACCTAAACAGCTTACTTACATAGCCCCCATGCTCCCCACAAAAAAATTTACAAATTGTTTTGGGCAGTGGCCAATACAGATTTGAAAATTTTTTTCATAATTACAATGACAAAGAAATGAAATTCACACACTTATCGATACAATGTTGGTCAAAAGCTAAAATTTCTCACAGTCCATAAAGACAGTCCTGATCATTCATCAAAGTAAAATTGCAGTGTTTTTCTCAAAGTCTGAGTAGTAAAAGAAAATGCACATGGAAGTAGTGGATTTCCATGCAGTCTTGAAGAAGTAGTGTTGTCCTTCCAACGGAAAGACAGTGCTGACTCTTGACATGCAGACAGGTAATGGGCCACAACAGAGCAAACCCACAGCAGAGTCAGTCGAAGTTTTGAAGAATATTGGTAGGTAGGTCATCACAGAGTAGACCCCTTGTAGTCCTGGTAGAGATTACGGTATTGGTGGGCCACCAGAGATGCAGATCCACTATAGACCTTGTAGAAATAATGGTATTGGTGGGTCATCAAAGGTGTAGACCCACTGTAGTCCTTGTAGAGATAACGGTATTGGTGGGTCATCAAAGGTGCACACCCACTGTAGTCCTGGTAGAGACGGCCAGCAGCCATCTGTTGCAACCGTGCAGGTGCACAATCATCATCGAAGAGTCTTGCAGAGAATATAGCAAGTCCGTAAACCACCACTTGTCCACTTACAAAGATTGTTTTTGAAATGTCCTTAGAACCAGCAATGCTGTTGTCCAGTCCCTTACTGAATTATTCACACGTGCAAACACTATCAGTCCCTACTTCTCAAATATTGTCCATATACTATGACCAACAGAAATGTGTGCAGTGAAATGTAATTTTCAAGTTACTTAATTTGATGAACTGGTGTCAATTACAATTTTATAACATAAGAATACAATAACAAAGGTACAAAATGTATCATTAAAGAACATAATAGTACAGATAACACTTGCAGTAATACAGGCTTTACAAAAGAATCGAAACAACAAATACATCAATGTTACAAAAATTATGACATAAGTACATACATAAAAGATCAGAATAACTTTTGAAACATCAACTTCACACATGAGCATTAAAACAGAACAGAATAAATTATTTCTAAACATATTTACAAAGAAAACGACATATTATTAATGCAAATTATATTTGAGGATAACAGTATTCCTCATCATAGTGAATGTAGCTTAGTATTAGAAAATTCTACAACATAAGTCTTATCAGATGAACATATAAAGACAGGAAGAACATAAATACACAAGGGTACACAAACACATAGTGGGATAACACAAGGAAAGGGCAGGGTTTGTTTTACTGCAGTATTTTGCAAACAAAACTTTCTTTACTTTTCGGAGATCTCCTTTCGTTCTTCATTATTTCCAAAAAGTCCTATCTATACCTGCTTTCTGTACTTTTCTCATATAACCTCTCAGTACATTTCTTCAAATTCATCGCAACTCGTTCTCTTATATAGGTTACCCCCTCTTAAGCTAACTTAAATCTACTGAACTCAGATGCTTAACTAAGGGACGAGGCAATGCAGCAGCACAAAACAATTTACACAAAAAGCAATGATAAAAAAATGGAAATTGGCAAAAAAAGGCAGCAATATTACAACTAATATAAGGCAATGCGCAGCAAACAAGAAAAATAAATCAGTAATAAAACTGGCTTAACCTAGTAATATAAAGTGACATTCAGTAGCACTATCAATGGCAAACAGCCGCAGCAAATGCTATAACTTATACCTAAACATGACAAAGCTCAATCAGAAAAAATGTTACACTAAAGACAACAATGCAGATAAGGACAATGTCTATTCACATCTTAATGTCTATGCAATTAAAGTGGTGCACCACAAAAATTCATTGTAAAAAAATATTACCATGTACTTGAAAAGACAATTCTGTATGCAATTTCTATGAAGGGAAATGTCTTTTTCTGCTACTTAGTTTTTTTTTTAAGTACATCATAAAGTTATTATTTACTGGATCTATAGGCATAAAATATTTATATTAGTACATCCATAAAATTTATTTTAACCAATGCTTCAGTGCAGTTAGAAACTAGATATTAAACAAAATGAGTAAATAAATGCATCAAGCAAGCCACATGGCATTTCTCTCAACTAGCAGGACAATAGCCATGAAATGTTTCTCGTCGTTTCATTAGGCATTTTAGTAAATATCATAAATTAAGAGTGTAAGTGGGCTGTTTAGGTTTTTTTATTGGTAACGCCGCCGCCACGTAGCGCTCTGTATGAAAATCACTGGCTGTGCCGTGTGCGGTCTGTGGCTGGTTGGCATTGTTGTAATACTCGCCATTGTAGTGTCGGGCAGCGGCAGCTGGATGCTAACAGCGCGTAGCGTTGCGCAGTTGGAGGTGAGCCGCCAGCAGTGGTGGACGTGGGGAGAGAGATGGCGGAGTTTTGAAATTTGTAAGAATTGGTGTCATGAAGTGATATATATATTATGACTACTAAGGTAAATACATCGTTTGTTCTCTATTAAAATCTTTCATTTGCTAACTATACCTATCAGTAGTTAGTGCCTTCAGTAGTTTGAATCTTTTATTTAGCTGGCAGTAGTGGCGCTCGCTGTATTGGAGTAGCTTGAGTAACGAAGATTTTTGTGAGGTAAGTGATTTGTGAAACGTATAGGTTAATGCTAGTCAGGGCCATTCTTTCGTAGGGATTTTTGGAAGTCAGATTGTGTTGCGCTAAAAATATTGTGTGTCAGTTTAAGCACAGTCGTGTAATAATTTTTCTAAGGGGACGTTTCATATGTCGACCCTTAGCCGAGGATACCTCACTGGAATCTTCTGATTTTTTCTTGTAGTTTGTGTAATTAATGTAGATTTTTTTATTGCTAGCGCGTAATCATAGAGGGAATTTCCTTTGTAGTTGTAGTCTTTCATTGTTGTACAGTAAAACAGTTGTGGCATGCATGTAGTTTTGTACAAAGTATTTCGCAGCTGCGCTTGCAATTAAATAGATATTATTTTCAGTGATATGTTAATGTGTTCTCTTATTTTTGCTTTTCAAATTGTGCTTTTTTTGTGTTGTCGTGTGAAATATTGTGACAATAATGGCGTTTGAAAAACGTAATACTAGGCTCCAAAGAAAACTGAGAAATGACAGTGAAGACGAAAGCAGTGTGTTAGCGCCACCATGTAATGAATTAACTAATGTTCAAAGTAGTAATTTGGTAATTGTGCATAGGGAAATGGAGCGGGTTGCAAATAATGGTGTAGGCAGTGAAACAATTAGTGAACAGGAAAGCGTTATCGATCGATCGGTCGGCAACAGTTCGCCTCAGGATTCCGAAATGACAGGACACAATATTGCAAATACTGTAGATTCAGGTTTTGCGTCCTCACCGTTTTCTCAAATAAGTCAAGACACATTTTCTGTTTTTCAAAATGCGAATATTGCCGGTTCAAATGCACTGCCGAAAAGCACTGAGGAACATGTTTCAGACACCAGTGCATTGTTATTACAATTAATGCAACAAATGGGACAAAAGCTTCAAAAATTAGACACAATGGAACAAAATCAGAGACAAACACAGCAAAAGCTTCAAAAGTTAGACACAATGGAACATAATCTTCAAAAGTTAGACACAATGGAACAAAATCTTCGGAAGTTAGACACAATGGAACAAAATCAGAGACAAACACAGCAAAAGTTGGACACAATGGAACAAAATCAGAGACAAACACAGCAAAAGCTTCAAAAGTTAGACACAGTGGAACATATGCTTGAACAAACACGTGAAGATTTAACTACTGAATTACATAAAATCGAATCGAAATGTCAAAAAATCTGTAATGACGTAAAAACACAAATTTGTGAGCATTTCCAACCAATTTTTTCGCGGCATGAAAATGCATTACAGAATCACGAAGCAGCCATAAAAGAACTTCAAACAATTGTTCATGAAAATCATGAGACCTTGCAAGCTAAAATTGACTCAGTTGCATCCACCGATTCGGTTAGGCAACTTGCAAGAACTCAGGAAAACTTAAAGGTCACAGTAGATTCGATTTCAACACAAATGGACACTCTGAAACTTGGTTCAGAAAAACACACTGAGGAAATGTGTTCACTATCGGAGAAAGTAGCCGAACTTTCAGATCAGTTCACTAACTTATCTACAAAGGTAGATGATGATCTGAATGACACAAAACCTGTAGCCTTCACTGACACTGAAGAGTATGAACAAATTAGGAAATTCAAACAGAATCAAAATCAAATCAACACACAGTACAAAAGAGAAATGCGGGAAGTACAAGATCAGTTGGCTCAAGTAATACAAGAATTACATATTTCAGAGGACACTCGCGCCCCAGTATGGGAAGAGGGACATAGCAATACAGAACAACCACAAAATAATAACACAGGGCATTTCGGAAATCATGAAAGTAATTGGCAAAGTACACCGAATTTTGAGATGGAACCGCCGAAACGACGTAATAATGACCGATATGCGACCCCGACACGATGATTTTGACTATAAGCTGTTCATTACTACACGTAAATTCAAAACATTTAAGAATTCAGGCAACGACATTCATCCACAAGCGTGGCTCCATCAATTCTCTCATTGTTTTCCTCCCAACTGGTCACTAGAGCACAGATTAGAATTTATGTGTGGCTATTTAGAGAATGAACCAGCTGTAAGAATGCGAACGGTCATTCACGATTGCCACAGTGAAGGAGAATTTTACAATGCCTTCCTCTCAGCATATTGGTCCCAAGCCACATAAGACCGAGTAAAACATAGCATCATAATGATGAAACATTTCGAACAATCTGAATTTTCCAGTCTTGTCAAATATTTTGAAGACATGTTGCATAAGAATCAATATCTTTCAAACGCATACAGCGCGTCAGAACTCATCCGCATTTGCTTAATCAAATTGCCTGAACATTTACGGCATATTATTTTGGTAGGACGTTGCAAAGACGACACTGAAGCTTTTCAGCGACTCTTACAAGAACTGGAAATTGACACTGACAATCGCGGAACGCAAAAACAGAAGCACAACAATTACAGGTCATATCCGTCGCAATTCCGCGATGAAAGAAATAACTACTGGACACGACAAGGCTATTCTCACAACACAAATCGTGACCAAAACAGACACCACCCGTATGACAACCACTGGCAGAGTAATAGTTACAAAGAAAGATCGTATTTCTGTAGTAATGAACATGACAGAGACAATCATAGAAACAGACAATATGGCAACCAGAACTATTATTATCACGGGAGACAGAATAACTTCAGACGCAAGGGTCCACCGCGCAGTGATAATTCAGGGAGAAATTCTCCACCACATGACCGACAAACAAGAAATTACTGGAACTACCGACATGACGACAGACGATATAATCATGACAGACCGGAATTCCATCAGAACTGGCGAGCTTCAAACAGGGCAGGGCCTTCTCGTCAAGGTGAATTTGTAGAAGTTAGGTCTCCTAATCCCAATAACGGCGCGCGCCAACAAAGAGACAGGCAATGACTCGCACCGCGTGCGCCGGCTGGCTCAGAGAAAAATAACATAGGCGCTAACCTTGAGAAAAACTCCAGTATTCTTTACCGACGTTTACCGCGTGATAATTGCTTTGAAGTTAAAACTCTGCGAACTAGAAAGGGTAAATGATGGCACCACATTTCACATGTAAAACCGTTTATTGAAAGATAATCTGCTTTTTAACTTTGTCTTTGCCATAAAACATTTCACTTCACATTTCTAGTATACTTTGTCACACTGAGAAACTTAACATACAACAATGTTTGAAGTTTACTATCCAGTCTAGAACCTACGGAACATATTTAGACAGAATTTACGAGTGCATTATTATAGTGAACAGACGACACAGTGTTGTTATTTGTACATTCTTGCTTGTTAGTTGCACGATTACGTAACGACTATAAGGCTTACATACTTAGAACATATACTGTTAATGAGGTTTTAATGCAACATTTTGGTTCAGTTGAAAAGTACTTTCTGTGAGATTAAAGATGACTTAGCGTTTGGTTTCTTTGATAGCTACACGATTATATCACGAACGCTATTAATGTGTGACACAATTTACAATGTGCTTTTACGGTGTATCTGTTTTATATCTGCACAGTTTTTCTGAATTCTTCTGGAAAGTAAAACATGTTTTAGTGGTAACTTTTGTGGTATAGCTACAATTAGACAGCCTTTTCCATAGCACAGCAATACGTTACATTATAGTACTTTCTTGATCACGGTAAAGTACGTAATAACTAAGATATCTATACGCAAAGCATTTCAATTTCACTTATCATGAGGTAAGTACATTGACTTCTGCAGAACTTAGCTTTCGGAGGACAATAACTACGACACTTCCACAGAGATTGTCTTACAGCAAGACGCACATTTAGCGCTACAGGACACGCATTAAACTATTTATTTTTCAACATATTTGAATTACAAAGAAAGTTTTCCGTGATACATTTCATTCCATTGCTGTAATCTGTAACACCTGAGGATATAATTACATTAATCCTCAGGGGGGTACACGCTTTCTTTGTGTACCATGTGTTTGGCAAGCACAAGGAGCCCTAGCTAATATGGTATTTGTTTATACAACTTTACACATCGGTACCATATTTCTCTAACACATAAATTACACAGCTATCTGATCAATTAACAGAGAGAGAGACAAATATTTATTTTACTACATCAGTGACAGATGTTTACGCAATTATACAGTTGGATAACTTCACACTTATGAAATTGTGTTTTGTCTGTACTTTGTGAACTGTTCATACTTTTTCGGAACCATTGTGATACTATGAGAGCTTTGTATGACTTATTTGGTATGGGATCATGATTTTGAAAGTACCTTTGAGGTAGATGACACTTTTGACATAAGCAGAGAATTTTCTTAGCTTTTGAAATTATTGGAGGAAGCTACGAGGATTTTGATATTTGGCTGAGGTTTTATGATGTTATGATGACGATGTGTATTACGCTGTTCTGGTATATTTATGATCAATAAGCTGATGCTATATGAGGAATTTGATTATGCTACGTATTTATTATGATGAAATATTGAAGAAGTATGTATAATAAAGCAAGGAATAATGAGTAGTGGTTAGGGACTCTGGTTTGTGAAAAAGGATGTTGGAAACCGAGAATCGTACTTTAAGAGTTATGAAATGTGTGTATATGTGTGAATGTATCACTATGGTGGCAAAAATTTTTTGGGCACTGTTATATCAATAGGATTTTGTTTCTACTGATGTCTAACGCAAATTCTCAACCTGTGAAAATACTTTTATATGAGACTGTCACTGTAGCGGAAACTGCTGTCGTAAATTTTTCAGTAAGAAAGGTGAGTGACCACCTGCACGTAATGCGTAGTGGGCACCCAGCTGTGCGACAGTCGCCTGGAAAAAAAGCCATTAGTGTGTGCCTTTCAGAGGCACAGGTAAAAAAAAAAGGAAGCCATCATCCTCGCTATTAACATTCCTTTGTAGAAATCGTCACAAATACGACAAGCTCAAACTTGAAAACATATGATTACACTGTGGAGCTCTTAAGTTATGATATTTACTAATATGGCTAATGAAATGATGAGAAAAATTTTACATCGATTGTCTTTGCAGTTGAGAGATTGCTCATTTTGTTTAATATCTAGTTTATAGCTGCACTGCAACATTGGTTACTATAAAATTTAATGGATGTACTAATATAAATATTTTATGCCTACAGATCCAGTAAATAATAACTTTATGGTGCACTTGAAAAAAAATGAAGGAGCTCAAAAAGACATTTCCCTTGACAGGAACTGCAAAAATAATTTTTTTACGATTTGGTAACTTATCTGCTAGCGTATGTTCTAGTGATGCATCACTCTAGTGTTAAGATGTGACATAGGTATTACACATTTTTACTGTAATATTTTTTCTGCTTCAGCTTTGTCATGTTTAGGTATAAGTTATTACATTTATTGCTGCTTGCTATGCTTACTTGCATTTTCTTATTCATTGTTGTTTGTGTTAATCGTTTTGTGCTGCTGCATTGCGTCGTCCCTTAGTTTAGCATCTGAACTCAGTAGATTTTAAGTTATCTTAAGAGGGGGTAGACTATATAAGAAACTAACTATGATGAATTGGAAGAGAAGCATTGAGAAGCTATATGAAAATGATTTGGCCAAAAAAAGTAGTGTATAGTGGAGAAAAACTATTTTTGAAAGAGGATGAGAAAAGTACAGAAAGCAGGTATAGATAGGACTTTTTGGAAATAATGAAGAACGAAGGGAGATCTCCGAGAAGTAAAGAAAGTTTTGTTTGCAAAATACTGCAGTAAAACAAACCCTGTCCTGTCCTTGTGTTATCCCACTATGTGTTTGTGTACCCTTGTGTATTTATGTTCTTCCTGTCCCTATATGTTTATCTGATAAGACTTATGTTGCAGAATTTTTCTAATACTAAGCTACATTCACTATGATGAGGAATACTGTTATCCTCAAATATAATTTGCATTAATAACATGTTATTTACTTTGTAAAGATGTTGACACATTATTTATTCTGTTCTGTTTTAATGCTCATGTGTGATGTTTCAAAACTTATTCTGATCTTTTATGTATGTACTTATGTCGTAATTTTTGTAACACTGATGTATTTGCTATTTCGATTCTTTTGTAAATCCTATACTACTGCAAATGTTATCTGTATTGTTATGTTCTTTAAAGATGTATTTTGTACCTTTGTTATTGCATTCTTATGTTATAAAATTGTAATTGACACCAGTTCATCAAATTAAGTAACTTGTAAATTACATTTCACGGCACACGTTTCTGTTGGTCATAGTATATGGACAATATGTGAGAAGTAGGGACTGATAGTGTTTGCACGTGTGTTAATAGTTCAGTAAGGGACTGGTTAACAGCATTGCTGGTTCTAAGGACAATTCCAAAAACTTTGTGAGTGGACAAGTGGTGGGTTATGGACTTGCTATGTTATCCGCAAGACTCATCAATGGTGATTGTGCGCCTGCACAGTCAAACAGATGGCTGCTGGCCATCTCTACAAGGACTACAGTGGGTCTACACCTTTGACGACCCACCGGTACCATTGTTTCTACAAGGACTGCAGTGGGTCTGCACCTCTGGTGGCCCACCAATAGTAATCTCTACCAGGACTACAGTGGGTCTGCTCTGTGATGACCTACCTACCGATAGTCTTCAACGTCGACTGACTCTGGTGTGGCCCATTACCTGTCTGCATGTCAAGAGTCAGCACTGTCTTTCGTTAGAAGGACAACACTACTTCTTCAAGACTGCTTAGAAATCCACTACTTCCAAGTGCAATTTCTTTTATTGCTCAGACTTTGAAAAAAAACACTGCAATTTTACTATGATGAACGATCAGGACTGTCTTTATGGACTGTGAGAGAATTTTAGCTTCTGACCAACATTGTATCAATAAGTGTGTGCATTTCATATCTTTGTTATAGTAATTATGAAAAATTTTATCAAATCATTATTGGCCACTGCCCAAAACAATTTGTAAAAATTTTTTTGTGGGGGGGGCATGGGGGCTATGTAAGTGGGCTGTTTAGGTTTTTTTATTGGTAACGCCGCCGCCACGTAGCGCTCTGTATGAAAATCACTGGCTGTGCCGTGTGCGGTCTGTGGCTGGTTGGCATTGTTGTAATACTCGCCATTGTAGTGTCGGGCAGCGGCAGCTGGATGCCAACAGCGCGTAGCGTTGCGCAGTTGGAGGTGAGCCGCCAGCAGTGGTGGACGTGGGGAGAGAGATGGCGGAGTTTTGAAATTTGTAAGAATTGGTGTCATGAAGTGATATATATATTATGACTACTAAGGTAAATACATCGTTTGTTCTCTATTAAAATCTTTCATTTGCTAACTATACCTATCAGTAGTTAGTGCCTTCAGTAGTTTGAATCTCTTATGTAGCTGGCAGTATTGGAGTAGCTTGAGTAACGAAGATTTTTGTGAGGTAAGTGATTTGTGAAACGTATAGGTTAATGCTAGTCAGGGCCATTCTTTCGTAGGGATTTTTGGAAGTCAGATTGTGTTGCGCTAAAAATATTGTGTGTCAGTTTAAGCACAGTCGTGTATAATTTTTGTAAGGGGATGTTTCAAGAGCTCCACAGTGTAATCATATGTTTTCAAGTTTGGGCGTGTAGTATTTGCGATGCTTTCTACAAAGGAATCTCAATAGCGAGGATAATGACCTCTTTTTTTTTCTCCACCTGTGCCTCTGACAGGCACACACTAATGGCTTTCTTTTGTCAGGTGGTTGTCGCGCAGCTGGGTGCCCACGACGCATTACATGCAGGTGGTCACTTAACTGTCTTATCGAAATATTTACGACACCAGTTTGCGCTACAGTGGCAGTCTCATATAAAAAAATTCACAGGTCAAGAATTTGCGTTACAAATATGTAGAAACAAAATCCTTTAAATAGAATAGTGTCCAAATAATTTTCGCCAGCATAGTGATACATTCACGCATATACACTCATTTCATAACTCTTAAAGTACGATTCTCGGTTTCCAACATCCCTTTTCACAAATCAGAGTCCCTAACCACTATTCATTATTTCTTACCTTATTACACATATATATATTCATCGACACTTCTTCAATATTTCGTCATAACAGATCCGTAGGATAACCAAATAACTCATATAGCATCAGCTTATTGACCATAAACATACTGCAACAGCATAATACACATTGTCATCGTCATAATAACATCATAACACCGCAGTCAACTCTCTAAATCGTCGTAGCTTCCTCCAATAATTTCAAAACCTAAAAAAAAATTCTCTGCTCATGTCAAAAGTGTCATCTGCCTCAAACGTACTTTAAAAATCGTGATCCCATACCAAATATGTCATTCAAAGCTCTCATAGTATCACAATGGTTCCGAAAAAATATGAACAGTTCACAAAGTACAGACAAAATACAATTTCATAGGTGTTAAACCATCCATCTGTGTAATTGCGTAAACATGTGTCACTGATGATGTAGTAAAAAAAATGTTTATCTCTCAGTTAAATGACCAGATAGCTGTGTAATTTAGTGTTAGAGAAATATGGTACCGATGTGTAAAGTTGTATAAGCAAATACCATATTAGCCAGGGCTCCTTGTGCTTGCCAAACACATGGTACACAAAGTAAACGTGTACCCCCCTGAGGATTAATGTAATTATCCTCAGATGTTACAGATTACAGCAATGGGATGAAATGTATTACAAAAAACTTTCTTTTTAATTCAACAATATTGATAAATAAATGGTTTAAGTACCAAATTAATCACTCAAATGCGTGCCCTTTAGTGCAAAATGTGCGTTTTGCTGTAAGATAATTGTGTGGAAGTGTCGTAGTTATCGTCCTCCGAAAGATAAGTTCTGCAGAAGTCAATGTACTCACGTCATGATAAACAAAAGTGAAATGCTTTGCGTATAGATATCGTAGTTACTACGCTTATTGCCATGATGAAGTAAGTACTGTACTGTAATGTATTGTTGTGCTACAGAAAAGGTTGTCTCATTGTAGCTATGGCACAAAGTTACTACTAAAGCATGTTTTCCTTTCCAGAAGAATTCAGAAAAACTGTGCAGATATAAAACAGATAAACTGCAAAAGCAACATTGTAAATTGTCACTCATTAGCAGCGTCGTAATAAAATCGTGTAGCTGTCACATAAACTAACCACTGTGTCATCTGGTATCTCACAGAAAGTACTTTAAATCCAGAATGTGTTTTCAAGTAAACCAAAATGTTGCATTAAAACCTCATTAACAGTATATGTTCTAAGTATGTAAGCCTTATAGTCGTTACGTAATCGTGCAACTAACAAGCAAGAATGTACACACGCAATAACACAGTGATGTCTGTTCACTATAACAATGCACTCGTAAATACTGTCTAATTATGTTCCGTAGGTTCTAGACTGGATAGTAAACTTCAAACATTGTTGCATGTTAACAGTTTCTCAGTGTGACAAAGCATACTAGAAATGTGAAGTGAAATGTTTTATGGCAAAGACAAAGTTAAAAAGCAGATTATCTTTCAATAAACGGTTTTACATGTGAAATGTGGTGCAATCATTTACCCTTTCTAGTGCGCAGAGTTTCAGCTTCCAAGTAATTATTATGTTGTATACGTCGGCACGGAAAGCTAAAATTTTTTCTGAAGGTTAGGGTCTACGTTATTTTTCTCTGAGCCAGCCTGCGCACGCGGCTGCCTGCGGTGTGAGTCATTGTCTGTCTCTTTGTTGGCGCGCGCCGTTAATGGGATTAGGGGACCTAACTTCTAAAAATTCACCTTGCCGAGAGGGCCCTACCCTGTTTGAAGCTCTCCAGTTCTGATGGATTTCCGGTCTGTCATTATGATTATATCGTCTGTCGTCATGTCGGTAGTTCCTGTAATTTCTTGTTTGTCGGTCATGTGGTGGAGAATTTCTCCCTGAATCGTAACTGCGCGCTGGACCGTTGCGTCTTAAGTTATTCCGTCTCCCTTGATAATAATTATTTTGGTTTCCATATTGTCTGTTTCTCTGATTGTCTCTGTGATAGTCATTACCGCGGAGAGGTGATCTTTCCCTGTAATAATTACTACTCTGCCAACAGTTGTCATACGGGTGGTGTCCGTTTTGGTCACGATTTACGTTGTACGAATAGCCTTGTCGTGTATTATTTCTGTCATCGCGGAATTGTGACAGGTGTGACCTGTAATTGTTGTGTTCCTGTTTTCGCGTTCCGCGATTGTCAGTGTCAATTTCTAATTCTTGTAAGAGTCCCTGAAAAGCTTCAATGTCGTCTTTGCAACGGCCTGCCAAAATAATATGACGTAAATGTTCAGGCAATTTGATTAAGCAAATGCGGATGTGTTCTGACGCGCTGTATGCGTTTGAAAGATACTGATTCTTATGTAACATGTCTTCAAAATATTTGACAAGACTGGAAAATTCAGATTGTTCGAAATGTTTCATCATTATGATGCTATGTTTTACTCGGTCTTGTGTGGCTTGGGACCAATATGCTGAGAGGAAGGCATGGTAAAATTCTCCTTCACTGTGGCAATCGTGAATGACCGATCGCATTCTTACATCTGGTTCATTCTCTAAGTAGCCACACATAAATTCTAATCTGTGTTCTAATGACCAGTTGGGAGGAAAACAATGAGAGAATTGATGGAGCCACGCTTGTGGATGAATGTCGTTGCCAGAATTCTTAAATGTTTTGAATTTACGTGCAGTAATGAACAGCTTATAGTCAAAATCATCGTGTCGGCGGGTAGCATATCGGTCATTGTTACGTCGTATCGGCGGTTCCATCTCAAAATTCAGTGCACCTTGCCAATTACTTTCATGATTTCCGAAATGCCCTGTGTTATTATTTTGTGGTTGTTCTGTATTGCTATGTCCCTCTTCCCATACTGGGGCGAAGGTGTCCTCTGAAATATAAAATTCTTGTATTACTTGAGCCAACTGATCTTGTACTTCCCGCATTTCTCTTTTGTACTGTGTGTTGATTTGATTTTGATTTTGTTTGAATTTCCTAATTTGTTCATACTCTTCAGTGTCAGTGAAGGCTACAGGTTTTGTGTGATTCAGATCATCATCTACCTTCGTAGATAAGTTAGTGAACTGATCTGAACGTTCGGCTACTTTATCCGACAGTGAAATTATTTCCTCTGTGTGTCTTTCTGAACCAATTTTCAGAGTATCTACTGTGTCCTTTAAGTTCGCTTGAGTTTTTGCAAGTTGTGTAACCGAATCGGTAGATGCAACTGAGTCAATTTTAGCTTCAAGGTCTCATGATTTTCATGAATAATAGTTTGCAGTTCTTTTATGGCTGCTTCGTGATTCTGTAATGCATTTTCATGCCGCGAAAAAATAGGTTGGAAATGCTCACAAATTTGTGTTTTTACGTCATTACAGACTTTTTGACATTTCGATTCGATGTTATGTAACTCATTAGTTAAATCTTCACGTGTTTGTTCAAGTGTGGTGTCTAACTTTTGAAGCTTTTGTTCCATTGTGTCTAACGTTTGAAGCTTTTGCTGTGTTTGTCTCTGATTTTGTTCCATTGTGTCTAACTTTTGAAGCTTTTGTCCCATTTGTTGCATTAATTGTAATAACAGTGCGCTGGTGTCTGAAGCATGTTCCTTAGTGCTATTCGGCAATGCATTTGAACCGCCAATATTCGCAGTTTGAAAAACAGAAAATGTGTACTGATTTATTTGAGAAAACGGTGAGGACGCAAAATCTGAATCTACAGTATTTGCAAGATTGTGTCCTGTCATTTCGGAATCGTGAGGCGAGCTGTTGCCGACCGATCGATCGATAATGCTTCCCTGTTCACTAATTGTTTCACTGCCTACACCATTATTTGCAGCCCGCTCCATTTCCCTATGCGCTATTACCAAATTACTACTTTGAACGTTAGTGAATTCATTACATGGTGACGCTAACACACTGCTTTCGTCTTCACTGTCATTTCTCAGTTTACTTTGGAGCCTAGTGTTACGTTTTTCACACGCCATTATTGTCACAATATTTCACACGACAACACAGAAAAACACAATTTGAAGAACAAAAATAAGAGAACACATTAACATACCACTGAAAATAATATCTAGTTAATTGCAAGCGCAGCTGCGAAATACTTGGTGAAAATCCACATGCATGCCACAACTGTTTTACTGTACAACAATGAAAGACTGCAACTACAAAGGAAATTCTCTCTATGATAACGCGCTAGCAATAAACAAAGGCTACACTAACTACACAAACTACAAGAAAAAATCAGAAGATTCCAGTGAGGTATCCTTGGCTAAGAGTCGACATATGAAACGTCCCCTTAGAAAAATTGTACAGGGCTGTGCTTAAAGTGACACACAATAGTTTTTAGCGCAACGCAATCTGACTTCCAAAAATCCCCACGAAAGAATGGCCCTGACTAACATTAACCTATACGTTTCACAAATCACTTACCTCACAAAAATCTTCGTTACTCAAGCTACTGCAATACAGCGAGCACCACTACTGCCAGCTAAATAAAAGATTCAAACTACGGAAGGCACTAACTACTGATAGGTATAGTTAGCAAATGAAAGATTTTAATAGAGAACAAACAATGTATTTACCTTAATAGTCATAATATATATATATCAGTTCATGACACAAATTCTTACAAATTTCGAAACTCCGCCATCTCTCTCCCCACGTCCACCACTGCTGGCGGCTCACCTCCAACTGCGCAACGCTACGCGCTGTTAGCATCCAGCTGCCGCTGCTCAACACTACAATGGCAGACAACAATGCAAACTAAACACAGACTGCGCACGGCCCTGCCAGTGATTTTTATACAGAGCGCTACGTGGCGACGGTGTTACCAATAAAAAAACCTAAACAGCTTACTTACAGGAGGTCTGCGGGAGCTTTCCCCACGAAAGGCAAAGTTCTGCATTCCAGTCTCGGTGGGACACACTGCTTTAATCTGACAGAAAGTTTCATGTTCGTCCGTAATGTCCCGTTACAGTGAATTTTGTTTGCCTGTGGTTATCGCTGTACTGTCTAACACATTTGCGGCCATTGTTGTAAGACAGAATGAAACGGAACTCGTTCGGAAACAGCTCGCTCTGCCACTGAACACACCATTGATGTGGTGCAGTCTGAGACGTTTTTCGCTCCTGATCAATGAGACGGGGCGAAACAGCATGCTACTCACCATTTCAGCATGTAGAAGACGTCATCGAACCATCGTCGCGGAGTGGACCGTACCATTTGTGTCTCTGAGGCGAAGCTGCGACGTCAGTAGTGGCCCTGCGCCCAAGGTGGCTACCATTACACGCTCCTGCCCATCACAACTTATTTGTTAGCCTGACTCTTTTATCCACTGTTTGCCAGTACACGTGTTTTTATTGTAGTGCTATACCACGCACTGGACAAAATGTCACTTTATGACAAATCCATTTCATTTTGACCAATCAGTCCGCCACATCAGAACTCGTTCTCCTCAGTATCAGTTGCAAAGCGATTTAGAAAAGATTGCTGTATGGTGTGTCAGGTGGCAGTTGACGCTAAATAACGAAAAGTGTGAGATGATCCACATGAGTTCCAAAAGAAATCCGTTGGAATTCGATTACTCGATAAATAGTACAATTCTCAAGGCTGTCAATTCAACTAAGTACCTGGGTGTTAAAATTATGAACAACTTCAGTTGGAAAGACCACATAGATAATATTGTCGGGAAGGTGAGCCAAAGGTTGCCTTTCATTGGCAGGACACTTAGAAGATGCAACAAGTCCACTAAAGAGACAGCTTACACTACACTCGTTCGTCCTCTGTTAGAATATGGCTGCGCAGTGTGGGATCCTTACCAGGTGGGATTGACAGAGGACATCGAAAGGATGCAAAAAAGGGCAGCTCGTTTTGTATTATCACGTAATAGGGGAGAGAGTGTGGCAGATATGATACACGAGTTGGGATGGAAGTCATTACAGCATAGACGTTTTTCGTCGCGGCGAGACCTTTTTACGAAATTTCAGTCACCAACTTTCTCTTCCGAATGCGAAAATATTTTGTTGAGCCCAACCTACATAGGTAGGAATGATCATTAAAATAAAATAAGAGAAATCAGAGCTCGAACAGAAAGGTTTAGGTGTTCGTTTTTCCCGCTCGCTGTTCGGGAGTGGAATAGTAGAGAGATAGTATGATTGTGGTTCGATGAACCCTCTGCTAAGCACTTAAATGTGAATTGCAGAGTAGTCATGTAGATGTAGATGACACTACTTTTTCCACGTGGGAAAGGCAGCATTGCATCATATTTCCAGTTCACAATTAGCCTGACGTATTTTAAGTGGCTGGGCTTAGCAACTCTAGTAGGTCACAGAAACGGCATGTGTGACTGAGTTCCTTGCCAAATAAGCTGTGCTGGGGCTTTGTCCTGGAGCAAATACACCAGCTTCCGCTTCCCGTGACGCTCCCTGTTTCCAGCCTCCCGCAAATTTGACAGCGAGTATGCCGCTGTGACGGTTTGCCCCTTATGAGCATAGTTAACACCACAGTGCTTCAGGTACAAAACACTAGCATCATCTCGCCCATTGATAATAGGGACTTCACCTACTTCAGCGGTGTTGTATCCACATGTTTCCACGGCTTTCTTTGTACCGTTATCGCTGGGTCATACTGATACACGCAGAATTTGTCTACTGTGATTACCCGGCTAAAAACATCTGGATTGGTCTGACAGAGGTGCTACATTCCGTCGCAGCCTCGGTTCACGGCGTCGTTCGAATGAGTGTGTCCAGTCACGGAACACAGTGGGCGCCGACCGCTGTCATATTCAAAATGTCGTTGAAAACAGGTCCACGACACCACTTCTCCCATTGTCGTCTCGACTGCGATACACCGGTCTTCGAGCGAGAAGACCCACAGTTCTTTTGTCATCCCAGGTTCTTCACCGAGAGATGATTAGCCTCTTCGTACATCGTCACTCAGATTGGTTTGACCACACTGAAAGTATCTACCCCCCTAGCCACTGTGTTATACACTGTCCATTTACATTAATGTGAACATCTGTTAAAAACCCTTGTAACCACGTTTTTCGGCATAGACGGGCAGGAAGGGAATCAGTGAGGCGCTGGAAGGTATCGACACGAATCTGTAACCACGCCGACTTCAGCGCAGTGGCCAGTTGTGCTTGGTTGAGGATCCAGGCGCGAACTGCCAGATCGAGGTGGCCTCGCAGATTCTCGATGGGTTTAAATCCGGGGAGTTTGGTGGAAGGGGAGAACAATAAACTCCTATTGCTGCACTTCAAACCACGTAGGTACACTGCGAGTTGTGTGAGGCGTTGCATTGTCCTGATGGTAGATACCGTCATGTTGAGGAAAAAGAACTGCGTGTAGAGGTGGACATGGTCCCCAAGGATAGATGCAGACTTGTATTGATCCATTGCGCTAAGACGCCCGCTAAACCCACTGGGCAGAACAGGTGATTAGGATTGTGGAAAGGGCCAAATAAGGTTGGGGTCAGTTTCACCTTAAAATTGTAATTTTTTGTGATTTAATAACACGTTTACAACCAAAGCAGCACATAGCCAACTTTTACAACTACGATTTTCAGACTCCAAGTCTTTCACAGCTGAAGGCCTCCAAACAAGGAATCTTAAAAATCAACAAGGAAAATTTCAAGTGAGTGAAATCACGCTGTTACAATTACAAATAAAATAATAAAATATATATCTAACACAGCTAGGCTGAAAGACTGAAGGCAAGGGTGGATAGACAAACAGAAACAAAATGCAATACAAATGGCTGAAGGCCCACAGTAAAATTTTCAAGATTTTAAAATAAATTACCATAACCTTTCAAAGGCAGAAGGCCCCAATGTTTAAGCTTGAAAGGTAATTTTAAGAATAAGGTTCCAAGGCTGAAGGCCCACAATTAATTTTCCAAAATTAAAAAAAATTATAACCATAAGCCTTAAGCTTTAAGTAGCTGAAACCGGACTAAAAGAAAAGACAACACAATGGCAATAACCTTACAGCAAATATCCACTTGCCAGAATACAAACTTACTTACATAAAACACAGTGAAACCAAATATGTTTATTTTATCTTGGGATAAGATAGATTATAAACAGACTATTAAACAATGGTGAGAAAGACAGTAAAGGCAACAGCACTGAGGAGCCTTCAGGGGGTCGGTCTGCCCTCGTTCATTTAGGTGAGACAGGTGAGCGGAACTACACTTGATCCATCAGAACCCAACCAAGGGACAGCCACGGACCGACCGACAAACGACTTGCTTACACCAATTGGCACATGAGAATTCAAACACAAATGTTACGGGCGTGACTATCCAGAATAAAATATGTATATGTATCAAGCTGGCAAAATTAAACACCGTGTTGGACAGCGACATCAGGTGAGGAAAGGACAGGTAACCACCCAGGGCAGGTAACCGGAACAATAACGCCCACAAAGCAGGAAATTCCGCTGGCGCACTTGACTTGTAGTCAACCAACAACTGCACCGAATGGCGGCTAAATTTCAACAATACAATCACTCAGTGTTGCTCACAGAAAAAAACCCCCACACAGCGAACCACGGAAACGAACCACCACAACATGAATGGACGTGACCTGGGTGCTTGAAAACACTACTCAACTTTGACGTCCGGAGTTGGTGAAACACGAAGCTCGTAGCCATAGGACAGCTCCACACACACTCCGACACTGCACAGTGACCGCCAGCGGACCCAGCCGCCTGCACCGCGCTGAGCTTACTTCCCTGGTCCGCAGCAACCGACCGATTGCCCACAGAGTGCCGACAACATCTAAAATAGTCGTCAATGGAAATAACGCCAACTACATACGCAACCTGACAGACACTGCACGAAGACCTGAACGATACCCAACAATAACTAAGCATGCACACACACAGCCGACTCATGAACGATCGGCGATCCAAAACACGTCGCCTGGTAGAACGACCGACCGACGATCCACCCAAACCGTGGCCCGGCTCAAGTGATGCGTGGCGGCAATGGTCAGGCGAGCCATGTCGACGCAGACCTCACAGCTCCAAACTGACTGCGCTAGTGCCGCATTGCAACTCCCCGACTGTCAGGTCCGGACTGCGCTCCAGACGCGTTTTAACTCACTGGCAGCCCGAACTCACGACCCGACCTCCTTACGACAGTCAACGACCGGGAAGTAATAGCAACTCCTGGGGAGTTTAACTTAACTTGATTATTAATGAACTGATGTGCACCAGCGGAATCTTCTTCCTTGTGGCCATTATCGTTCCGGTTACCTGCACTGGCCGTTGATGTAAATTCAGGCTGCCCAGCACGGCGAGTAGTTTGACAGCTGATTGCGTAATTCGTTGTGGGCGCCGATACCTTCTGCGCTGTTCCATTGAACTCTCTGTTGTGTGCTGGTCGGGTGGAGTGGAGGTTATCCTGTCACTTGGTCCGTTGACTGTCTGTCGGTTGGGTTGCCGTCGGATTGAGAATTGTTGAACCGACTGTCTGTCTCACCTGAGCGAGCGCTAGTGTTTGAATTCCAGGCCGACACTTGGAAACTTCTGAGCGCCGTTTGATATACTGTCTTTTCTTATTTGACCTTTTTTGTTTATGTATGGCTTCTAGCCGATTTTAAATAAAGTTGTTTTGCCCTTAAGGCGTGAGACTGGATGGTGCATTTAGCCGGGAATTAAGTTCTAAAATTTGGCTTGGGCTGCTTTTCTTTACTCTTGTAATGTTCGTGAAATAAATAACGTAGTATGTTTGAGTGCAACTGACAGCCACTCCTTGTGTCCCCTTTCCACAAATTAAACTATCTGTCCTGTCCTGCGGGTATAGCAGGGGATGTCAAGCATGTTTCCCGGAAGGCGCTGAGCCTTAGGAGCAGGTGGTGGGGTTTGACAGCGCGCCGAGAGAGCGTGCAGTGATTGCGGGCAGGCAGTGAAGACGGGCGTAATTGTTTCTGTGCAGGGAGGAGGTGCGTGCCTGCGGCGCCGCCTGTTATCACGGCGGAAACAGCAGCGCGGCACGCGAGCCGGCGAGAGGGCTCGTCTGCCCTGGGAGCCCGCCTGCCCGCGCCTGACAGCCCACACTCGCCCAGCCAAGCCTTCTGGGATTCCGCCGTAGAAGCTACTCTGTACACTTTCCGAAGTCAAAGGAAAGTGGTACTATAGCTATCTGGAGCGGCGTGTTGGTGAACACTGTTGATACAATGCTGATTATACACGCAAGGGTCTCGCCCGGCACGGTCATTAACAGGTTTCCAAGATTTCAGTAAATATAATCTAAACTACTGGCCATTAAAATTGCCACACCAAGAAGAAATACAGATTGGACAAATATATTATACTAGAACTGACATGTTATTACATTTTCACACAATTTGGGTGCATAGATCCTGAGAAATCAATACCCAGAGCAAACACCTCTGGCCGCAATAACGGCCTTGATACGCCTGGGCATTCAGTCAAACAGAGCTTGGATGGCGTGTGCAGGTACAGCTGCCCATGCAGCTTTATCTCGATATCACAGTTCATCAAGAGTAGTGACTGGCGTATTGTGACGAGCCAGTTGCTCGCCCACCATTGGCCAGACGTTTTCAGTTGGTGACAGATCTGTAGAATGTGCTGGCCAGGGCAGCAGCCGAACATTTTCTTTATCCAGAAAGGCCCGTGCAGGACCAGCAACATGCAGTCGTGCATTATCCTGCTGTCATGTAGGGTTTCGCAGGTATCGAATGAAGGGTAGAGCCACGGGTCGTAACACATCTGAAATGTAAGGTCCAATGTTCAAAGTGCCATCAATGCGAACAATAGATGACCGAGACGTGTAACCAATGGCACCCCATACCATCACGCCGGATGATACGCCAGTATGGCGATGACGAATACACACTTCCAATGTGCGTTCACCGCGATGTCGCCAAACACGGATGCGACCACCATGATGCTGTAAACAGGACCTGGATTCATCCGAAAAAATGACGTTTTGCCATTCGTGCACCGACGTTCGTCGTTGAGTACACCATCGCAGGCGCTCATGTCTGTGATGCAGCGTCGAGGATTACCGCAGCCATGGTCGAGCTGATAGTCCATGCTGCTGCAAACGTCGTCGAACTGTTTGTGCAGATGGTTGTTGTCTTACAAACGTCCCCATCTGTTGACTCGGGGATCGAGATGTGGCTGCACGATCCGTTACAGCCATGCGGATAAGATGCCGGTCATCTCGACTGCTAGTGATACGAGGCCGTTGGGATCCAGCACGGCGTTCCGTTTTACCCTCCTGAACCCACCGATTCCATATTCTGCTAACAGTCATTGGTTCTCAACCAATGCGAGCAGCAATGTCGCGATACGATAAACCGCATTCGCGATAGGCTACAATCCGATATTTATCAAAGTCGGAAACGTGATGGTACCCATTTCTCCTCCTTACACGAGGCATCACTACAACGTTTCACCAGGCAACGCCGGTCAACTGCTGTTTGTGTATGAGAAATCGGTTGGAAACTTTCCTCGTGTCAGCACGTGGTAGATGTCGCCACCGGCGCCAACCTTGTGTGAATGCTCTGAAAAGCTAATCACAGCATCTTCTACCTGACTGTTAAATTTCTCGTCTGTAGTACGTCACCTTCGTGGTGTAGCAATTTTAATGGCCAGTAATGTACGTCTACTGCCCTATCTCTTGTCAACGAACGATGCAGCAGTTTACTGTCCAATTATGTCCATTTCTTTATTCGCATACATTATACTGCGTATGAGGTAAAACTTCAGCAAATCAGTACACCTCCACATCGCTTCCACATTGTGCCAGAATGGTTGGAGCAACATTTCACGGACATGCCCATCCTGCCAGGTGGAAGGACCTCAGTTCTGTTGCGCACATCTGGAACACAACATCTACTAAGATAAGAACCAACTCTTTTCGAGTTTCAGGTGGCCATGGTGTAGGATGGCTTCCTAAGACTATCGGTATCTAGTAAAGTCCATATCACTACGCGTCACTATGCATCGGGCAGCTGTCGTAAAGGCGAAAGAAGAAAAGTCTTTCCTAGAGTCCTTTATGCCGTTGTCTCTGTGTATTTACCTTTGGCTTACAACTCCGATTTTGCTGACTGTTTCGTAATAGATTTCAATTTTAAAAGCGAAAGTGGGTGGTTACGAAAAAGTTGTGAAACTATTTTTGCCTCTGCCTGAGTTCATGACGTTCGTGGCCTACTTACAAGTCAGTTAGCTACAAGTTTACCTACGTCACAGATCAGATAAATAAAGTCTAAGATTAACGGTTGACTGCAGTCGCAACAATTCTGTCATTAATCTGTCTGTCAGCAATAATTTGAGACCACGACTGGGTTTTTAGCATCTCTGACTACTATCGTAGCCACAGTATACTTATCCCCGAATCTTATTCTAGAAGAAATTATTGCGCACCTGGTATGGAGGACACTAATGACCACACCATCGAACATTTAACAAAATCAATACGACCAACGACAGACCAATTTTTATGACAGCAAAATTAGCGCCGCCACATTACTGTAATTAATGTATTATGTTTACAATTTTAGTCAGTCAGTCCCATACTCAAATAGCTAATACTGTGGGCAGATTTTGGAATCCTAAATTGTCCTCCTGGACACAGTTCTAATAGAGGTGGTTTGTATCGCCTTCCTCCGATCTGTTAAGCAGTTCCTCTTACATACGAGAGCTATTCGTAATGTAAATTCCGATCGTCGTGAAACGGAAATCACTGAGAAAATAAAAGTGTTTTATATGCAATAGTTAGCTACTTCTTACAGCTGCTTCTCTACATAGTTGCCGCTCCGACTTAGACAGTCGTCGTAGCACTGTACCGACTTTCCAGTACCGTAGTCATAGAAAGCAGTCGTCAGTGCTTTCCACAAATTCTCTACGCTCGCCTACAGCTAGTTGCCTGCGCCAAAATTTTGCCTTCATAGCCTGAGGTTCAATTGAGCAGAGATGAAACTCAGGCCCAGGTAACTACGGTCTGTGTTGTTTGTGATCAAACACTTCCCACCAAAACGCTGAAGGAGCATCTTCATTGCTCCCGCAGAGTGCGACCGAGAATTGTCATGAAGAATGAAAGGCATTACAGTTATATGGGCTGCACATCAGGCGAAATCTCTTATCAGGACCTCGTACTAGATGGGAAACACTATTTTCTAGGCATCTTTATGTGTTCATTGTGCGCTCAGAATTGAAAAGAGCGACGTGCGGCAATCGACAGACATACTAGAGACACTACCCAACACATGTGTATAAAACTTCATCGGATTTTCACAGTGGTTTCCATTTCGTGACCGATAGGAACTTACTTCCCGAGTAAACCTCGTATTTTTGTTGTGTGGATAACTGGGATGAGTGCCTGCGCGGTGGAACATGTTTCTGTTGTTGAGGATGAAAGGGAGCGGTATGGTGAAAAATCGATGTCAACACATAGCCTACTCCTCTATAATAGCACGTAGTGGTCCGTCGATCTTAACGTCAACCCCGCATGGACGGCTCATAATCTACATTGTCAGATGCGCCCACTTCGTTAGACACTGGGAAGGAGGAGGAGGTTGAAATTTATCCCAGGACATTAGCGCAAAGTCTGGTAATCAGGAACCTGAGACCACTACCTCTCTTCCTCCTGCCAGCCAACTGCTAGCGACGAAAGTGACTTCCACCACCAGTATTCTAACCGGCTAACCCCACAGAGACTGAGGATGCACGAATTAGCAATCTGGCCAAAAGAGTTGGTATACATTCCACTGCGAGTTAATATCAAAAATGTCTTTGCCGTTAGGTCCATCCTCGCTTGGATGGATGTGGACAGTTTTTCCAACAGAGTGAAATTCCTAGGTGTTATACCAATATTAGATCTCCATATGTACATTTTTTTAGCGACTTCAGTGATGAAACTACACTACAGACAAGTTAACTTTTTTCTGAAAATTCTCCGAATATTACTTCTGGTGTGGTTATATCACAGTACTCATGGCAGAAGATGGAGAGACTTCATTGCATATCTATTGAGTAAGGAACCAGCCTCTAGATCACGTAATTTCGTTAATTACTTGTTCCACTGGCCACGTTACTATACATTCTGACAACAAGGAGTTAGTTAGTTTACACTCTACTTAATGTAATTCGTATATAAATATGGTTGCATCTTGAACGTTTATGGATTTTATATTTGACGAAAGGTGTGGCTAATAAAATTAGTGAGTGTGGAATTCTGTTGCGTTACGCAAAGAAGTTCCTCAGTAAAAACTGGTTTCTGGAGTAGAAGAAATGTTTCACAAAAAAATTCTGATTGCTGTCTGCAAGGCAGTTTAAATCGTTAGGATACCTAAGATGACAGAATGTTTTGACAGTAGCCTTGTCCACCCATTAATGAGCACGGTTCCATTTTTTGTTTGTTCTAGTATTCTAATTGCACATCATAATTTCTGCTGATGTGGACTGTTTCGTTTGCAGTTGGAAACGCTTCAACTAGCTGTCTGGCCTACTCGTCTCATGAGGGGCTTACTTCCTGCTCTCTGATGAAAAAAATGAATGTAGTAATTTCAATGTGTAACAAAGATAAGGCATAAAAATAACTGATAATGGTCGAAGTAGAGGGATATAAAAGGTAGGCTGGCAATGGCAAAAAAAGGAATTTCTGAAGAAGAAAAATGTTTTACCATCGAGTATAAATTTAACTGTCAGTCTGTCTTTTCTGAATTTCTGTATTTGTATCGATCGTAGCCATGTACGGGAGTGAGACATGGAAGATAAACAGTGTAGATAAGAGGAGAATAGGAGTTTTCGAAATGTGGTGCTGCAGAATAATGCTGAAGATTAGATGGGTCGATCTTCCCGTTACCGCACTTCACTGGTTCCCAATACATCTGCCTTTATCCTATTCATTTCTCTGCTCATATTCTCTAACCTAAATCCTCGATTAAGGGGCCTAAAACTCCGTCCCATACAACACTAGATTTGTTTTCCTCTATGACAAAATCCTCCTGAGTAGAACCTGACTGGAGATTCAAATCAAGGAGTACTTTATTTCTACATTATTTTACCCGAGAAAATATCAATAACATTAAACCATACATTAGAGCTGAACATTTTCGGAAAATATAATGGGTGTAGTTTCCCCTTGATTTCAGCCATTCGCAGTAGCAACGTAACAACTTCGTGTCGGCTAATATATCAAGTTCAGATCAGTCAGTTATCTAGAATGTTGCCCCTGCAACTACCGAAAAGGTGATGCAGGAATAGTATGTTAATCTCTCCACAGATATTCTTCCAGTTTGTTTACACCTACGGTACGGCTCTCTCAGTCATTAAGACGGGCAACACAACCCCCTTCCCAGTTCACTGTCCCCTCACGGCTCCATGGTTCCTGGTGGGAGATCCTTGTTAGGAGCAAATCTCGAACATCACATTCACTAATCTCCTAGTTTTTTCGTTTTGTCCTTTATTACGCAACCCTTTATTCTTGTCCTCTAGGACACCTCCTTTCCCTTACGGATATGGTCCAGGCGCGTCCAAGGAAACTATTTCAGAGGGTCTTTTGGGCAATATCGGGTGCAGTTCACTTAGTTTTGACTTATTTATACGTTTCGCCTTCTGACACACAACAGACTTCCGTATTACCTGCATAACTTTTTGCCTTAAATTTGGAAAGTAACAATAAGCGCTTATCTTATAAAGCATTCGGAGACGCCATAGTATCTGCAAACATTGTGAGTGTATAACATAAAGTCGTTAAAGTGATCCTCCGGTAAACATTCACCCCACTAGGTCTGCTCTGGCTGGTCATCATTGTTCTGCAGCAGTTTGAGTCTCACCTTTCGCCGTATGGGATCCTTCTGCTGTAGTCGCTCCATGCTTTCACACATCCTAACGTAGATAGGACGAGGAATTCCACCTTATGCAAGACACAATTTCCTTCTGTTCCGTTTCACCCAGACATGTTTCAGCACTTTTTGTGCTATTTTCTTACTTACATGATGCTACTGGACATTTATTTTGGTAGCTATTCTGCTACACTATCTACAACTTCTCATGGTTTTGATATTGTGGTGCTTTCTCATATGTTGTTGGCAAAGAGACACGACCTGAAAGCCAAAGATCGTGCCCTTTTGTACGCCAGATAAATTTTCCCGTTTCCGCATTACGACAACGACTCCACTGATGTCTTCATCCCCCTCCTCCTCCTCTCCTCCTCTCCCCCTTCCCCCCCCCCCCCCCCCCCGACACACTTCATAGACACTCCGCTGTTAGTGTGGCATGTGAAGAGCGTACTTTAAGAGACTTCAGTTGATACACAAACGGAAATGGTTGCTAGGACTAACGCGGCCACGGAAATATTACACCAAATTCCTGGAATTGCTGAGAGCGTAAGACAGTCGATGGTGCGTCGCTGTGGACTCTGCAGTGGCCATGCTGCTCGACGTCTTGAACAAGAACTGTAAGGAAATGTTCTGCATTTGTTACGTGCTGTTTTTTTTATATTATCACAACAGACTGAACACGATGTGATAGAAGCGTACGGGTTTCGTGTGATTGTTGTTACTTTGCTCTTTATTGTGTGTTGTACGTCTTCGTTATTGGACATTACTGGCTAGTTCAGTTGAGCAGTTATTTTCACAGAAACAAGGTACAAAGTAATAGTTACATTAATACTCTGTAATGAGCTGTCAGAGACCGTTGGTCCCTTATACCAAAATATTCATATATATATATATAAATTTTATTTATTGAATTGTGTCCATTTTTACACAAGCATTAGCTATGGACAGAATCATTTGATTTATTAACTGCCCAATATTCTTTCACGTCACTGTGTCCATGGGAAAACGTTGATGTTGACAGTAAATGCACTTTATGAAATAAGCCCACGTCTCGAAAATCCACAGCCCAAACCGCACTTCACCCATATCCAGCACGACACCTTCAATTTCTGTACATTCGATTAATTATTAAGTGTTTCAAGCAAAACATAACGGTGTCACACAATATGATTGTAATAGCTGCACCAAATGACCGCTATTTTATAAAAAGTAAGTTAGCAAATTCTACGAGGAAGTAACAAGTAGTTATTTGATATGAAATGTACTAGACAGCAATATTCGTAAATGTACAATTCAGGTTAGGAAAACTGATCAAAATGTTTTAATCCAAGAAGGCCTTAAAAGTATTAGGATGAAATCATTACTTTATTACTCTGAAACTGGCTAGAGGGGCATTTAATTAAGAGAAACCGTTGAGGTGTCATGTGCATTCAGATGCCTATATCACGTATCTGATTACATTTTAGTGTCTCACAGCGTATTCACTGAGATTTACGTCAATCAGCATTACAAAACTGTCACTGCCTTGATTGACGTGGCAGAGATTTTCTGAACGTTACCAAAAAACGGGAACCACACGTTATGCTGATACGCAATATTTTCCACTCACCGGACTCGCAGCTTACGCATAGCATTACGTACGTCACCCTAAATCCCGGATCTATACGTCCCTGTATTTCTGTTCTGCTTGTCAGACACTGACAAACGTATTTGTGAAACAGAACTCGTGTTTGTACTTCCTAGAAAGGCGTACGCCTCGCATTATTACTACTGCAATACCTGTGATCAGAAGTTTAAGACAATTTATGCTCTTCCTGTCCAGAGTTCGCTCCGAAGTGTTCCTTCGGAAACTGCGTTTAGTGATGAGTGGTGGATTCAGTCATAAACAAAAGTACATACCCGACATCATCAGCTATAAGTTGTTTTTACTTTCCAACACTTAAAATCTGTTATAATCACTTATAACACAAATATCAACGCCAGTTATGTAATGAAATTTGCAGTTGTTATTTGATGGCCCATGTGAAAGATTCTTAGAACGTAATCGCAAAGCTCTGTACTCATAACACATACATACAAACGATATTTCTTATTAATAAAAAAAATGGCTCTGAGCACTATGGGACTCAACTGCTGTGGTCATCAGTCCCCTAGAACTTAGAACTACTTAAACATGACTAATCTAAGGACATCACACACATCCATGCCCGAGGCAGGATTCGAACCTGCGACCGTAGCAGTCGCACGGTTCCGGACTGCGCGCCTAGAACCACGAGACCACCGCGGCCGGCTCTTATTAATAGTCCACTGGGCACCACTTCGGAGTTTATTTGCAAGATACAACTGCATTGACTAAACTTTTCAGTACATTTTACAGTGTCACTATAAATGACTTTGTACATGACTTAAGAGTGGCTGTATATAATTTGTCAGTGACATGTGCAATAATGTTCCTTGTGGTAAAAAAAAGAGGGATGATAAATATGTAATCTCATTGCGTTTTTATTCATATTTACGATATTTACAACATAGAACGTTCCAAACGAAAAAGTTAAGTCATATAGAGGAAACATCTTATTTTTGTGCTGTCTTCGTGTACTGCTACATAAATACTTCATAACTCGTTTCGTTCACCAGATATACTGTTTCTCCTACTTTGCTCCATTCTGTCCTTTCACTTTAGGTCGGTCACTTTTATGTATCATCCATGAACCATCTTACTAGGTGCGTATAGCAACGACATCTGGTTGATTTGTTGCAGGATTCTTCAGTAGAGGAGAAGCAAATTTTTTGATGGACATTAGTGTGACACATGGAACAAATTAATTGTTGGTAAGGCGGGTACCAGGTTGAGATTCATTGGGAGAGTCCTTAGAAAATGTAGTCATCAACAAAGGAGGTGGCTTACAAAACACTCGTTCGACCTATACTTGAGTACTGCTCATCAGTGTGGAATCCGTACCAGATCGGGTTGACGGAGGAGATACAGAAGATCCAAAGAAGAGCGGCGCGTTTCGTCACAGGGTTATTTGGTAACCGTGATAGCGTTACGGAGATGTTTAGCAAACTCAAGTGGCAGACTCTGCAAGAGAGGCGTTCTGCATCACGGTGTAGCTTGCTCGCCAAGTTTCGAGAGGGTGCGTTTCTGGATGAGGTATAGAATATATTGCTTCCCCCTATTTATACGTCCCGAAGAGATCACGAATGTAAAATTAGAAAGATTGGAGCGCGCACGGAGGCTTTCAGACAGTCGTTTTTCCCGCGAACCATACGCGACTGGAACAGAAAAGGGAGGTAATGACAGTGCCCTCGGCCACACATCGTTGGGTGGCTTGCGGAGTATAAATGTAGATGTAGATGTAGATGTAGACTCCAGGTAACGCTCTGAAATGTGTTTAACCTTTTCGAGGTAGAAACTTGACTTTGTATATGAAGTGTTGTGCAGGTTCACTAATACAAATTCATAAAATGCACGTAACGCATATTCATTTTATTTCCGCTTTTCTGTTGTCTAATGTCTGATTGCACACTGAAGAGCCAAAGAAATTGGTACACCTACCTAATATCGTGTAGGGCCCCACGAGTACGCAGAAGTGCCGCAACACGACTTGGAAGGGACTCGACTAATGTCTGAAGTTGTGCTGGAGGGCTCTGACTCTATGAATCTTGCACAGCCATCCATAAACCCGTGAGAACACGAGGGGACGGAGATCTCTTCTGAACAGCACGTGGCAAGGGATCCCAGATATGCTGAACAATGTTCGAGTCTGCGGATTTTGGTGGCCAGCGGAAGTGTTTAAGCTCAGAAGAGTGTTCTTGGAGCCACTCTGAACAATTCTGGGAGTGTAGGGTATCGCTTTGTGCTGCTGGAATTGCCCGTCGGCAAGAACAGTGGACATGAATGGATTCAGGTGATCACACAGAATGCTTACGCACGTGTCACCTGTCGGAGTCATATCTAGACGTACCAGGGGCCCCATATCATTCCAACTTCACACTCCCACACCATTACAGAGCCTCCACCAGCTTGAACAGTCCCCTGCAGACACACAGCGTCCATAGATTCATAAGGTTGTTTCCATACCCATACACGTCCATCCGCTCGATGCAATTTAAACGAGACTTGTTCGACCAGGCAACATATTTCCTGTCATCAATAATCCAATGTCAACGTTGACGGGCCCAGGCAAGGCGTAAAGCTTTGTGTCGTGCTGTGATGAAGGGTGTACGAGTGGGCCTTCGGCTCCGAAAACCCATGACGATGTTCCGATGAATGGTTCGCACGCGACACTTGAAGGCCCATCATTGAATCTGCAGCAATTTGCGACGATTCTCTTCAGTCGTCGTTGGTACCCTCTTGCAGGATATTTTTGCCTTCCGCTTCGATGTCTGGCATTTGATTGTTTCAACGGACTCCTGATTTTCAAGGTGCGCTCGTGAAATGGTCGTACGGGAAATTCCCCACTTCATCTCTTCCTCAGAGACGCTGTGTCCCATCGTTTGTGCGCCGACTATAACACCAAGTTAAAACTAACTTAAATCTTCGTAACCTTCCATTGTAGCAGCAGCAGCCGATCTATCAACTGTGCCAGACATTTGTTGTAAACGCATTGCCGAACGCAGCGCCGTACTCCGCCTGTTTATACGTATATCTCTGTATTTGAAAAGCCATGCCCATACCAGTTTCCTTGGTGCTTCAGTGTAAAAATTTCTCCCTAAAAGAGCTTGTTCCTAGATAAACTGCTGAAATGAAAGAAAAAGTGTCGCACGGGTTGGACAAAAATATGGAAAGACCGCGCGGAATGGATGCGTGAACGTAAATGTAGGTACTAGACAGTCCCGTAGGTTGCGCTGTTGAATTTGACAACGAAAGGCACCTGTGCAATGTCCTCAGTACGTTACAAATAGCCGTGACGGTCAGAACAGTGGTCTTTGCTGTTGTTGTTGTGCTGAGCGAAGTGAACTCAGACGTTGGCAAATTGTTGATTTTCGTATGGTGGGAGCTTCCGTAATCAAGATACCCAAAGTATTTGGTGTTTCAAGAGGCACCGTAACTAAGATTTACACCACATGCAGGGAAAGCGGAGAAATGTCCTCCGCCATGTCACAACGTGGATGAAAGTGTGTGCTGAGTGATCGTGACGGGTAATCGTTGAAGAGGATTGTGACGGAAAATAAGAGATCGACAAGTGCGTAAGTCACAGCAGAACTGAATGTCGCATTCCTGAACCCTGTCACAACCAAACCTCGAAGGGAGTTCCAGATGTAGGGTACTGTAGGGCTAGCTGGAATTCCAAAACTATAATGCCAGCAGGTACAACAATAACCGGGTATACTTCAAAGAATGTGTCAGTCCTTAAGCCAGGGAGCAGAGGGGTGCATTGTCATGAATGGACTCCGCGTTGAACACCTCCTGAAAACACTTATTTGTCGCATTTCTGGACACATGTTTACTGGACTTATCTCAGAAACTATGCATTTCCGAAACCATGTTTATTGGACTCATTTTTCTTGTTTCAATGAGCACTACCACCTCTCAAAGTATTCGACACATGTGATTAGTTACGCATGCATTTTAGAACCCATATTACTCGACAGTTTTCTTGTGTTGGTTCTTAATTCCACCTCTGAAAATATGGAAACTAAACAACTTGCACTACCAGAGACTAATTTCACTGTAGTGAAGCTGAGGAGGTGGTGACAGTTCATGGGATGTGCTTTTTGGAGCCCATGTTTACCAGACCCTTTTACTTCGAATGACATATCCCTGAATACTGACTATTGCAACCTGAACGCCACTGATGACAGACCGAACACAGAGTTTAAAAGTACGATGTTGTAATATTTGTTATTATTCTTAAATGTACCTGAGAGACATACCTAATACAAAAACTGCTAGCCCACTTACTGTTGTGGTTGGCAGGAGAGCCAACACAGGGTTACTAAAGGAGGCCGAAATGAATGCGTTTTAGCTCACGCAGGTTGGCGTGAGGTCTGGAACATGACAAGGGAATTAGAATTGAGAAATACGGACGTAGCTGGTGGAATACTTAACTTTAATCCTTTAATGACGAACGTCGCTCTTGACGGTACATGGTTTACAATATCAATAGTAACTGATAATGGCGCCTTGCTAGGTCGTAGCAAATGACGTAGCTGAAGGCTATGCTAACTATCGTCTCGACAAATGAGAGCGTAGAAGTCAGTGAATCATCGCTAGCAAAGTCGGCTGTACAACTGGGGCGAGTGCTAGGAAGTATCTCTAGACCTGCCGTGTGGCGGTGCTCGGTCTGTAATCACTGATAGTGGCGACACGCGGCCGCGGCCGATTTAAAGGCTACCACCTAGCAAGTGTGGTGTCTGGCGGTGACACCACACTTACTCTTAATGTGATAAATTTATTACTCACAGTGTGAATAAGTACTTTCAGCTTCTTAAGTTTACTGTTTCGCGTATGTCATACTACACTATAAAATTCTTTTACTTTTCAGAAATTTTTCCAGGTTTGTATGGAAAGACTTGTGGCAGCGATTTGATATCAGATAATTAATGGAGAAACGGGATGGCCTGGTAAAGAATGATACAGGGACTACTAAAACACCTTTTTATTACTCTTTACGTAACCATCAATTTTCAGCCTGTAGGATAATTTTCAAAGGTGAGCATCAGATTGTGCAAGAAAAAGTAAATCATATTTAATAGTCAAGTCACTCACATGAAAATTATAGTCACAGTCATCCCAGCCTACAGATGTATGCCACTATCACTTCATAGAGCCGGAAGTGATTGCATACGAGTGTCATAGGTGAAGTGTATTCGACAGCAATATAAGTGGCAACATCATTTTAGCCACAAAACTTAACTCTTTTGTGTTTGCAGAAAGCAATGGTTTCAATTATTGAATGGTTGTGATATCCATAAAAATTAATAATTTTTGAGTTAATGGCAGCAAAAGGCTAAAATAATTACCGACAGAGAGAGAATGTACCTGTAAGCAAATGTAGACTCAAAACTCTGGTGTTGACTTGTCAGTAGGTTTACCTCTTGTGTGAATAGACGGTACAGCGAAGTTAAGCCGTTTTCTAAAACGTGTACCATGATGTTTCACTGCCACTAAAAGACATAATCTGGGTGCGATGCTGATGGTGATACAAGGGGATACTTCCTTGCCATCGTATTCGAACTCTGGAACCCTATACATTGGCATATTGTTAGCGTCCAGATGAAGAGATAAATAAATTCCTTGCTGTGTGACAGAGTTGAAATCCCTGTGGGAGGAATATACCGCTCTGACCTATTTTGACAAATGTCTTTATTACTAGAAATAATGACGCTGAATTGTTTGTGCTACAGCCTGAAATATAAATTAGTAAAAGGAGCAAAAGTACCTTTTCATACGTAGCTACCACAAAGATCTCATTAAAATTATCGTCCCAGCAAGAGATGCTTTATATGTTGACAATATTGAGTTATAGAGTAAAAATTATTCAAATGGCTCTGAGCACTGTGGGACTTAACTGCTGAGGTCATCAGTCCACTAGAACTTAGACCTACTTAAACCTAACTAACCTAAGGACATCATACACATCCATGCCCGAGGCAGGATTCGAGCCTGCGACCGTAGCGGTCGCGCGGTTCCACACTGTAGCGCCTAGAACCGCTCGGTCACACGGCCGGCAGTTATAGTGTAGTGAAGACATAAAATCGTACCGCTGATTTGTGTCTACATACCTGTGCATTTATGAAAGGGGTGCTGGATAAAATCAGTAGTGTGCGAATGTTGATGCCAGAGAATATATCGCATATACATATATTAGGAGTTATGTTCAGTTCCAGGTAATATTTATACATGAAAGTCTGGGCCATATTAACCAATTTCGTACAACTGTTGTCATAAATTGCCGTGTGCGGATTTTGAATAAGGTGCCATTAATATTTTAATTTCTCTGAAGATGAGAGAAGATTGCAATGCTTGCACCGGGAAATAAAAACGGAAAACTTCTCTTTCTAAAAATATTTCACAGGTTGAGAAATCGCTAATTTGCTGCATGTCAAAGCTAACTCGAAGTTTTTCGGGACACCTCATCTTTGCCGTACTAGTAAGCCATATCGTAGTTCTACTCCTGGGTAATTGATTAAAACAGTGTCGGGGTTACGATAAACTCCAAAACAAATCTAAGCAGCAGCGATGGCTACCCCCTCTTGTCGTATAAAAAGAATTAGCGTTATCTCAGCTATGACATTTGTCGCAAGCAAGCGAGATATCAATTTGCTTATCTCTTCAAAACTTTACGATTCGTTCATTCGAGATATCCAATGTAAATTGTTAAGATACTTCCGATACGCTTGCATAAAACTCCCGGTTCTTTTGCACGGGATCTATCTGTAGTGACTTTCTCATGGCACTGAAAATCTGCGCAGTGTTTGCGGACAATCCTAATGCCTCATCACAGTTACTTGACTTTGGGATCAACTTATGCTGGCGTAAAAACTCCGTTTTCCCCATATGAAAGCTCATCCTAGACATATTACTACTCTATGATGCGACGAAGAAGCTGCAGGCTTTTTCACAGATTCCGCGACGCATTTCAACTAAACAGATGAAGACAATCAAGTGTCTGTGTGGTGTTTTTAGAGAATTACTAGGGAAGCTGATTCGTCGGCCGTAGCAACACCGCAGATTATCCGAAGTGCTCCGCGACCGCTGGCAGACTTTTTACGCCGTCTTCCTCCAGTCTGATTCCCGGGGACATTAGCCGCGGTTCCTTCTAAAGAGCCCCTTTTTCGCCCCCGCCCCAGCTCTCGTAGCCCAGCTCTTGACGAGCCGATTGTGCCAGTACCAAAAGCTGTTCTCCGGTCTGTGAAAGCCATTACCGAGTTTTTCTCTTCAGGAAGTTACAGCTCAAGCAGTAGACATCCCAGGCGCGTTTCAGCAACTGCTTTTCTTTTTCAGAAAAATCGCGGAACTTGGTTTACACCGTATAAAACCTAAAGAATGTGCTAAGTAGATGCATTGTTTCGAGAGCATATACATCTACATCTACATGACTACTCTGCAATTCACATTTAAATGCTTGGCAGAGGGTTCATCACTCTACCATTCCACTCCCGAACGGCGCGCGGGAAAAACGAACACCTAAACCTTTCTGTTCGAGCTCTGATTTCTCTTATTTTATTTTGATGATCATTCCTACCTATGTAGGTTGGGCTCAACAAAATATTTTCGCATTCGGAAGAGAAAGTTGGTGACTGAAATTTCGTAAATAGATCTTGCCGCGACGAAAAACGTCTTTGCTTCAATGACTTCCATTCCAACTCGAGTATCATAACTGCCACACTCTCTCCCCTATAACGCGATAATACAAAACGAGCTGCCCTTCTTTGCACCCTCTCGATGTCCTCCGTCAATCCCACCTGGTAAGGAACCCACACCGCGCAGCAATATTCTAACAGAGGACGAACGAGTGTAGTGTAAGCTGTCTCTTTAGTGGACTTGTTGCATCTTCTAAGTGTCCTGCCAATGAAACGCTACCTTTGGCTCGCCTTCCCCACAATATTACCTATGTGGTCTTTCCAACTGAAGTTGTTCGTAATTGTAACACCCAGGTACTTAGTTAAATTGACAGCCTTGAGAATTGTACTATTTATCGAGTAATCGAATTCCAATGGATTTCTTTTGGAACTCATGTGGATCACCTCACACTTTTCGTTATTTAGTGTCCACTGCCACCTGCCACACTATACAGCAATCTTTTCTAAATCGCTGTGCAACTGATACTGGTTTTCGGATGACTTTACTAGACGGTAAATTACAGCATCATCTGCGAACAACCGAAGAGAACTGCTCAGATTGTCACCCAGGTCATTTATATAGATCAGGAACAGCAGAGGTCCCAGGACGCTTCCCTGGGGAACACCTGATATCACTTCAGTTTTACTCGATGATTTGCCGTCTATTACTACAAACTGCGACCTTCCTGACAGGAAATCACGATTCCAGTCGCACAACTGAGACGATACCCCATAGGCCCGCAGCTTGATTAGAAGTCGCTTGTGAGGGTGTCAAAAGCTTTCCGGAAATCCAGAAATACGGAATCAACCTGAGATCCCCTGTCGATAGCGGCCATTACTTCGTGCGAATAAAGAGCTAGCTGCGTTGCACAAGAACGATGTTTTCTGAAACCATGCTGATTACGTATCAATAGATCGTTCCCTTCGAGGTGATTCATAATGTTTGAATACAGTATATGCTCCAAAACCCTACTGCACACCGACGTCAATGATATAGGTCTGTAGTTCGATGGATTACTCCTACTGCCCTTCTTAAATACTGGGGCGACATGCGCAATTTTCCAATCTGTAGGCACAGATCTATCGGTGAGCCAGCGGTTGTATATGATTGCTAAGTAGTGAGCTATTGTATCAGCGTAATCTGAAAGGAACCTAATCGGTATACAATCTGGACCTGAAGACGTGCCTGTATAAAGCGATTTGAGTTGCTTCGCAACCCCTAAGGTACCTACTTCTAAGAAACTCATGCTAGCAGCTGTTCGTGTTTCAAATTCTGGAACATTCCATTCGTCTTCCCTGGTGAAGGAATTTCGGAAAACTGCTTTCAATATCTCTGGTTTAGCTGACAATTACCAACTCGCATGATTTTCATCCATTAAAACATTGTTGCTCGTTGCTAACATTTTATTATTGGTAATGAAAGTACGTAAATAATGTCAAGAAATCCACAATTTATAAATTATCTGAAAGAAAAGTGTGAATGAAATGCCATTGGGTAACCTCAAAGGGAATAACACACAACCCACCAGCTATGGGTCGTACAGGCATTTCTGGGACCTCTCGTTGTCAGCAGCTGAAAATCACTCACTCGCCATCACAGTTTCGAAGAACGCACGAAACATAAATCTAAGAACAGTTGAATGCTCTGTTACTTTTTTTTGTATACTGTGATTAGTGTTCTGTGCTGACGATCAGAAATAGAAATTCCAGAGATGTTGCTTGAGTATCAGATGAAATAAACTTATTAAGCAAGTATTCTCTCTTCACTATTAATAATGTAAAGAAGAAAAACTTTGTGATTCTTCAGTTTCTCCCGGCGTATTTCTTGCTCGAACAGTCCACGGGTACACTGCCGGTCCATAGGGTCCAAAGGGCACAATATTTCGGCGATCAGAGATGTCGCTATCGTCAGGTCCGCTGACGAACTGAGCTCCTGAGGGCGGACCGCGGAGAGAAGGCCTCGGAGGGGGAGGGGATTTAAGACGGCCTCCCGCCCTCAGGAGCTCAGTTCGTCAGCGCACCTGACGATGGCGACATGTCTGATCGCCGAAAATTGTGTCCGTTGGACACTATGGACCGGCAGTACACCCGTGGGCTTTTCTAGCACGAAAAACTTTATTTTAGCATAGTTAGGTGTTACATTGATCATAAGTACTCAGATTATTGTAATGAAGTGAACAAGACTTTAAAAGTTATTTAACATAATTCTCATTTAACTATGACAGACTGCTGACCATTTACAGATAATTTATATAACAGTGGGCACATGGAAGTTTAATAACAGAGATACAAGGGATTCTTTTTTTGCTAAAAAGGAAAACTTTTTAAATGATATTCTACAAATAGTATTTATTTGATCACGAAAGAGCTTTCGGATTCTTACAACGACGTCAGGTGACAACTGAATGCAGCAATCGCAGGTAAATTGATATGGGACTTACATAGATATTACTGTTTTTTTCTTTTGGCTTCAAGCGTACATATTTTTGGGCACTAGAAATTAAAAGGACTTACAAAGATTATACATTTGACCATCTTCCTACATACATTTTAGGGCACACATTCTCAAATTCACACTCATAAATATTATGTATACGGATAAAGAAGCTGCATGACACAGAATGTTTGCAGTGGAAAATATTACTTTGTTACTATATATGGTAAGCATTACATTTAACAAAAAATGAAAAAAATTAAATCGAATTTACTATTGCAGTTAAAATTTCCAAAACTGAAACTTAATTTAACAAGGGGATAAAAAGTTTTGGAGAAAAAGTCAATTATTGTGTGAAATCATTTGTCTAAAAGTAAGAATCCAAAAATATTAGAGAAACATATGACACGCCTTTGAATAATGCACGACATCACGTATAGCAAATGAAGCCCATTGAGAGTTTAAAGTTCAATGTTTAACTTACATTTTTCTAATTTTAAGGAGTACTGGAAGACAATTGTCTGGTGAACGATGTAGACCATGCAATCTCGTGTGCCGTATATGATTTCTAGCAACATTCAGTGGAACGTCAAATGTTTCACTAATTTATTTTATTCCATTTCACAAAACATCTGACTGTTTTCGTTTGCAGAACTTCTTTATCTCAATTTTTTTAACTGCCAGTCAAATGTCACACATGTGCCTTTTTCCGTGCAAAATAATTAGGTCTTTAGGAAATTTTTGACACTGCATTTTGTGAGCTGTCAAATGTTTCAGTTTTCCCTCAGATCACTAAGTTTTTCTTAATTGCCCTGCATAATTCAAGCACTATTTTTTACTAAAATTCTCTTTCGTCAGTTTGGTCCCCCATTTCTGAATTTCCACTCTTCATTTGGCTATGAAAAATGTGTGTGAAATCTTATGGGGCTTAACTGCTAAGGTCATCAGTCCCTAAACTTACACACTACTTAACTTAAATATCCTAAGGACAAACACACACACCCATGCCCGAGGGAGGACTCAAACCTCCGCCAGGATCAGCCATTTGGCTATGAAACTTGGAGCAAAAATTCATTGTGAAATTTTCTCTCTCATCACTAATGAAGTTTTTCTTAGTTACCCTGATTACTTTCAAGCTATTAAATATTTATTTTAGAAAAACTAGGCCTCACGCTGGTCCCTAGTCCATTTCGCACTTTTCGTCTGGCGAGTATATCCGGCAGATAAAGGACGTTAAAGAGTGCCAATCTGGCAACACTGTAACAACGCGTAGGGTAACTATCTCTAACAGCAAATTTAACTCGTGCTGCACAGTTGGCGTTGCCGGAACGGTGGCTCGGCGTGTTCGGACAGAATGTTAGCTAACCTCTATAACAAAAAAAGCTGAGTGAACGGATCAACGAACAACCTGAACGGGTGTCATGAGACGTCCGCCCCGAACATTTACATCAGAAAAATAAGTGGATAGAGTTTTGGTTTAGCATCCAGGAGGGCGAGGGTACAATTCTGGGTTGGGGTGCATTTCTTTTATTTGCTAATTTCATTCTGACATTTCATACTGTAATATACACCGTTTCTTATGTCAAATGTACCCTAAATTTACAACATTTTGTAACGCTGAACACAACAGATATGTGTTTAGCCAAATAAGAAATAGACAGCTGAAACAATTAATGGAACCATGGTGATAACACATACAAATAGTAACCGAGTTTGGACCTTCCTATTCCTACCGGTAACGTTAAGTCCTAACGAAATGTAATGAACCTGAACAAGGTAAGAATAATAGTTGGTACTAATCTATATAACCTTTAGAGGACGGTACAAAGAAAACAGGTTTCGCTTCTAGTAGACGAAGTGGTGCGAATAAAATCGAACCTGTATTTAGCCAATATTTTAAAGCAGAAAATATAAAAATGCGAATATTGATACTGTTAGTAATTATACGTATTGCGTCACTTCATTGTCCCCTTCTACTCCTGCCTGGTATGTAATGCTGTTATATTACTTCGTAAAAGTAACAAAAGCAAACAGGAAATGCGAATAATAACTACTAATTAACATCAAGACTCTTTCTAAATCGGAATTGTTCTACCTGTTTAGCAAAGGACTGCTCCTGCTCGAACCGGAACCTGACTCACAGAAAAGAAAATTGCTTCATTGAAGCCGCTATACCTCAGTCGTGGCTACAGTTTCCTTGTGAAAAGAATGTAGTCTCTTCGTCTAGCACATGCTACGTAATATGGGATTTGGGATAGATTTTGCAGTGTAAATCCCCCTCAACAGTGAAGCATGTCAGACACAGATAGTTGTCTAAGCAACTCTGGATAAATCACAAAGCACTATTTCAAGGTTCTTTGTGACGGTTCCGACAACAAAGAAATGTGCGCGGTACAGTAGCAAAACGACAAAGGGTATCCACAACACAAGAGGATCAACACAAGCCCGCGACTACAGTACCAAATACCACGATGTCGACCGGTCATCTGTAGAGCCTACTGTTCTATCAGGAACTGCACTTTGATAACAAATTCAGAGTATTTGGTCTGAATACCAGACTTCCGACTATTGGATGCTGCAACTAGCAAGTGCGGCAAGATACAAGTAGGTGGCGGGGTGCACACCTACTTCCTTGTGCGGCCTGTTGGTCTAGGGGTATGATTCCCGCTTTGGGTGCAGGAGGTCCCGGGTTCAAATCCCGGACAGGCCCTACTTTTCACTTTCGCGACAACCAAGCACTACGATAAACTAGCGAGTCTCTGAAAGTAAGCCATGCAACAGGACAAACTGCATGTCGGGCCACCGGCCAATGATACTGGCAAGTGCGTCTTGTGGAAAGCAATCTACGAAGCAGGATTAAGCCGTCTTCGATTACTTATATCTATACCTAAAGACTGACAAGTATAACGATTCTATTCGTCTCCCAAGAACTAGTACATCGCATGCACGTTTGTTAAATGCACGCGAATGCAGCACCCAAAACGGAGAGATACTGGGACCCTCAGCTGAGGTCGTCTTCTCGCAGTTGAACCCCTTACGTTCCGTTATTAATCCTAGTAGCAAAAGCATAAGCATTTGGAGCGTTCCCCATGCACGTGTGGACTGCTATTAACAATTTGCTAGTCCCATTCACGGTAATTCGATGGTAACCTTTTTGTTTCAATATAAATAAAGCGAAATGTGAAATGGAAATTTGTGGTAAGTCCTATGGGATCAAACTGCTGAGGTCATCGGTCCCTAAGCTTACACACTACTTAATATAACTGAAACTAACTTATGCTAAAGATAACACACACGCCCATGGCCGAGGGAGGACTCGAACCTCCGACGAGAGCAGCCGCGCGAACCGTGACAAGGCGTCCCAGACCACACGGCTACCCCACGCGGTGCGAAATGTGACTTCCACTAGTTGCAGAAGTGTCCTCTTGAGATACGAATCCCATTTGAGTGTGATTCTCGCCAACCATTCGAAATTCAAATGGCTCTGAGCACAATGGACTTAACATTTGAGGTCATCAGTCCCCTAGAACTTAGAACTACTTAAACCTAACTAAGGACATCACACACATTCATGCCCGAGGCAAGATTTGATCCTGGGACCGTAGCGGTCGCGCGGTTCCAGACTGAAGCGCCTAGAACCTCTCGGCCACTCCGGCCGGCGCCAATCATCCGTATGGACACAAAGAAAAAGACGGTAAAATCACACAAACTCCATGAACAGTCTGGAGAGCAAAAATCTCTCCTGTAGTATTCAACATGCACTCCACAAATAGCGATCGTGCGAAACCCAGGTCATGCTGTTTTTTCAAGAAGTCCAGACCACAGTAGACTTGACTTCGCGACGGCATTCGATACAATTCCGCACCGTCGCCTAGAGAGCACAATACAAACATTTAGTAGTTTCGGACCAACATTCTAGAACATAAAACACAACAGGTCGATCTTTAAGGGGGGGGGGGGGGTAATATTCGCTTGAAAAGGTAACTTCCAGATCTCGAAAGCAGTGTTATAGAGACGCTACTGTAACAATACACACAGCCGATAAAGAAAATCCAATACTCTCAAGAGCTGTGTTCAGTGGCACCAGGGTATAATGTGTGCATATAGAGGGCTGTTAGTGTTTGTGATTCATTTGTCACGGTCATCGTCGATCATATGGCGTTCAAGAGGCCTGCCTGAGCACAGCGTGTCTTGATCCTGCAGACAGTAACAGTGCTGAGTTTGGAGGTGAACAGAATGAAATTTTCACTCTGCAGTGTAGTGCGCACTCATATGAAACTTCCTGGAACATTAAAACTGTGTGCCGGACCGAGAATCGAACTCGGGACCTTTGCTTTAGCGGTCAAATACTCTACCAGTTTTAATCAGGCACATAGTTTCATATCAGCACACACACCTCTGCAGAGTGAAAATCTCATTCTGGAAACATCCCCATGCTGTGGCTAAACCATGTCGCCGCAATATTCTTTCTTCCACAAGCACTAGTTCTGCAAGTGTTCTGTGAAGTTTGGGAGGTAGGAGACGATGTACTGCAAAAATTGAAGCTATGAGAACGGGTCTTGAGTCTTGCTTGGGTAGCTCAGCTGTTAGAGCACTTGCGTGCGAAAAGCAATGGTCCTGAGTTCGAGACTCGGTCTAGCACACAGTTTTAATCTGCCAGGAAGTTCCACATCAGCGCACACTCCTCTGCAGAGTGAAAATCTTATTCCGGATACATCCTCCATACAGTGGGGGATGTATCCTTTCTTCCTGGAGCATTTGTTCTGCAAGGTTCGCAGAAGAGCTTCTGTAAAGTATGGAAGGTAGGAGACGAGATACTGCCAGAATTGAAGTTTTAGGGCGGATCGTGAGCCGTGCTTGGGTAGGTCAGCTGGTAGAGCACTTGCCCGAAAAAGGCAAAGGTTCCGAGTTCGGGTCTCGGTCCGGCACACAGTTTTAATCTATCAGTAAGTTTTATTGGGGTGAACAGTGTTTTCAGTGTTCATTTTCGGGGACAACCATGCTCCACTGGCGAGTACGTGCTCCAGTTGAACAGCTTCAGGCATTTGAACAGGATCGCGTTTTGGGTCTACGGCAATCTGGATGGGTGTATCGACGGATTGCTGCACGTGTTGTGCACAATGTATTGGTGGTGTATCACTGCTTTCAACAGTGATATGTAGCACATCCCCAACGCCGTATATCAGGTTCTGGACCCCCGCGTAGTACAGACTCACGTCAAGAGCGACGCATTGTGTGAGGTGGCCGACTGGAGATCAACCAGGGACCATCTCTGGGCACCTGTTGCATCCGGTGTGTCATCAGGGGACACTGCTTGCAGCAGGTCTAAGAACACGCGAGAATCTGGCCAGGTTGCTACTGACACCAGGGCACTCCCAATCATGTTTGATGTTTGCTCCACTGTCATGAAAGGGTTCACTGGAGAGAGAAATGAGAGTATGTTCTGTCTGTATGTGAGTGGTGGATGTACGGAGAACACTTGGTGACCTGAATATTTCAGAGCACATTGTCCCACGACATCCAAGCCCCATCCCAGACTTCATGGTGGGCAGAGGCGGGGGAGGGGGTTTATCAATTACAACTCGCTGTCATATTTAGTCGTCTTAGGGGCACGTTGTCGTTCTGGAAGGAGGTCAGTCAGTGTGCGATTGGCTGACTTCTTCTCACAGACTTCTCTTCTCTGTCGTTCCCGACTGGCGCGCCGGCGCTGACTTTACACCTTAACATCAATGATAAACGACGGCCGCCGACGCTCTGATGGACCGGAAGCTGCGGCTGCAGGAGACGTCAGACTTCCAGTCGTACTGTAAGGTATCAGGCAAATACAACACCTTCCGTGAAAACCCTGACATAATTAGCAAATCTACTAGTATGTCACATAGCTCCGAATAAATCGTGACATTAAATTAACCAAAGTAATATAAGTAACGAGTGAGCAAATGGAATGCCACAGACTAACACAAGAATGCCTAAATACATGTCGTACCTTCCCACCGTGAGGCAGACGCAGTTCCGAGGGGAGAAACGAGGACAGAGGCCGAGAGCAGAACCGTGTTAAGCTAGAAGGCCCTACGATAACGGACGAAGTGGACACCCACGTCGCTAGCCTACCGCTATGTCTACCACCCGCACGTTATAGCGTGAGGCTTTTTCGCGTCCCTGTTACGTCAAGGACCACCCCCCAGCCCATGTTAAAAGCTAGAGCCCTCCAGAAAAACAGTATAGATCTTACGATAACACAAAAAGGGCCACTACCACCCGCAAGTTTTAGCGTGAGACTTTTTCGCGTCTCAGGTACGTCAAGGACCACCCCCGAGCCCATGTTAAAAGATAGAGCCCTCCAGAAGAACAGTATAGATCTTACGATAACGCTAAAAGGACCACACCAGCTGCAGGTTTTAGCGTCTCTGTTACGTTGCAAACTTTAAAAACATTACCCCACCATGAAAAGTATAACGTTTCTCATTGGATAGACAGAATCTTTGTAGGCGGAGCTTAAGGTTAACATTGAGACCCTGATTGGTCAGATGAAAACACAGCCAGATAGCTTTTTTAAACCAACTTCGGTAAATTGTAGTAAGGAGAAGTTAGAAGAGAGTTAGTTCCGAGAGGGCGAGCTGGATGGCTGGTGCGCCGGCCGCTGCCGCCCTGACGCTGCCTAAACACCGACAAGGTAATGAAAGCACGCGATGCCGCATTTTTGAGCGCATAAGGCTTCACTCAGAACTGCAGAAGTCTCATCTGTTACACCCCTTTTTGCGTAATACTAGTGTCGATTGTTAATTAAAACTCATGGTGTTCACATTTGCCACTTGAAGAACAGATCTGAAACGCGATGACTTTTTTTTTATATAGTTATTGAGAACCCACATCAGCCACTGTAATTTACGACAAGTTAGATAAGTAATTAAAGATAATTGTGGGTCACTGTAGATCATTTTCATAGTTTTCTCTTTTGTGAAACTTAAATTAAACCTAGATTATAGATGTGATATGGCATAGGTCATCCTTCGATCGATTGTAGAACTTGGAAACCCATTCAGGTAATATTCGTTCACATTTTTGTGGAACGCAGTTGGTTTTTACCATCCTGTATTAAAACATCTCCTTTTATCAATAGTGCAATTTATAAACAATGTTTTGTGAGTAGAATAAAATTTCCAATGGTAAACTTAACTGCTTTTTCGGCGTTATTTTACCAGCTAACTAAAAATAGGAAAGCCTTGAACGCTTTCCTCTATGTTTAGTTAGTATTAAGATTCTTTTACAGGGAGTGCAGTGGAGCTGACGCTGAGATCATTTAGTATTTGGTTATATCATCGCTAGTCTCACTGAACTCTTCTGAATTCTACATGTCATGTGTGGTCTGGCGTCTCCTTACCAGCAACAGGTCGCAGGTTCAAACTAGACAATTCCCTAAAAAACACGCTCAGAGCGTCGTTGCGCGAAAGTGGTAGGGAGACACGATATAAGACAAACAGACACCACCATGAATGTTTAGAGTACCATGCCACCTGGACTTCGTTCTGGTGGAAACGTCCTCCAGAAAACGCCTAGAAGTGTATGTGTCCACCTCCTGAGACCCATACCAAGATGTCGATGGAGTCGGCCGCTGCGGCGTGGGCGTGTCCAGCTCCATCGGTGGAACGAGGGGAGACGGAGAAGGCGAAGGCTCCGTCTCCGTGGGGTCGACCCGCGGTGTCGCGATAACATCCTCTGGCGGCTGCTGTGGCCGCGCTGTCCTCGGGATCCGTGAATCTGTAGGGGAACAGATACAGAAGAATCACCGTGCACATTCAGTGGCGAATTTTATTGTGACGTCGGCGCTGCAAACCGTCTGGGCATGAAATGATATACATGCATGCGCCAAGTAGACGCAGGATCTTGCTTCGCGCCTACCGTGTGCTGCCGCTAAAAATCCTGAACTACACAATATCATGCGGCGCTAATTGATACTTGCAGTCTTCCTTCGGCGCTGGATGCCTATGAGGGTGGAGCACGTGGTGCAGTGTCCGATGGCGGCGACCGTAAAGTAGTTCCGCTGGTGATGGTCCATCTCGTGGAGGTCAACGATAGGAGGCGAGAAACACTTTGCAATGCTTGATCTCTGGTGTGAAGTTTGGCTATCTGCTGCTTGAAGGTTCTGACAAAACGTTCCGTTTTGCCGTTAGATTGTTGACTGAACGGTGCACTAGTTAGAAGCTGTACGCCATTGCGTTCACATGATGTTTCAAGTTCATTTGACGCGAACTGGGGTTCGTTGTCCGATACTATGACTTCAGGCAAACCTTCGAGGCAAAAAATAGAGGACCTGCGCCACGTGAAGTTGTCGAGTTCACTGGCACAGCTAAAAGAAACTTGCTATGAGAGTCTACCACTATCAACCAACGAATGTTCCAAAAGGGACTCGCAGAGTCTATGTGCACATGTTGCCATGGTGATTGCGACTTAGGCCAAGCAGAGAAGTTTTGTGGTAGAACGGACGGAGACAACAAAGGCCATCTTTGCAATTTTTGGGCAGTTCGTACAGGAACCGGCCTCATCGGAATGAACAAGGACTGCAATGGCTTGTGGTCCGTTACTAAGCAGAATTTTCTGCCACACAAATAGTGGTGAAATTTGGCGACACTATACACAATAGCCAATGCTTCTTTCTGTCTTTGTGAACAGTTACATTGTGCTTTGGACAACACTTTTGATGCGAAAGCAATAGGCCTGTCTTTACCACCAAGCCTGTGCAAAAGCACTGCACCGATTCGGTAAGAGGAAGCGTCAACTTACAACACAACTGGTTTGTCAGGATCAGAGTGAACCAAGCATCGATCACTGAGCAATGCATCTTTAAGTTTTTGAAAAGCTTCTTGGCACTCATCTGTCCAAATAAAAGGGAACGTTCTTGCGACACAAGTGAAGCAATGGAGCTGCGACTTGTGTAACATTCGGTATGAACCGATTATAATTGTTCATTTTCCCTAAGACTGACTGTAGTTCTGTGACATTGCGAGTAACTGGCAGGTCACGTATGGCTAACAAATGTGACTGAACGAGGATGTACACCGTGACTGTTTATAACATGACCAAGATATGCAACTCAGATATAAAAAAATAACACTTGTCCAGTCTAGCTTGCTACGACAATATAGTCCAAATAGTTTGAACAGTTTGGTACTTTAGTAGTCAGCTGTTTCAAATCCCGTTGGAACAAGCCCCCAAAGAATGTTCACAGCACACACGGTTTGAAATCGTTCATAATTTTTGAAAAGTAGCGACCAACGCCCAATCTGTCCGTGAGATGCTCTGGACGTGGCAATGGATAAGTATCAATCACACTTTGTGGGTTGACTGTAGACTTAAAGTCAACACAGAGGCGAATGCGACCTGAAGGTGTGTGGAGCAAAAGCAGTGGATTTGCCCACTGACTAACCTGTATGGGCGCAATAGCTCCGCTATCTCGCAATTCTTGCCGTTCAGCGGAAACATTGTCCCGTAATGCAATGGGAACACTTCTGACCCGGTAAAATTTTAGCTGAGCGTTGTCTTTCATAGTAATATCTGAAACAATATTGTTAGCCTTACATAAACCTTCAGAAAAGAGTTCAGGGAATTCTTTCAGCAAGCTAGCTACACTATTTACCATTGAATGCAGTCACTGACAACACATTGTCCTGAATTTCAAAGCCAAACAAATCAAGCGGATGAAGGCCAAATATGTTCACACAATCACTTGATTGTAGCACAGTGAAAGTCACAGTTCGCGTATTCGAGCAACACGTGGCACAGGAATGTCCTGTCCAATATAAACCGCTAGGTGCGTGCTAGCTTTAGACAGGCGTGGGGAGCCTAACAGTTCATATGTGTTACAATTCAGCAGTGTAACAGAGGCACCTGTGTCAACTGAAATTTCAAACGTTTTCCTCTAAGATGCAAATGAAGAAAACGTTTGTTGGACTGGCTTAGCAATGAAGAAAGTATTGGCTTGCTAGTTTTGCTAATGCCTGCAGCAGGCCGTTAATACACTGCATTGATTACATGGGCCTTGTGACTAGATTTTTGTGAGTTGGTCTAATGCTTAAGTTTGTACCACTGCAAATGTATGGGTTGCATATGATACTTCTTGCCATATGCGTAACACTGTGCTTGTCTGGCTGGGCAGTCTTGGCGTTTGTGCCGTGAATAGCACCGAGAGCAAGCCTTAATTCTATTCAGTGATGTACCCGCTTGTTTAGAGAACTGTTTACGCGGTGTGGCACACGTGTGCTGTTCAAAAAATGGCTCTGAGCACTATGGGACTCAACTGCTGTGGTCATCAGTCCCCTAGAACTTAGAACTACTTAAACCTAACTAACCTAAGGACACCACACACATCCATGCCCGAGGCAGGATTCGAACCTGCGACCGTAGCAGTCGCACGGTTCCGGACTGCGCGCCTAGAACCGCGAGACCACCGCGGCCGGCACGTGTGCTGTTGCAGCCTACTGAGTCGGTCGTGAAGAATGGACGAGTCAACCTGACAAATTGGTGTCTACTTAAATTTATCGGCCGCTACGGCACTTGAATCATACTTATCTAGAATTTTCACTACGTGATGAAATGATGGATCTGACCGTTTCAAAATCTGTTCTCTAAATTTGACACCAGTTACACTGTACGAGATCGCATCATGCAACATAACATCTGAATATAAAGCGCCACAAGCACATTTGGATTTGGATTTCCTCGTCATACCCCGCAAATCTTTTACCCAGTCGCGATAAGTTTGTTCTTGCCATTTTTTGCAACGAAAGAATTGGTACCTAGCTGCCACCACGCTAATTTGCTGGTCATAATACTTAGTTAGAGAACCTACAGCTTGATCATAGGAAAGTTCACTCCGAGTGACATTGGGGAACAGTTTCTCAATGAGGCGAAAGACTTCTTCATACCATTGACAAAAAGTCATGTAGTTTCACAGTACCTGATATTTTGTGACCAATGATGTGGGCTTCAAAATATTACAACCACTCAAGCCATGGCGAAAAGGCGGTATGGCACTTGGAGCTACAGTTGTTGCGTATTGGGTCGGGTGGTCGTGATGCGTTTGTTGTTTGGTTGGCCAGTAACTGCTGTACCGTGTTTAGAAGGGTTCCAACCTGTTGCGTCTAAATCTGAAACATCTGTGTTAACTGTGTTGCATCTATCGCTTCAGATGAGGCACCTGAGCAGGGGATGAGAGAGTTGGGTTGCTCATTTTGGAATAGGCAACTGCAATAAACAGACAACGAAAGAAATAAAAATAAGTACACAAGCAAAGAAAATTTCTGCAACGCCCACCTAAAAACACTGAATAGAAAAAACACTACAAGAGACGTTGTTAAAACATTTAAACACACCCCTGCAAAGAAAAGACAAGGTAGAAATAAGGTGCCAGCCAAACACAAAAGCCCTCGACAAAACAAAACAAAGAGAATCTGTGGCAGCTGGTGGCTCTGGGTTCGAAATGTTAACAGGTTGTCGCTATGGTATTGCCCCTATACCGTCGGCACCATGTTATTCGTGCATCTCGTGACCATGTTGTTGTTGTCTAGGACTCCTGCATATTCGGTTCGCTATACAACCAGTCAAACAACTTGTATTAATGAGTTTTATTACAACAACAAAAAATACACTTAACTTTGATGTAAGAATTCTTGTAGTCTTTTATACATGATCATCCACAAGTGCAATTACACAGATGCGCGCAAGCAAAGGGCGCCATACAAAATAATCAGTCTTCTTCAGGATAGACAAAGTAACACTTCTGGTCCTAGTGACTGCTACTAACAATAGTCTGTCGACTGAACTGTAGTGACTGCTGATCTTTAAATGAGCTACGTAGCGATTGCTAATGATGAGACTACGATGCATCGGCTAATGGAGTGGCTAACGTTGAAGCTGCTATCGAAGTGGGCTGCCACCAATCAGGTGCAGAGCTTATGTCGCCTTCACCCAGGGGCCGCTGCTGTCGCGTTGTCGTTCTGGAAGGAGGTTGGTCAGCGTGCGATTGGCTGACCTCTTCTCAAAGCCGTCTCTTCTCTGTCGTTCCCGACTGGCGCACCGGCGCTGACTTTACACCGCAACAACTATGATAAACGACGGCCACTGAGGTGTGTACAGGCGAAGAGACGGGCAACTGTCGAGCAGGCGACCGTCCAGATGAACCAACGGGCTGCCATCGGTGTCTCCTCAACGAACGTTTAGCAAAAGTTGCCGCGTCAGAGCCTCCGCAGCAAGCATCTGGTTCATGCATCCGTGCTGTCTGCTGATCATAAACGACAAAGGCTAGAATTTGCACGCTAGTACTGTAATTGGGAATCCATTGAGTGGCGACATGTGGTATTTTGAGATGAATCACGTTTTTTGCTCAGGCGGAAATATGGCTGTTGGCGTGTACTGCGTGAAACGTTGATACGTCCCCTTAGAAAAATTGTACATGACTGTGCTTAAACTGACACACAATATTTTTTAGCGCAACGCAGTCTGACTTTTAATAATCCCTACAAAAGACTGGCCCTGACTAACATTAAACTATACCTTTCACAAACAACTTACCCCACAAAAATCTTCTTTACTCGAACTACTGCTATACAGCGAGCGCCACTACTACCAGCTAAATAAAAGATTCAAACTACTGAAGGCACTAACTACTGATAGGCACAGTTAGCAAATGAAAGATTTTAATAATAAATTATTTACCTGAATAGTGTTCAAAAGTCATAATGTATATAGCAGCTCATGACATCCAGTCTTACAAATTTCAAAACTCCGCCATCTCTCTCCCCACATCCACTGCTGGTGGCTCACCTGCAACTGCGCAACGCTACGCGCTGTTAACATCCAGCTGCCCAACACTACAATGGCAGGCAACAATGCAAACTAGCCTCAGACTGCACACAGCACAGCCAGTGATTTTCATACAGAGCGCTACGTGGCGTTACCAATAAGTGAACCTAAACAGTCTACTTACAACGTCTCAAGGTAAACATGCTGTAGTCAGGAGGGAGCATTGTGATCTGGTGAATGTTTTCGTAAAATTTTCTGGTTTATCTTGTCATTCTGGAAGGCACAATGGATTAAGACAAGTATTCATCTATTCTTGGTGAAAATGTCCACCCCTACATACAGCCTGCTTTTTTCTTGGCACAATAGCGTCTACCAGCAGGACAGTACAACGTGGCTCGTAGTGGCCGGCGGGAGTGGCCGAGCGGTTCTAGGCGCTACAGTCTGGAACCGCGCGACCGCTAAAGTTGCAGGTTCGAATCCTGCCTCGGGCATGGGTGTGTGTGATGTCTTTAGGTTAGTTAGGTTTAAGTAGTTCTAAGTTCTAGGGGACTGATGACCTTAGAATTTAAGCCCCATAGTGCTCAGAGCCATTTGAACCTCGTAGTGTAAGGGGGTGGTTCGAAGAGCACCAGTGTGACTTTGAAGCAGTCCCTCGGCCACCAAACTCCCAGGATTTAAACCCAGTCGAGAATCTGTGGTACCGCTTCCATCAGGCTGTTCGCGCCATAGATCCTAAACTGATAAACCTAGTGCAGCTGGCCACGACAGTGAAGTCAGCATGGTTCCACATCGCTGTCGGTACACCTAGAACATCATTGACTTTCTTCTTGTACGTCTCGCGCTGCAAAAGATGGTTAGTCAGGCCTATGACATGTGGTCACATTAATGAGACTGGACGGTGTATGAGCACTAGGTTTAACATTTGTCAAATATAGCTCTATGTATGAACGAGGTGATACTAACCAAAGATCGTGTCTGTAGTATCAGAAATACATTTATACCTAAATCTGTCGTCATAATATTCAAACACACCTCTGGGGTTTCAGAAGATGGTATCAATAAATACAAGACATATAAAAAAAAGACACGAGTGTCTTTTCAAATCATATTGCAGGTGCACAAAATGGGCATGGGTCTGTGACGTGGCGTCAATACGTGGTTGTGATTCGTTGAAATCGCTGCTGCTGCTGCCTGGGAAAGCACAATGTCAGTAACCCACTTTCTAAATCTGTTCACTCGATGCGATGAAACAGACCGGATGGCAGGTCTACGTGTTCTGACGCAGTAGCTCTCTAGAGGGGTACTCTGCAACTACACCAAAGCACACATTACGAATGGGACTTTGGGATATTCTCTATCCACTGGCAGTGTCATTTTCCTCTAATTCTTGCAGCTTTTTGCAATGTCATTTTCTGAACCCGCGTTTCTAGTGAGGATCACTTTTATTTGTTAGAGCACACACTGACAAATTTTCTACCGCAGAAGTGCTACAAGGTTGCGCCCTGTCACGGCTCGTATACCTCTCACACACAGCCGACCTCCTAAAAACACTTACTCCTGTGTACTTACTCCAATGTGATGTCGATACCGCTATCCATGCAGTCCATCCTACCCTGCATTTATTTAAACGACTCTTCCGATTCCATACCGACAACATCAATTGTATAATAACCAGTGATTCTTTTCCGTCAATCCTGTAAGAACCCAGATAATAATCACTAGAAAATTCCGCCGAACATTGTGTCTCAGAGGCCTTTACCTCACAGTCCACAAACGCCCACTCCACCCAACTGAAACGTTAAAATACACTCCTGGAACTTGAAATAAGAACACCGTAAATTCATTGTCCCAGGAAGGGGAAATTTTATTGACACATTCCTGGGGTCAGATACATCACATGATCACACTGACAGAACCACAGGCACATAGACACAGGCAACAGAGCATGCACAATGTCGGCACTAGTACAGTGTATATCCACCTTTCGCAGCAATGCAGGCTGCAATTCTCCCATGGAGACGATCGTAAAGATGCTGGATGTAGTCCTGTGGAACGGCTTTCCATGCCATTTCCACCTGGCGCCTCAGTTGGACCAGCGTTCGTGCTGGACGTGCAGACCGCGTGAGACGACGCTTCATCCAGTCCCAAACATGCTCAATGAGGGACAGATCCGGAGATCTTGCTGGCCAGGGTAGTTGACCTTCTAGAGCACGTTGGGTGGCACGGGATACATGCGGACGTGCATTGTCCTGTTGGAACAGCAAGTTCCCTTGCCGGTCTACGAATGGTAGAACTATGGGTTCGATGATGGTTTGGATGTACCGTGCACTATTCAGTGTCCCCTCGACGATCACCAGAGGTGTACGGTGTACGGCCAGTGTAGGAGATCGCTCCCCACATCATGCTCCCGGGTGTTGGCCCTGTGTGCCTCGGTCGTATGCAGTCCTGATTGTGGCGCTCACCTGCACGGCGCCAAACACGCATACGACCATCATTGGCACCAAGGCAGAAGCGACTCTCATCGCTGAAGACGACACGTCTCCATTCGTCCCTCCATTCACGCCTGTCGCGACACCACTAGAGGCGGGCTGCACGATGTTGGAGCGTGAGCGAAAGACGGCCTAACGGTGTGCGGGACCGTAGCCCAGCTTCATGGAGACGGTTGCGAATGGTCCTCGCCGATACCCCAGGAGCAACAGTGTCCCTAATTTGCTGGGAAGTGGCGGTGTGGTCCCCTACGGCACTGCGTAGGATCCTTTGGTCTTGGCGTGCATCCGTGCGTCGCTGCGGTCCGGGCACGTGCACCTTCCGCCGACCACTGGCGACAACATCGATGTACTGTGGAGACCTCACGCCCCACGTGTTGAGCAATTCGGCGGTACGTCCACCCGGCCTCCCGCATGCCCACTATACGCCCTCGCTCAAAGTCCGTCAACTGCACATACGGTTCACATCCACGCTGTCGCGGCATGCTACCAGTGTTAAAGACTGCGATGGAGCTCCGTATGCCACGGCAAACTGGCTGACACTGACGGCGGCGGTGCACAAATGCTGCGCAGCTAGCGCCATTCGACGGCCAACACCGCGGTTCCTGGTGTGTCCGCTGTGCCGTGCTTGTGATCATTGCTTGTACAGCCCTCTCGCAGTGTCCGGAGCAAGTATAGCGGGTCTGACACACCGGTGTCAATGTGTTTTTTTTTTTTCGATTTTCAGGAGTGTATCGATAAAAAACTAAACTGGAATCCTCAGATACTAACTATCCAAAACAAAACCCGCTATAGACAAGAACTACTAACCGGGCGATATATGGATTAAATGCCTAGATTATGGCACACGTAGATCATGATACATACATATAAAATCTCCATGCTTCGAAACCTTACCTGTGCTAATGCAGCATGGACTTCCACTCCTCCCAAGTTTTATTGCTCTGTTAATATTATGGAACAACAAGCACTCTGCCTCACATTCCGTACTCGACTATCTTCCTCCGCCCGCATCTATAAAATTCCCACACTTCCTCTAACACCTAAAACACCACCTCTTCTACATCTCCCGCAATCGTGAGCCCCAACAGACTCTTGTACCTCCCCATCCTCGAGAATCTTGGCATACTGCAGCGCTTCTATCAACAAGTTCGACCTTTCTTCATCTCCAAATTCTCCATATCATTTCCCGGCCGTAACTTCAGTCGGTTTCCCGACCCAACCAAAGAAGTTATCTCTGTAATTTAAACCTTCCTTTGAAACATAACCAACCCTACTCATTCGATCTCATATCAAGGTTCCAACCAATACTTTTCTTGCCCAATTTGCAATCTACTCATCTCCTGCATCCCACCAATAAGAGCCTTCCCACATAGACGTCCCACACCTATTTCCATGCGATGTCCTCTCCAATAGTTCCCACATCAGTCTGTACTGACTTATCAGGAGTTTGTCACATCATCCTCGTTTTGAAAAGCATCTGCATCACATGTAGTGTCACAGTCTCATTGGCAACACTTGGTGCTGCAGTAGGCGACCTGTTCTCTGTGCAATCCATCATCGTTCGTCGAAGGTTCACGTCCGCGTTGTCCACATTTATAACGACGTGGTGGTACATTTTTATTCCTTGTTGTGATCTTCTTGTGCGATGAGCATGTTTACGTCGATGTCAAATAAAATTTTATTTTGATGACAAGTTGGCGATTCTTACTTCTGTGAAGTTAGAGAATTTCTCAACTGCAGATTATCTCAGACTGATTAATGTTGTAAAAGTTCCAACGACTGATTTGTTTTCTTTGTCCAAGACGCGAGACGGAAATCTCTAAATAACATTTTCAAAAAAGCAAAGGATTATACACACATAAATAAATAGTTTTCCATCGCCCTGGTTCCTAGAATTCCTGAAGATAGACGTTGGCCGTGGATATTGTATCACAGACACAGTCCCTTTCACTGTTCAGAGATGTCACCATCCCGTCCATGCATGAGCAGCGCCTATTAGACCGAGGGGGTCCGACAGCCCATCAGTTCCATTCATTCCACCAGGGAGGAGGTACACGGCTCGTGTTGTCTGTAGTTCAACCATGGGTAGACGGTCAATACCGCGGTTCGATCGCGTCCACATTGTTACTTTGTGCCAGGAAGGGCTCTCAAGTGATGATGATCGTCTGCTTTGTGGGACGCTCAACTGCGCGGTCATCAGCGCCCTTACAAAGTCTCAATTTTTTCACAGTAGAGTTTTTTTCACAATCCAGTCTAGACACTGTCACGAATGATAAGGATGATGATAAAATGATGAGGACAACGCAAACACTCAGTCCCCGGGTAGAGAAAAAGGGCGCCTCGGAGTGAACCAAAGCGATGTTGTTCTGGCATGGAGGAGATACAGAGAGACAGGAACTGTCGCTGAGATGCCTCGCTCAGGCCGCCCAAGGGCTACTGCTGCAGTAGGTGACCGCTACCTACGGATTATGGCTCGGAGGAAGCCTGACAGCAACGCAACCATGTTGAATAATGCTTTTCGTGCAGTCACAGGACGTCGTGTTACAACTCAAACGGTGCGCAATAGGCTGCATGATGCGCAACTTCACTCCCGACGTCCATGGTGAGGTCCATCTTTGCAACCACGACACCATGGCGCCGTGACAGCTGTACCATACGTGAATGCCATCCTCCGACCGATAGTGCAACCGTATCGGCAGCATATTAGAGAAGCATTCGTCTTCATGGACGACAATTCGCGCCCCCATCGTGCACATCTTGTGAACGACATCGCTCGATTAGAGTGACCAGCATGTTCTCGAGACATGAACCCTATCGAACATGTTGGGATAGATTGAAAAGGGCTGTTTATGGACGACGTGACCTACCAACCACTCTGAGAGGTCATCGCCGTTGAGGAGTGGGACAACCTGGACCAACGGTGCCTTGATGGAATTGTGGAAAGTATGCCACGACGAATACAGGCATGCACCAATGCCAGAGGACGTGCTACTGGGTATTAGCGGTACCGGTGTATGCAGCAGTCTGGACCACCACCTCTGAAAGTATCGCTGTATGGTAGTACAACATTAAATGTGTGTTTCTCATGAGCAATAAAAATGGCGGAAATTGTGTTTATGTTGATCTCTATTCCAATTTTCTGTACAGGTTCCGGAACTTTCGGAACCGGGGTGATGTAAAACTTCTTTTGATGTGTGTTTTATGGAGAATCTGTGGAAGTTTTTACTTATATACTTTTTTTATCGAAACGACACACGTATCTGAGTTAACTGACGACAGCATATACGAAAGATGTTAATTACTGTCATCATCCCTGAATTTCTCCTAACAAATTTCTCTGATGTTGACACAAACGAACCTGCAGCAACAAGTTGAAAATTAATTTAGAAGTCAGTTCGGAATGAAGCAGAGGAATACATGTAAGAAATTATGTAGCTCCCTTGACGTGTGGAGATGATAGTTTCTTGCAGATAACGGAAGAATCTGGAAATGAATCAAGGGATTGCTGAAAAGAAGTCTCTGTATTTTTAAAGAGAAAACCCTTAAATCTTTCTAAATAAATCAAACGTTATGAGCATTCTACACATTTATTCCTGATCTCTTCAAATTTATTTATCAATATTTTCACCCTAGTGACGAACACGTTTCTCTCAACGATGGCCAGTTGGGGTGGCCGAGCGGTTCTAGGCGCTACAGGCTGGAACCGCGCGACAAAAAAATGGGTCAAATGGCTCTGAGCACTATGGGACTCAGCTTCTGAGGTCATTAGTCCCCTAGAACTTAGAACTACTTAAACCTAACTAACCTCAGGACATCACACACATCCATTCCCGAGGCAGGATTCGAACCTGCGACCGTAGCGGTCAAGCGGTTCCAAACTGGAGCGCTTAGAACCGCACGGCCACACCGGCAGATTCGAATCCTGCCCCGGGCACGGATGTGTGTGATGTCCTTAGTAAGGTTTAAGGGACTGATGACCTTAGAAGTTAAGTTCCGTAGTGCTCAGAGCCATTTGAACAATTTTTCAACGATGATACTGTTGATACTGTCACTGTAGAACGTTTGATTTTGTTGACACAGCCTCATCTCTACCTGCACTGCTTCATCACTATCAAAGTGCAGTCCTCGATGGTGTTCTTGGAAAGAGATGAAAATGCGATGGCGCGAAATTGGAACTGCATGGAGAATGATCGATGACAATGAAACCGAGTCGTGTTATTGTTGTTGCAGGTGTCACAGCTCCTCGTGTGTGGTCTGGCATTATTATCCTGAAGGAGAGGGGACTCCATGTGCGGACGAGCCCTCTTTAGAAACACTATGACAGCGCCTGATTCTCACGCACGGCCATAGTTACGTTACACACCGCCATGTTACACACTACAATTCGGAGTTCTCTAGGGGCCGAGGGTTGCAACTTGCGCCAGAGAAACGAGAAAGTCGCTCGAGTAATACGCATGACTGTAATATCTCAGTCAGTATAGGGAAAAAAATAAGAAATTCAGAGACATTCATTTTCAGCACTCCCTCGTACTGAACATTTTTTAAAAAAAATTGGGTTCAATTTTTTTAGAACAGAATACATCCTCACAATTGTATTAGTTTTTAGCAGTTTATATTTTTAGAGCTGTTACACGGGAGTCGCAAAGTAACTGAAATCCAGTTCGTAAATGAACATGCAACCATGTTCAGAAAAAAAACAGAAGGCATTGAACGACTAGAAATAGGACGTTAATATGTTCTGCAGAAATGATTAGCATTTCAGTCACTTCAGTTCAGCATGTGTCCTGTTGCCCAGTCGGCACAGCGTCCACCGCCTGATAATTTGTTCCATACGTGATGGCATCGTTGCGTATATGGCGCGAATGGTGTCCTGTGATATATCGATCCAGGGAGCTTTTATCTGGTTTCAGTGTTCATCTGATGTGGTTGGCATTGTGTCACAGCAGTACACCCGTCGTTTCCCCATGTCCTACACCTTTCAGATTAGCGGCAAGTGTGACGATAAGGCGGGCCAGGGTGACACCAGAAAGGGTCACCAACGTGTAGTCGTGCATTGTCTTGCTGAAAAATGGCGTCTGGAACGTTGCGCACAAAGGGTACGCCTAGAGGTCGAAGGATGTAATTCGTGTAGGTCACAGTGGTCGCAGTGCCCTGGACACACAATAGGAACCAACTGTGATTTGTGGCTCTATCCAATAGCAAAAAAAGAAAAAAATGGTTCTGAGCACTATGGGACTTAACATCTGAGGTCTTCAGTCCCCTAGAACTCAGAACTACTTAAACCTGACTAACCTAAGGACAGCACACACATACATGTCCGAGGCAGGATTCGAACCTGCGACCATAGCGGTCGCGCGGTTCCAGACTGAAGCGCTCAGAACCGCTCGGCCACATCGGCCGGCGTGCCCAATAGCACCTCACACCATAAGACCTTGAGTTGGTGCTGTACGTCTTGTGCGAATGCAGACACTACGATGCTGCTCCAGTCTGTGGCGAACCAAAAAGTGACCATCATATTCAAACAAACAGAACGTGGATTCACCCGAAAACAATATCTGACGCCATTCCTGCCCCAGTGATGTCATTACATCATTTCTGTCTAGAGCGATTCTTCTGATTTGTCAAAGGTAGGCGGAGAAAAGGACGACGCTCATGTAACCCATGCCGTAATAAACGGCGACGCTCTGTCATCGCAGATGGTATGCAATGTGTTACAATGTTCTGTGTTACGCCATAGCAGAGGACTCAGATCTGTCCTCCAATGCCATTCAGGTGAGGTGTCGATATTCTGGTGGGTGGTCTGGTTGGTGAGACTTGACCCACGTCGTCATGTTCTACGGCTTTCCGGGAATCATTCTGCACACATCCGTTGGACTGCCGAAACACTTCGTCCCACACGAGCAGCAATTTTCCAGTCGGATACATCACATTATCTCATGCCAGACTCATGCCGCTAATTGTTCAAATGGCTCTGAGCACTATGGGACTTAACTTCTGACGTCATCATTTCTCAAGAACGTAGAACTACTGAAACCCAACTAACCTAAGGACATCACACACATCCATGCCCGAGGCAGGATTCGAACCTGCGACCGTAGCAGTCGCACGGTTCCGGACTGCGCGCCTAGAACCGCGAGACCATCGCGGCCGGCGACAGAGCTGGGATCAAGGCTTGAGATATATATAGAGAGCCGCCCTTGGCAGGCACGACACCGGCCACCTCGCCCCCACGACACTTTACGTCTGAGCTCGCCATTCCGGGCTCAGGCGGCGTGGGGTCCACCTTTTCCGCAGAGGCCGTTACCTCGCTAGAGAGTCTCCCTGACAGACGACGCATTATGCGGCAGCGCGCCCTAAGCGAGAGTCCGCCGGTGCTGCTGGCCTATTTATCGGCCCGAGGCCACGGGCCGCTTTACCTTACAGGCGCTCGCGTAATGTTGCCACGCCCTACCTCGGCTCACCACCTCGAAACAACACTCCTCCCAGGCACTCCGGCAGCCCTGTGATCCTGCGACCGTGGCGCATCTACCAAAGCTGCCCCCACTCGCTCGTAAAAGTACCACCTCACTGAAATTGTTTCTACCCTGATATAAAATATATATAATTGTGTATGTTTAATACAAATGAAGCATTACTCAAAAATATTACTTAAATGAAGTATATTGATGATAAATATTGGACGAAACAAAATAAGTGCATCATTGTAGCAAACAAATTATAAATTCTAAAAATTAAAAAAAATAAAACATTACTGTAGCACAGTAATACAGTACTTATTGAAAAACTACAAAGTGTTTGCTTTTTCTCCTTCTGTTGGATGTAGGCACACGTCGGAATCTGGGTCAGATGGCTGTGAGCACTATGGATCTTAACTTCTGAGGCCATCAGTCCCCTAGAATTTATAACTACTTAAACCTACCTAACCTAAGGACATCACACACATCCAAGCCCAAGGCAGGATTCGAACCTGCGACCGTAGCGGTCGCGCGGTTCCAGACTGTAGCGCCTAGAACCGCTCGGCAACCCAGGCCGGCTCGGAGATCTGGCGAATGCTGGGTGCGACACGGGACTGTCATGTCTCCAAATCCAGTATGCACATGGTCGATAGACTTCCACCGCAATAAGAAGCCTGAAGCTGCTGACTTGTAAGTAATTTATATTCATCGAGTTATTCATTTTACTTAATGTCTCTCCAAACAAGTAATATTCAAGCATACATATTGGGGAAGTGTTAATCATGTTAACCGAATCTTTCAATCTATTCTTGGTAAAACAACAATATAATAAATGAAAAACGCTAGTTCGGTTTTGTTCAAGAGTATTAATTTATTGTTTTAACCGGGTTTGGGCTTACATTGTCATCATCAGACAAAACTACTGTCGCCAAAGAAGTTACAATGTTTGTGGACGACACAGGGAAAGAAGTTACACATCTAGATTGAAGCACAAACGCACAGTAAATGACGTCTTTGACAGTGTAGGGGTAATGCAATACAAAAAGTAAAAAGTTGAACAATAAATAACTTCGAAGGAAGTAAACAGGAGAAAACTAAGTGGAAAAGCATGCCTAGATAACAGTCTATACTAATAAACAAAACCAATAAAATAAAATAAAATTAGTACTCGACAAGGCTCTACAAGAGGTATAAAACATGGAGAGTGATACGCAAACCAATTAAAAGAAAGAATTATCAATTGTAACTACAGTATATATGAAGAGCTTAACCAGTATCAATCAGATAAACAGTAATGAATAATGTAGGAAAATGGAGGATCGTGAGGTAACATATAGTAAGTGCCACCTTTGAGAGTGTGGTGGCATTGCATCTTTAAAAGTAAAAAGTTGAACAACATAAAATATAAAGGGAGCAGACAGGAGAAACATTAACACTACACTCAACAACTGTGCCTACATAACAGTTTGCATTAAATAAATGAACCAAATAAAATAAAAACAGTACTGAGACAACACCATAGGTACTAAACAAAGTAATACGAGTACCAATTAAAAGAAAGTCTTATGAATTGTAATTACAGACTATATGGATTACATTGGCAATTTAAATAAAATAAAAGAACTCAACGAATACAGGAAAATGGCGGAATATGAAAGAACAGACAGTGTGGGAAGTAATGATAAACTGAGAGAATTACTTGAAGTTTAGGAGAGGGGAAATGTTAAGCAGTGTCTCGCCATTTAAGATTAGATCTGACTGAGAGCTAGGTGTTTGTTAATTCTCAGGGCCTCCAGCAGAGTGACTTTTTGGCCTTTGTTTGCTACGTGAAGAACATGGCACTCTGGCTGGTGGTTGTCATCATAGCTTGGTACATGCTCAGCAAATTTGGAGTCAGAATTCTGCAACCTCCAGCTGCATTCATGTTCAGCCAGGCACAGATTTTTTTGTACAGTGTTAGTTTTTCTCCCGTTTGCTCCCTTTATATTTGTATATTATTCTACTTCTTACTTTTTAAAATGCAGTGCCACCACACTCCCAAAGGTGACACTTACTATAAGTTCCCTCACGTTCTTCCATTTTCCTACATTATTAATTTCTGTTTATCTGATTGATATTGCTTAAATTCTTTATATATTCTGTAGTTACAATTGATAATTCTTTCTTTTAGTTGGTTTGCGTATCACTCTCCAAGTTTTATACCTCTTGAAGTAGCTTTTTCACCCGCTAATTTTATTTTATTTTTTTGGTTTTTCTTATGAGTATATCCTCTTACCCAGGCATGCTTTACCAGCTTTGTGTTAAAGTTTTTTCCTGTTTATTCCCTTTATATTTATTTATTGTTCAACTTCTTACTTTCTACATTGCATTACCACCACATTGTCAAAGATATCATTTACTGTGCGTCTGTGCTTCAATCTAGATGCCATTCGGGGTAGCCGCGCGGTCTAGGCACCTTGTCACACTTCGCACGGCTTCCCCTGTCGCAAGTTCGAGTCCTCCCTCGGGCATGGGTGTGTGTGTTGTTCTTAGCGTAAGTTAGTTTAAGTTAGATTAAGTAGTGCTTAAGTCTAGGGACACATGATCTCAGCAGTTTGGTCCCATAGGAACTTACCACAAATTTCCCTATTTCCAATCTAGATGTCTAACTTTATTTCCAATGTCGTTTACAAACTTAGTAGCGTCTTTGTCGACAATAGTCATTAAAAGTCTGATGATGGCTTTGTTAGCCGAAAACCGGTAATACTATAGAACAGAAGAAAATTAGCGCTTTTAATTTATTTTTATCAACAATACACAGATTGTAACGCCGCTACCCAGTTTTTAGCTAAATTAAATGAGAAGTAGTGAGGAAACGGCCATGAAGCACTGTATTAACAACTGCAGACTGGCATATGACTAATTTTTCCTTACCACTGTAATATTTTACTAGTCCACAGCAATATATGCGCGGATTTTTACATGTAAAGACTGGATAATAAACAAGTAATTCAATACAGACGATTTTCTAGCATCTCCTATGTTTGCAGCGACAGGACTCACACATATTAAAAATAAAAGGAGAAGTGCACACACAATTCGAATGACAAAAAGCCTGTTTTATCATATTCCTTAACCTAAAAAATCCTGTTGTATATATTTCAGGAAAATAATGTAAAACAATCTCTGAAGATGCCACAATTGTGCTGAAACATAGTTGGGTGATAAAATAAAACAATAGTTTTTATATTTGCGGAAAGGCGGACCTTTCCTGAAATCGTTATGATTTTTCTACAAGCACAGAAGCTAAGCTCAGAACTCCAATATGATAGTTTATTACAACTACGTGAAAGTGCACCTAAAGTATATTAACGTGAGCACTTCTAATTTTTAATTTAACTGATAGCGCATAAAGCAACGATTCATAGAATTACGCTGAGAGGCAGATCAAAGATTACACAGGGTCTACCATAATCAATTGCGTAAACGGATACAGTTGAAAGTACAAGATAAAACTACAAGATACTTGCAGCAAAAGTGTCTCAGTAAATGTTCAGTTTCGTAACTCATTTTGCCACTCCAAGTGCCATCCTGTGGCATTATGCAAACCGGAAAGGTCAGCCCATCCAATATAATCTGCTCCCGGTCGGGAAAGGTAACTTTGGGTGTGTGTAAAGGACCTTCGGGGTCCTTTGTGCACGCATTAACTGCTGAGCTGCCAGCCAGACGCTGCAACAGGCAGACGTTTGTAATTTGTTAAGTGGTACGGAGAAGTTCATTGTATACAACGGAACAAAGTATTTTTACGTTACCAATTGTGTTCCGTCAAATCATTGTGGAGAGAAAACAAGGGGAGGGCAGTGAGTCCTTCCGTACTGTACACTCATCCATATTAGTGCATGACCAGAGGTCTGCAAATAGATTGTGTATGTGTTTTGGCCCTCTGGGCTGGGTACAGTGGAGACACGGAATACTCCATTTCGCGCGCACGTGTTTCTTTGTTCCACTATTAGCGAGCGTGAAAAAATCACGAGAAACTGAACACTTTGGAATTACACACATTCTCAGTTTGTCAGTAACTACTACCAGGTGTTTGAAGGTAAACTACGGGGACATCAGACACGGACTGGTCTTTGTACTTACCAGCTCGTTTTATTTTTACATTTACAAGTAACGCTCCTGAACCTCAGCATAACGGAAATACAGTTTCAAACACCACATATATCGCGCTTTGTATGTGAAACCCACAATTAGATAAGATCTGTAGTTTGAAGACTCAGAAGCGCTTTCTGTAGGAGGACATTCTATGGCCAACCAGAGATAATTTCTCCCCCTGTTACCGCAGCTCCTACCACTTGTGTAATATCTACACTAAAGAGCCAAATAAACTGGTACACTTGCCTAATATCGTGTAGGACCCCCACGAGCACGCAAAAGTGCCGCCACAACACAACGTGGCATGTTGTTCTTGTTGTCTTCAGTCCTGAGACTGGTTTGATGCAGCTCTGCATGCTACTCTATCCTGTGCAAGCTTCTTCATCCCCCAGCACTTACTGCAACCTACATCCTTCTGAATCAGCTTAGTGTATTCATCTCTTGGTCTCCCTCTACGATTTTTACCCTCCACGCTGCCCTCCGACGCTAAATTTGTGATCCCTTGATGTCTCAGAACATGTCCTACCAACCGGTTCCTTCTTGTCAAGTTGTGCCACAAACTCCTCTTCTCCCCAATTCTACTCAATACCTCTTCATTAGTTATCGGATCTACCCACCTAATCTTCAGCATTCTTCTGTAGCACCACATTTCGAAAGTTTCTATTCTCTTCTTGTCCAAACTATTTATCGTCCATGTTTCACTTCCATACATGGCTACACTCCATACAAATACTCTCAGAAACGACTTCCTGACACTTAAATCTATACTCGATTTTAACAAATTTCTCTTCTTCAGAAACGCTTTCCTTGCCATTACCAGTCTACATTTTATATCATGGACTCTATTAATGTCTGAAGTAGTGCTGCATGGAATGACACCATGAATCCAGCAGGGCTATCCATAAATCCGTAAGAACACGAGGGTTTGGAGATTTATTCTGGACAGCACTTTGCAAGGCATCCCAGATATGCTGAATAATGTTCATGTCTGGAAAGTTTGGTGGTCAGTGGAACTGTTTAACATCAGAAGAGTGTTCCTGGAGCCACTGTGTAGCAGTTCTGGATGTGTGGGATGTCGCCTTGTCGTGCTGGAACTGCCCAAGTCCGTCGGAATGCACAATGGACATGAATCGATGCAGGTGATCAGACAGTATGCTTACATACGTGTCATCTATCAGGGTCGTATCTAGACGTATCAGGGGTCCCACATCACTCCAACTGCACACGTCCCACAGCATTACATAGCCTCTACCAGCTTGAACAGTCCCTTGCTGACATGCAGGGTACATGGATTCGTGGGGTTGTCTCCATATCAATACACATCCATCCGCTCGATACAACTTGAAACGAGACACGTTCGACCGACAGCATGTTTCCAGTCATCAACAGTCTAATGTTGGTGTTGACGAGCCCAGGCGAGGCGTAAAGCTTTGTGTTGTGCGTCATCAACGGTACACGAGTTGACCTTCGTCTCCTAAAGCCTTTATCGATGACGCTTCGTTGAATGGTTCGCACGCTAACGCAGCATTGAAATCTAAAGCAATTTACGGAAGAGTTGCATTTCTGTCACGTTGAACGATTTTCTACAGTCGTCGTTGCTCCCATTCGTGCAGTGTCTTTCTCCAGCCGCAGCAATGTCGGAGATTTGATGTTTTACCGGATTCCTAATAAATGGCTCTGAGCACTATGGGACTTACCATCTATGGTCATCAGTGCCCTAGAACTTAGAACTACTTAAACCTAACTAACCTAGGTACAGCACACAACACCCAGTCATCACGAGGCATAAAAAAATCCCTGACGCCGCCGGGAATCGAACGCGGCAACCCGGGCGTGGGAAGCGAGAACGCTACCGCACGACCACGGGCTGCGGACGATTCCTAATATTCACGGCACACACGTGAAATGGTCGTACGGGAAAATTCCCACTTTATCGCTACCTCGGAGATGCTGTGCCTCTTCGCTCGTGCGCCGACTATAACACCACGTTCAAACTCACTTAAATCTTGATAGCCTGCCATTGTAACAACTACGCCAGACAGTGGTTGTCTTATACAAGCGTCATCGACTGCAGCGCCGCATTCTACCTGTTTACATGTCTCTGTATTTGAATGCGCATGCCTATACCTTTCCTTTGGCGTTCCAGTGTATATGCAGAGGTGCTTTCCACTTGCAGTGGAAAAGTATTTTCCCAGCGATTGTTCTTTGGTGTGGGTAACGATGATACACATTGGCTGCCCACAGCATTACTACGTATTCGAGATTCCTAATTCTAATTATCATAAATCGCATCATAAAGTGGTCTGGAATCCATATAGATATTAGTAAGAGGATTAAATGTTATTACATAACTGCGGATGCAGCTACAAATGTTCTAATACCTTTCCTTTTTTCATTTTAGCGCCAGGGGCTGCAGCAGAGTATTTCGTATTCGCCGCAAATAACACTCGGGGAATTAAGTGGATGGATTAACAGGGATCCGTGAGCGAGCCAGCATGGAACATATTTTTTGCTCTAGAGCGAAGAGAAAAGCGCCCCTTTACACGAGAGATAGCTACGTGTCGCTACAGCTGGTAAAGAGTTCGTGATTAAACATTTGCAACTCCAATAGTGTTCCACGGAAAGATTGAATGAAATTAACTTTAATCAAGTGTGATAAATGTATATGTTTATTACACTAAAGTGTGAAGTGAGGATACCTTTATTAAGAGATTTGATATACGTTGCAACTGAGTGATACGGCATAAAGTATAATCTTGTTATTAATGTATATCATTTTGCATTTTCTGAACTTCAAAAGTTCCATTTGTTGCCAGAATGTAAGCAGGACTTCTAATATAGCTCACGGTATGAACACAAACGTATCCCGTATAGCACCAGTTACCGTACTGAACACATCCGAAGATGGCAGCAGAGAGTTCTAGGGGATTGATGACCACAGATGTTAAGTACCATAGTGCTCAGAGCCATTTGAACCATTTGAACCAGAAACGGCAGGGTGAGTCGGTCAGGAGGGCTGAGTTGCTTCGAACTTGGACTACTCATGCCAGTGCAACACGTCCTTGAGAGACATTTCAACCCTTCTAAAGCTGCCCAATTCAACAGTTGGTAATGCCGTTGTGAACATGCAATTTGAGGGAACTACCACAGCTACACCAGCAGACTTTATGAACTGACGAACAAGGATCGTCGAATATTGCGAAGGATGGTTCTAAAACAACCGCACGAAATCAGTGGAAGGCATCAGTCGTGAGTTACAAGGTGCTACCAGTACTCCAGGCAGCACAATGACTGCGTAGGGAGCTAAAGAGAATGAGGTGCAATGGGCGAGCAGGACCTCATGAACCACACATTTCTGTAGTCAGCACTAAGCGCCTCTTGATGAGGTGTAAAGATGGGCTACAAACTGGACAGTGTACGACTTAGGAGTGATGAATCAGGCTATACTCTGTGGCAGTCCGATGGAAGGGTTTGGGTTCAGCGAATCCCTCTAGAACTTTGCCTGCTATCATGTGTAGTACCTACAGTGAAGTACAGAGAATGTGGTGTTACGGTATGGGTTTCATGGTTAGAGAGAGGTCCGCTTTTTCTAAATGCGCAAGAATATGATCAAATTTTACAGCATTATGTGCTGTGTACAATAGAGGAACAGTTCGGAGACGATAACTGTATCAACATGAGCAAATGCGAGGCAGTAATTTGTGAACTTTAAAATTCCTGGAAAGGATTGGCTTGCACAGAGTCCCGAAACAAACCCAGAGGAACATATATGGGATGGACCAGAAGGTGGATTTCGCTCAAAACTCCAGTATCCAACATCAGAAATTCTCTTGTTTCGGCTCTTGGGGAAGAACGCGCTGCCAGTCGTCCACATACATTCTAACATCTTACTGCAACTCTCCTCAATGGAGTTCAAGCCACCATAATGACGTAGTGTTCACAGACCCGATATTAACGTCCACAGGGTGTTGTGCTAACTTCCAAATATGCCCCATGCTGGTCGCCAAAGATGTGGTAGCAACAAAATATGCCCCATCATTGTCGATCAAACCAAAATTGGCCTCTGCAGCGGACTTGCATTGAACGTCGACGTGACTGGTGAGTAATCACGAAAGTTATAACGAACAGTAATTTATTAATACGATTAAATAAAATTAATTAAATGAGCTCCAGGTCGCATTGCCTGGGTAGACTCCGTGCGGATGGTTCTCTAAGGATCGCCGACTTACCAAGGTTTCGAATCACTCTCCGCGACAGTGGCTAGTAGCTTTCGACGGTCGAAAGGCTCTAGCTCGTGGACTTTTATCTTTAAGTCCTTTTTATACGATAAACGAAAGTGTTAAAGAAAGATTATAGTCTACTGAAGCTCTCCAAGCGTACTAGGCCCAAACTATATACTTGTGCAAGATCTAGCTCCAGTGTGTTTAAATGATAAACGTAAACATAGCGTACCGCTACTAACATAACAGTGCCCAAGTCGCGATTTCACATCATTAATTATTTATGAAAATTGCCGGCCGAGGTGGTCGAGCGGTTCTAGGCGCTACAGTCTATAACCGCGCGACCGCTACGGTCGCAGGTTCGAATCCTGTCTCGGGCATGGATTTGTGTGATGTCCTTAGGTTAGTTAGGTTTAAGTAGTTCTAAGTTCTAGGGGACTGATGAGCTCAGATGTTAAGTCCCATAGTGCTCAGAGCCATTTGCACCATTTATGAAAATTACAAGATTTAAAAATTTGCGGGAAAATATTTACGAAAAGTGCGCTGTACTCACTTGCTGAGAAAGTTCCTTGTGATAACAAAACGACCACAAACAGAAACAAAAAGCACGCGGTAAGTGCACCAGAAAGAAATATGGCAGACTCAACACTGAACTGAGACGTGACCACAGCAGACAGCTACTAGCTCGCGCATGCGCAGCGAGGCCACTAATACCGAATTTAGAAAGGGCCCTTTATCCCTAGAATAATCTCGCGTCGCTACTAACGCAATCATAACAGTGGGGTCGTTCACACGATAGACGGCCGCCATTCACGCAACTGGTTGTCAGTGGATTACCAGATCGTTCATGGTGTGAAACGGGCATTAGCGAAGCGTATGATTGAGGCGGTAATCGCCTCTTGCATCTCTTCAAACGGAGTGACGGCGCGTCGTGTTGACAGCGGCCCGGGCTGTGTGGCACGCTCTCTTTTTTTGTAGGCAGAGCATTAGGGCAGACGTCTGCTGTCGGTCGCTACATTGTCTGCGCGTCTCCCACAAACAGCTTATTACGAGGGATTCATTCTCTGGCCGAGGCGTGTGGGGCCACGTTACACGGCTGCCACTTACGCAATCTGAATGAAATCTGGAATCAGTGCTGGGAAGTAAAGTGCAAAGGCAACATCAGTTGACCAGCGGAAGGCTAGCCTTAAAAAAGGCAATGAATTACAACGCCGAATGCTCCTGACATGAGCATTGGACTGAAAGTGAATTCCAAGAATCACTGGAAAGGGAGGTACACTGACACGAAGCAAGTGGAAGCAAACAAGGAACCAGATCTACAGTGACAGCAAGTGCAGAACGAGCCCTGACTAAAAATTACTTAGGTTAGATCCAAACCAAGTCAGAAAATAATCATTGCAGGCTTGTAGTGACAGAGATGCGTAGTGGGTGATATAGCTATCAGCGACATCAGATGATCAAACAGAAGCTCCAGAAGCTATTTCCCCCAGTCCAGCACGGTGTATTTATAAACAAGTTCAGCGTTTTAGGGAAACAGGAAGGTAATCTCAGTAGTACGGTAACATTTGAATGGCCCCACTTTGCTTTCTTGCCAAATTTATTCAAGATGGTGGATCCAAGATGGTGGGCATAGATGTGGCAACGTCACAATGACGTCATGACAGGAAGTTCAAATTTTGGAGGGAAAACGGGACAATTGAACTACCTCCACTAAACTAACCCCTCCCCTCCCCCACCCCCCACTCCTCCTACTTCCTCCCAAAAAAATGGTGGGAAATTCAAATATGGTGGGGGGAAAAAAGTCAATTGGGCTATCTCCAATCACCTAAGTCATCCGACTGCCAACTCTTCCTTGGAAATGATGGGAAAAGGACTTAGTCTGTTCTGGGCTGCTGGAATGGATGGACGAAAGTCTCTATTGTGCGTGCAGTCTTTACTTAAACAATCTGAGTTGTCGCAGGCATCCAGTGTGTTCACCATGAGGTCCGGAGTCCAACTGACCTAGTACACAGTACTGCCACCAGAGGGCACTGTCGTTCCATGGTGGTCTAGAGGAAAACTGGCGGGAAAAGGACTCCGCCTGTTCTGGGCAGATATTTATTTTTCCAGAGCCACAGCAATCAGCAGGGTGTATTAACAATACTTCCCCCATTGTCGAATGCCATCCAATTGAGACTGCAGTCGTAATATTTAATTGTAAGTACAATGATAAAATATATATGTAAGCAATTTGCAAGGATGATTCTATCTGCGGGGTGCGTGACGCGTGGAGCGGGGCTTGTGGCGACAGTGATTCACGTTTCCAGCTAACGACTGTCTGAACGGAAAGGCTTGCTGGGACACAGGAATTTACCTGACCTACCCATGTCGTCCTCTAGCCGGCTGAAAAGTGAACTGATACTTACGATGTGTTGGACAGACTTACTGATCGCGTGTGTTCTTAGGGAAAATTTGAGAAGATTCAATACGGATGTGTGTTTCCACTGGACCATTATCCCTTCCCATGTAAATTGTCTGGCTGAATGCTTCTGCACGTTTCCCATCTTTATTTCGCAGAGAGAAGATCGATTGTTGTGTGTGTTATGTGCATTTATCAGGTGAAGAACGAGTGGAAGAAAGGCTTGCTGATTCTCTAGGCATGAGAAACACCTTAGTTGACTTTGTAAATTATAAGGCCGATTTGCAATCTGTTATATCAGTGACATCGGTATTCGTGAGAGTAAATAGTAGTTTCCTCTATTATATTCGAGGTTTCACGTAAAGGTCTTTGCAGACGAGATCGGTTTCTAGTTACTCAGTGGTTTACAGCACACTCCACCTCGCTAAAGTTTCGAGTTTCTAGATAAATAATTTCCAGTCTATATATTTGGAATTATACTGCTATACAAGCGTTATTGCTGTGTGCTTGATATCGTGAAGTATCGCGAAAATGGTATGATATTCTGGAAAACCATGTGAAATTACATATGTTCTTATAAACCCAGAGACTTGAGATGGGTGTAGGTAGCAAGCAGGCAAGCGGGTGGGGCCCATAAACAATAACGCCTTTGTGTCGAGGGGAACCAACCCCGATTTTGTACAACAGTACGGAGAGTGGAGAAAGACTAATTGAGTTCTGTAACAAGTTTCAGCTAGTAATAGCGAATACCCTGTTGAAGAATCACATGAGGAGGGGGTATACTTGGAAAAGGCCGGGAGATACGGGAAGATTTCAATTAGATTACATCATGGTCAGACAGAGATTCCGAAATCAGATACTGGATTGTAAGGCGTACCCAAGAGCAGATATAGACTCAGATCACAATATAGTAGTGATGAAGAGTAGGCTGAAGTTCCAGACACTAGTCAGGAAGAATCAATACGCTAAGAAGTGGGATACGGAAGTTCTAAGGAATGACGAGATACGTTTGAAGTTCTCTAACGCTATAGATACAGCAATAAGGAATAGCGCAGTAGGCAACACAGTTGAAGAGGAACGGACGTCTCTAAAAAGGGCCATCACAGAAGATGGGAAGGAAAACATAGGTACAAAGAAGGTAGCTGCGAAGAAACTATGGGTAACAGAAGAAATACTTCAGTTGATTGATGAAAGGAGGAAGTACAAACATGTTCCGGGAAAATCAGGAATACAGAAATACAAGTCGCTGAGGAATAAAATAAATAGGAAGTGCAGGGAAGCTAAGACGAAATGGCTGCAGGAAAAATGTGAAGACATCGAAAAACGTATGATTGTCTGAAGGACAGACTCAGCATACAGGAAAGTCAAAACAACCTTTGGTGACATTAACAGCAACGGTGGTAACATTAAGAGTGCAGCGGGAATTCGACTGTTAAATGCAGAGGAGAGAGCAGATAGGTGGAAAGAATACATTGAAAGCCTCTATGAGGGTGAAGATTTGTCTGATGTGATAGAAGAAGAAACAGGAGTCGATTTAGAAGAGATAGGGGATCCAGTATTAGAATCGGAATTTAAAAGAGCTTTGGAGGACTTACGGTCAAATAAGACAGAAGGGATAGATAACATTCCATCAGAATTCCTAAATTAATTGGGAAGTGGCAACAAAACGACTATTCACGTTGGTGTGTAGAATATATGAGTCTGGCGACATACCATCTGACTTTCGGAAAAGCATCATCCACACAATTCCGAAGACGGCAAGAGCTGACAAGTGCGACAATTATCGCACGATCAGCTTAACAGCCCATGCATCGAAGCTGCTTACAAGAATAATATACAGAAGTATGGAAAAGAAAATTGAGAATGCGCTAAGTGACGATCAGTTTGACTTTAGGAAAAGTAAAGGCAGGAGAGAGGCAATTCTGACGTTACGGCTAATAATGGAAGCAAAGCTAAAGAAAAATCAACACACGTTCATAGGATTTGTCGACCTGGAAAAAGCGTTCGACAATATAAAATGGTGCAAGCTGTTCAAGATTCTGAAAAAAAGTTGGGGTAAGCTTTAGGGAGAGATGGGTCATATACAATATGTACAACAACCAAGAGGGAATAATAAGAGCGGACGATCAAGAACGAAGTGCTCGTATTAAGAAGGGAGTAAGACAAGGCTGTAGCCTTTCGCTCCTACTCTTCAATCTGTACATCGAGGAAACAATGATGGAAATAAAAGAAAGGTTCAGGAGTGGAATTAAAATACAAGGTGAAAGGATATCAATGATTCGATTCGCTGATGACATTGCTATCCTGAGTGAAAGTGAATAAGAATTAAATGATCTGCTGAGCGGAATTAACAGTCTAATGAGGACACAGTATCGTTAGAGAGTAAATCGGAGAAAGACGAAGGTGATGAGAAGTAGTAGAAATTAGAACAGCGAGAAACTTAACATCAGGATCGATGGTCACGAAGTCAATGAAGTTAAGGAATTCTGCTACCTAGGCAGTAAAATAACCAATGACGGACGGAGCAAGGAGGACATCAAAAGCAGACTAGTTATGGCAAAAAAGGCATTTCTGGCCAAGAGGAGTCTACTAATATCAAATACCGACCTTAATTTGAGGAAGAAATTTCTGAGGATGTACGTCAGGAGTACAGCATTGTATGATAGTGAAACATGGACTGTGGGAAAACCGGAACAGAAAAGAATCGAAGCATTTGAGATGTGGTGCTATAGACGAATGTTGAATATTAGGTGGACTGCTAAGGTAAGGAATGAGGAGGTTCTGCGCAGAATCGGAGAGGAAAGGAATATGTGGAAAACACTGATAAGGAGAAGGGACAGGATGATAGGACATCTGCTAAGACATGAGGGAATGACTTCCATGGTACTAGAGGGAGCTGTAGAGGGCAAAAACTGTAGAGGAAGACAGAGATTGGAATACGTCAAGCAAAAAATTGAGGACGTAGGTTGCAAGTGCTACTCTGAGATGAAGAGGTTAGCACAGGAAAGGAATTCGTGGCGGGCCGCATCAAACCAGTCAGTAGACTGACGAAAAAAAAAAAAAAAAAAAAACGGAGAGTGACTTCGGCCCACTGAGGGTGCTCTGGTCACACACTGGGGGCGGATGACTTGTGACTGTTGGCTGCAGTGGGTGACCACCTGACGTTGTGGGAAATATCTGGTACTGTGAGGAGTATATACGGTGCATTTACTTATGCTGTCTGTCTTCTCGATAAATTTTCGAGTGTCTGGCGGTCGATAGCTGTATGCATGATGCAAAAGGGGAGATTTTGTATGGCGTAGGATACGAATTGTATGTTTACTACATAGACACAGTATGCAGTGATATATTGCCGGGTTGGAGATTGGTTTCACGCTATAATATTGAAGCTTCTGTCCTCAGTGGCAGAGCAGTATAACTGATCAAGTGTATTTCCGTATTTGACAATCTGTAGACCACTTTTGCAGGGTGTAACTGTCAGTGCAATATAGCGATCTGTATAAAATAGTTTTGCTGCTGAAAGTCTCGTCAGTAGAAAAAAAATGGAGGGCAGTGCTCCCGCACTAGCAGCAGCAGCAGTTTGGCGGGTAAAATCAGTAAGAGCCAATTAGAATGCTACATTCATTCATAAGACATTCTTTGTGTTGGTGAGTAGGTGTCTCCGAATAGTGGTGAGAACGTTAACCGTTTCTCAGACTATGTCCTGTTAGCACCATCAGAAGAATGCATTCGGAGTTATTCTGCACTATTTTCGTTAACAGTTTCTGAAAGCATTGCAGAGGATTTCTACAGCACATACACAGGGAGACTTGGCTGTTATTTACATGAACATGATACATCAGCAGCCGTGCGGGATTAGCCGGGCGGTCTAGGGCGCTGCAGTCATGACTGTGTAGCTGATCCTGGTGGAGCTTCTAGTCCTCCCTCGGGCATGGGTGTGTGTGTGTTTGTCCTTAGAATAATTTAGGTTAAGTAGTATGTAAGCTTAGGGACTGATGACCATAGCAGTTAAGTCCCACAAAATTTCACACACATTTGAACATTTAGAGGCATCAGTGTAACACTGACACCCTTTTAGCTGCGCCTGTGCAGGTGAGTCACTATGCAGATATCTCTCTCTTGGCAATTAGGCCTGCACTGGAAAGGCGGGTACACGAGGTGGCTGGGTAAACATGTGTACGGCCGGAGGCATCTCGCATGTCACATTAGGATCGCCAGGGAGAATGCACCCTGTGCTATTCTGACAGGCATTGCAACAGATTTGTATAACACGTTCAGAGGGAGACTTAGCTGTTATTTACATAGACATGTGACATCAGTATAATATTGAGAACCTTTTAGCTGCGCCTGCGATGGTGAGCCACTACGCAAACATTTCTCTCGGTACTGGACCCACAGCTATGCGTCAGCCGTGGTTAAGTGAACACATGTGTGTCCAGAGGGAGAATTGCCTCTTATTTACATAGACAAGTGACGTCAGTATAAAATTCTAACTGTATACCTGAAAAGAGAGGCGACTTTCACCTACTTCACCTGCTTGCTGCAGGTGGCAGTGGCATGAGAGCAATGGCTTGTGCCCTAGTGTTCATCTCTCCGGCACTGGCTCATGTCCTGCTGGCCCTGCAAAGTGCATTTGAGAAGTTTGTGGCTTTGGCATGTGCTCACGTTGGTGCCTCTATATTATTTTCAGCTGTTTGTTGTGGGAATGTTGGCAGTGCGTTATTACGCATTATTCTGACAATTTTATGTGTAGTGAATGTGTGTGTTGCATTAATTTGTGAAAAGGTCTTCAGGCTGTGACATGTATTATTTTGACAGTTTAAAATTAGCGAACATGTTTGCAGAGCCTTTTACATGCATTTTTGACCATTTATGAGTTGTTTATGTGTCTGTACATTAGTATATTTCATTACTTCGGTAATGTACAGATAGTTTGCGGTTGTGTATGCTGTGTACTAGATTATTCCGACTGTTTACAATTAGTGAACGTGTCTGCAGAGCATTTTCATGCATTATTTTGACAATTTACGAGTTGGTTTCCTGTCTGCACATCATTATTTCGGTGATTTAAGAATAGTTTGCAGGTCTGTAGGCTACATAGTGTCACCCCAAGCATATCAGAGCGAGTGTTTTGTATCAGTGTAATAAATGAACTTTATGAAATCCATCGCTAAATAAATTGTTCCAACTTCCTACTGAAAGTAAATAAAGTTCAGTCCTTCCTATCCAGCAGCCCAGAACAGGCTGAGTCCTTTTCCCGCCATTTTTCCCCCACACCACCATGGGATGACAGTGCCCTCTGGTGGCAGTACTGTGTACTAGGTCAGTTGGACTCCGGACATCATGGTGAAGACAGTGGGTGGAGCTACAGCCTGTGACAACTCAAATTGTTTAAATAAAGACTGCATGCATAATAGAGACTTCCGTCCATCCCATCCAGCAGTCCAGCACACGCTAAGTCCTTTTTCTGTCAATCCCAAGGAAGAGGTGGGGGTCGGATGACTTAGGTTATTGGAGGTAGCCTGAGTGACCTTTTTCCCGCCATTTTCTTAGCTTATTGGAGCTAGCCCAAGTGCCCTTTTTCCCCACCAAAATTTAACTTCCTACCATTTTCTTGGGGAAGGGTGAGGGGAGGGGAGTTTAGGGGGAGTATAGGGGTACTGGTTAATGTAGGTAGCTCAATAGTCCTATTTTCTAGCCAACATTTCATCTTCCTGTCATGAATTCATTGCGACGTTGCCATATTATCACCACCGTCTTGAATCTGTCATCTTTAATAAACAAGTCAACAAAACAGAGTTGGACCATGCTTAGATTACCCTACAACTAATCTCACATTCACAGCGTCCTCTACTTCTGTTATGTTTTGTTCCTGGGTACAGAAGCAGCTTATTTTTCTGGTCAGAAATTGGCGACCATCGGCGAATTCTTTCTGTTAATTTGTAGCCATTCACAACAAAGTCACATCGTCCTCACTGGTCTGTCTGCTTTGTGACCAGCTCAGGCTTTGAAGAAGCTAGACTGCCCGAGTAACAGGCGGCGCCTTTTGTGCATCAGGATGGCGCATTTTATCCATGTCGATGTAGGCAGTTGCATTCACTACAGTCCATTAATAGCTGCATCTAACTGCATTAATGTGGAGATTAAAATTCTAATTTTAAACTGATTTTATTGAATAAACAAACAGAATTTTATAAATGTATATAAGACTAATAATGTTAGCTACATATTCACAGATGGCAATTGCATTTGAAGCGAAATCCATGTAACAGAGCTAATTAGTACGCAGGGACATTAGGCCTATTCAGTAACAAAGAACTTAAAAAACTGAAAATACGTAAATATCGAACACCAGCAAAAATGAGTACATAATGTAGCATTATGTGTGGCTTTCAATGATTTGGTTTACTTGTTACGACCGTGTTTGGAACAATAATTTCCACGAGTGCAGAGGCCGTATTAATTGTCAGGGTTTGGTGCAAAGTATTTGTCTGCACTAATCGTAAACGGATCTTCTCTAAGTCGCACCTGTGATATACACTGAGCAGCCGAAGGACTGGTACATCTGCTATCATCATGCAGGGCTACCACGAGCACACAGAATGCCGCAACACGACGTGGCATGGACTCTACTACTGTCTGAAGTAGTGGTGCAAGGAACTGGCACCGTGAATCCAATACGGCTGTCCATAAATCCGTAAGACTACGAGGGGGTGTAGATCTCTTCTGAACAGCTAGCCAGCCGGAGTGGCCAAGCGGTTCTAGGCACTACAGTCTGGAACCGCGCGACAGCTGCGGTCGCAGGTTCGAATCCTGCCTCGGGCATGGCTGTGTGTGATGTCCTTAGGTTAGCTAGATTTAAGTAGTTCTACGTCCTAGGGGACTGATGACCTCAGAGGTTAAGTCCCATAGTGCTCAGAGCCATTTGAACCATTTTCTGTAGCAATTCTGGACGCGTGGGGTGTCGCATTGTCCTGCTGGAATTGCCCAAGTCCGTCAGAACGCACAATAGACATGAATGGATGCCGGTGATCAGACAGGACGGTTACATACGCGTCAGAGTCGTATCTAGACGTATCAGGGGTCCTCTATCAATCCAACTGTGCACGCCACTCACCATTACAGAGCATCCACCAGCTAGAACAATCCCCTGGTAACATGCACGGTCCATAGATTCATGAGGTTGTCTCTCTGCTCGGACACGTCCATCCGCTCGATAAAATTTGAAACGAGACTCCTCCGACCAGGCAACACGTTTTCAGGCTTCGACAGTCCAATGTCGGTGTCAACGGTCCCAGACAAGGAGTAAAGCTTTGTGTCGTGCTGTTGTCAAGGGTACACGGGTGCGCTTTCGGCTCCGAAAGCCCATATCGATGATGTTCCCTTGAATGGCTCGCACGCTGACAGTTGTTGATGGCCCAGCATAGAAATCTGCAACAATTTGCGTACGGATTGCACTTCAGTCACGTTGAACGTTTCTGTTCAATCGTCGTTGGTCCCATTCTTGCAGGACCTTTTTCCGGCTGGAGTGATGTCGGAGATTTGATGTTTTTCTGGATTGCTAATATTCAAGGCACACTCAAGATACGCCCGCACGGGAAAATCCCCACTTTATCGCTACCTCGGAGATATTATTATCCATCGCTCGTGGGCCGACTATAGCACCACGGTCAAACACACCTCAATGTTGATAACCTGCCATTGTAGCAGCAGCAACTGATTTAATAACTAAGCCAGACACTTTTGTTATATAGGCGTTGTCGACCGCAGCGCCGTATTCTGGATTTTTACATATCTCTGTATTTGAATACGCATAGCTATGCCTGTTTCTTTGGTGCTTTAGTATAAATACATGATCGCCCACCTTTCAGGCTAATTTTACGGTAGCAACTTGCACATTCATATAACGATAGCACTACATGCTGGAGTTCATTATCTACACTTTGTAATGCATTCAAAGTGCTTTCCTCTGTCTGTTTGACGAGAACATAGGAGGATTCAAACATGGCCTTCTTAAAAGAGTTATTTAGAGTGTTTCCTTGGAATGACGGTTATCGCTGAAACCAACGGTTTTCGTTTACATCGTTTTTTTCACGTCAGTTAACCTAACTGTATAACAGCTTAATATAACTTGTTTCTGAAATAACTTATTTTCTTTTTTTTATTCCTGTCATTTCCTGTAATAAACGTAGAAGTCGAAGAAAGGTTGAAAAATTTTGTCTCTCTCAGTTTCAAGATACAGAGAATCAAAATATTGAATTTAATAGGCAAATGAAAGTGAGTTTAGTCTGTTCATTGTTCACTGTTTTTTTTTCGAAAAGTTGACTTCTACAAATTCCACAAATGCTACAAAAAAATCACTGCTATTCTCCTATTGATTCTAATTTTCTAAAAATCATGTTGTAATCGGAGATTACGAATAGTCGTTACTAAAGGGTGAAAACTGAGGTTGAAGCACTCTCCATTTTCAAGGGCTACGAGCAGGTAAAGGCGTATTATGCAGGCACAGTCAGCAGATCAGCTACTTTATGTTTTTAATCTATCCTATGAATGAACTATAGAGAAATATTTTAATCTTGTGAAGCAAATGCAACATTGTAGTTCATGAAACATCCTGTCACATTAAAACTGTGTGCTGGACTGAGACTCGAACTCGGGACTTTTCCTTCCGCGGACAAGTGGCCTACCAACTGAGCTGCTCACTTCAATGTTACCTCACTTCATAAAAATATTTCCAGACTAGCGTTGACGCCATTCTGCGATACAACGGATGTCCGGCGACGACGACGAGAAATTATGCCATATAAACCAGGCACCGGCAAGTCTTTCACGCTGCACGTACTCGCATAGCTTATAAGGCAACACAAGAACATTATTGGGTCAGCAATGCGTTCGAATACTTATGCCATGCGTCTGTTGCTCGTTTCTGTCGGTGTTGTTATTAAACGAGCACGGATCCCTTTTCTCATTTTGTATAGTAACGCGATATTTGAAACCACTGCACACTTTATGAACAAAAATTATTCCTTTTTTAAAAAGGTTCATGTAAAAACGAAAAATTTTAACAGTGCTGCCGTGGCTAATTAGTGTTTCGGGTCTTTACTTGGTTATTAGTAAAAAATCACCTGTTATATCCGAGGCCGAAAGATCACCGAAAAATATCGGTTATTCAGTACTAACCTATCTGTATCGGTTTTAAATGGTCGGTTTTTCTCATCACTAGTGTTCCAGGAAAAATGATAGGTACCCTTTATCAAGATATTTTAACTTGGCTGCTCTTATTTAAAAGTTCCATTAAATATTGCTCCAGTGGTAATAAATGATTAGTCGAGAGTGCCAATCGGTACAGACTGAGGCATAGTACTCCGTCACGTATGTATGTTTCGCTGTATGATGTAACTGAGCGGCACAATCTACCTAACGAGAAAAGTAAAGTAGTAGCGACAGGCTAATAACGGGATACTGTATGACTGTCATGTTGTAAATGGGTTTTGGAGGAGCATTTAAAAACCGTAAAAAAAAATTCGCTCCTGCGAAATAATACTCCCGTAACTAGAAAAGGCATTATATGTTTAATTGAAAACGCCCTTTTTCTGATGCGGTCATGAGTACGTGCCACAAGCGCATACTGCGTTTATGACCACAGTAAGTGCTACAGAAATGTAATGAAACAGTAAAACATTTACTGCCTCAAGAAAACCGGAAAAAGGGAAAAGTTGCGAGGACGGCCAGCCGGCGTCTGGCCCTCGGTTTACGACCAGCAATACTCGGTGTCTGGCACTAATACGGCCGAGGAAAGCGTCCCGGCGTCAAGTGCGGCTTTTACTGCCTCCGACCGCCTCTAAATCACCGGAGGTAAGTAACAAGCCTGGGCGCCGTTCAGAAAGGTCACCTCAGGCAGCTGTCCCTAAATGTTGGCTGGCTCTTGACGGCAGTTCGTGGCAGCTCTGGTTCGCAACTACAAGTTAATAGAAACATATTGCTTACTTTATAGCGCACAGCAGGATTCATCCTTGATGCCGCTGTGGACCCATTACCCATACAGGGTCCAGTCACATTAATGTGACCACCGGCTACGTTCGACGTCAACGCACAGTTACCACTCACAGAGGGCACGTGGAGCACTCACTACCAGTGGAGTGTATATAAGGTGTCTGGAGATTCACGGAAAACTGTGCAGTCATCTTATTGCGGAAACGGAGTGATTTATCTAATTTCCAAAAGGGCATGGCCACTGACTTTTGGGCCAAGGGTGGAAGCGTTTCCGAAACGGCAAAGTTTGTAAACTTTTCGCGTACCGTCGTGGTTAAAGTGGCATTGCAAAATGGCGGTATTCAAAAACGGCAATTGTGATGCACCACGGACCATAAATGACAGCGCAAACGAAGGCAGCACAAGAACGCTTATGACCATGTATGACATTATGGGCTCCTTTTCAAGCTCGAGAACTTCGCTCTTTCTAACAGCTTTATCCGTCTCACTGCCTGCTTCCTCTCCTGTCGTCCTTCCTATGTCACCATTCATAATACCAATTCCCGTACTTTCTACCTACTGCAGATGTGCCCCAGAGCTCCATACTTTTTTCTCTCCTATATTTCCTGTATACCGCTGACATGCCAAATAACCCCCACCGACTCATCTCATTCAATGAGCTAATGACACCTCCTTCCTTGCCTTCTATCCTACCCTTCAACGGTCCTAGCGCTCCCTCCAACTCACCTAAACCAGTTTCACGCTTGGCGCAACCAGTGGCTCCTTCAAACCAATCCTTCCCAAACGTAGGCAATCATACGGGACGTAACACCCCTTTCTTCCAGCTCCTTGATTTCTACCTCACCATCTATGACCACCCTACCCATCTTACCCTCAGTTTGAAATACCTTGGTCTCACCCTTGACCATCACCTCAGCTGGACTCCCTGTCTGTTACCATCCAACACAAAGCCCACAACAGACTACGCCTCCTGAAACTCGTGTCCAGCTGGTCATCAAGGTTGCATCCTTCCGCCATCCTTCATAACTACAAATCCTTGATCTGTCCTGTCCTTTGTTATGTCAGTGTTGCCTGGAACTCCACCCTTCCTAAATTCTATAAGGCCCTCCAAATCCTTGAATGCCATGTGCTCCGCCTCGGTTTCCAAATCCGTCTCCCATCCCCCAGGATCCTATATGGTCTCATACTCTACACATCTACTCCTTCTCCTTGGTGTATCCTCTAAACCAACTGCCACCACTTTACCCCTCACCACCTGGTGTCTGCATTCCTCCTCACTCCCTTCCTTGTGCTGCAACTTTACCGATGTGCCCCCTTCTCTTCACCTCCACACCTTCCACGTCTCCTCCCAAAGGAACTTCCACCATCTCCCCATCTTCAATGATGTGCTTCACCCCTGTATTTATCTTTCCTTCCAACTCTGATCCTCCCCTCCCCCTCCCCTCCACCTTTGGAATGCCTCTCCTTCTCCTTTCCCCCTTTGCTGTTTCCTCCCTCCTCTGCCCGGTCCTTCTCAATTCTCCTCTCCCAAACCTTGTGCTCCTTCCCAATTTCCTGCCTCTTGGTGTGTTACCTACTCCACCATTCCCCCCCCCCCCTCCCTTTGCTGCCTCCCCTCCTCCATCAACCCCTCTCTCTTTCCTCTCTCCCTGCTCTCAGACCTCCCCTCCCTTGGCAGGCCCTTCACAATTTTACTACAGTTACTTTGTTGTGTTTTGGTGCTCGCCATGTATGTAACATCAGAGCAGTGTGTGTTCAGTGTCATCATCCCATACTGTGAATGACGTTTTTAATTTTGCTGTTTGTGCCACCAGTGGTAATGTGCTATATATTCATTGAGTGCTATTTTAACTACATGTGGATTTTAAGTAAACATGCCTGATCCAACTACCACTGTTTTGTATATTTTAACTCAAATTGCTTCCCCATTCACATGTGTAAATTTCATCTTCTGTACCCATATTTTATAGATGTAATGTTCTCCTGTGATATTTCATGTAATCTCTCGGCTGAAGAATGGCGAACTGTGCCGTTGCCAGCACTCCCCTGCCCCCATGCAGCAGAGAAATGAAATGACAATAAGAGAAAAACTGGAAGCGGTGTACAAGCGAATAGATGTGAAAGTCTCTGCCCAGCTAAAACAAGAGGCTACCAACAATGTCTGCCTAACGACCGACCGTTCAGCGAACTTTGCTGTGTAAGGGCCTCTGCAGCAGGCACCCTGTTCATGCGCTCATGCCGACTGCTGTTCATCGGCGACGTAGGCTGGAATTTGCATGTCAATACCCCAACTTGACGTCACCTGGGTGGCGACATGTAGCGTTTAATGCATCCGACAGATGGTCTTTGGCGTTTACAGAGTGAAACGTCTGAATGAAAACACCCTGTAACAAACGTCGATAGGATCGAGAATGGAGGAGGAAAAGTTATTATAAGGGGAATGTTTTCGTGCATTCCCCAGGTGATCTCGTCGTTCTAGAAGGCACATGGATCAATACAAGTATGCATCTACCCTTGGGAACCATGTCCGCCACTACACACAGTTTTTTTCCCTACCACCGGAGAATGTAACGTGTGATACAGCTCACAGCGTACTTGTTTTTACCGTACGCCTCTCGCCACCAGACTCCCCGGAGTTAAGCCCAATCGCGAATCTGTGGAGCACCTTTATCGCTCTGTTCGCATCGTGGATCCTCACCCGAGAAACCTAGTGCAGCTCGTCACCGCAGTGGAATCGACATGGCTCCAAATCCGCATCGGTACCTTCCAGAACCTCACTGACTTTTCCTGCACATCTCCCAGAGGTACGCGCTGCAGAAAGTGGTTGTTCAGGCTTTTGATGAGTGTGACTGGACACTGTATATTCAGGTACCTACTATAAGAACATAACAATTTATCAGTCGAATATAACTTTACTGTGCCGAATCACATAACTGATTCTACTGTCAATCTTTACCAAGAGATATTACTTTTTAACTCCCGCAGTGACGAATCACAACATTGTGAATGCTACTGTTAGTTGTTCCTAAATGGCTCTTGTCATTAAATCTCAGTATATACGGCGTGTGCTTTGGATCGACGAATGGAAATCAGCGACAGCAGCACAACTGAATTTTCGTATCATCTGTGCTAGAGCTCGTCTAAGTAGGTCAACGAATAATGGACTGTTAAGCTTAGCGTACCAAATCAACAAAGCGCCGGAAAACGTCAGACTGTGTAGAGCAAGTACGACAAAGATTTCTATATTTTGAACTTGGCGTTCCATGTACGGCTGCCTGAAGTGTACTAAGGAATATTTCCCACTTTTAACCTTTCAAATCTGCAATCGCCCAAGAAATAAACGACACTGATAAAATGTCTCGCAAGACATTTTTTTGTTGATTGGTTGGATGTACATACGGTATTCACTGATAACTATTCAGAAAATCAGCTTCCCACTTAAGGGACAAATTGACTGTGATTTGGGGCGATCTTCACAACACATTCCTAACCCAAATTAAAACGTCTTTGTGCCTTAAAGAAGAGAAAAGTTTTTCCTCTTTTCTTTTCCAAAAGAGAAGAAGCAACAGCGAAGATTACCTTCAGTTTTGGAAAATATTTTCTCAGATTATTCAGAAGGATCAAGAACGTCGTATCCACCCCACCAATAAAGTTAGGAATTTCCTCATAGACTGTTTTACAGGCAAAGAGCTGGTCGAGCTTGGATCATGGAGTGTCAATATTTATGGGACAATAAATTTTATTAATGACGAGGTATTCGAGGTGGGGGTTCAAGGGCGTTAAATGAATACACTTTCAATAACGACTTGTAGGTGATATTTTATCTTGAAAACAAGCAAAGCGCCATAAGACTCAAAGAGAATAGTAAAAGATACCGGAGATAATGGAATGTGCTCCGGGCAAGACTAAACATAAAAATATACACCAGGATAGATTAACAGTTTATGACAGATTGACTGAATTCTGCGTTTGCAATAGTCTATCATTCCTCTGACGAAGAATGTCAGTAATGGAACAGACAAATTTTAATCTGAAATTTCCTGGCACATTAAAACTGTGTGCCAGACCGACACTCGAACTCGGGACCTTTTTCTTTTCGCGGGAAAATGCTCTACCGACTGAGCTACACAATCAAGCTGATGAACCGTCCCCACAGCTCTACTTCGAACAGTATCTCGCCTCCTACCTTCCAAGAACTTCACAGAACCTCTTCCGCGAACATAGCAAAATTGAAAAGATTAATCTCACGAGCTAGTCAAATGTAAAGTGCCTCGCGATGACTGGGTGGTGTGTGCTGTCCTTAGGTTAGTTAGGTTAGTTCTTAGTTCCAGGGGACTGATGACCACAGATGTTAAGTCCCATAGTGCTCAGAGCCATTTTTATGTAAAGCGCCCTAGCTAAAACAGTATGATATTAATGTGGTTGAAACAGTTAAAACTAAAAATGCATAAAATTAAAACCTACTTATAATAAAAATCTCCCGTTATCACTCACTTTCACCTATCTAATCTTAGCCAAGAAAGCAGAACGTAAAATTTTTTGATGTTATTAAACAGTAACTGATATATTGTAAATAATCTTCACAGGTTTGACGCCGGATCACGTTGTACAAATTCCACAATATTTCCTCGGAGCAACTGCCCGACATCTTCAGGTTGTTCAACCTTTCCGGTGGCTACGTGCACAACGTGATCCGGCGGCAAACCCGTAACGACCATTTACAACATATCCGCCGGGGAAACTTGGAGAGTCACAGTAACTGACATATTCAAGAAAGGCTAAAATCAAAACTGGAGAAAGATTCTGACTAATCACAAAGAACCAAAGGCGAGCCCTCCACCTTGACAAAAGATTAAAATGTTCTCTGTGGTCTGTTAAGAAGAAAGACATTTCCTTGTCTGCTAACTCATCTGGCAGAATAGCCCCCGCTATCTTATATACGTTTAAAATGCAGTCAGTTAAAATGTGTGTACATCGCACATTTGAGTGGGTTAATTAATGAACGCATAATGTTTTAGTCTTGCTCATGCTGCTACACTTAAAAATCAGGTTTCTTTTCCGTGCCCTGCTCTCTTACCGCAGCACATTCGATTCGTGTTTGTTATTGACTACTACAGCTTCAAATTCAAAATTTATCGTCATTGTATTCTTCACTACTGGCCATTAAAATTGCTACACCAAGAAGAAATGCAGATGATAAACGGGTATTCATTGGACAAATATATTATACTAGAACTGACATGTGATTACATTTTCACGCATTTTGGGTGCATAGATCGTGAGGAATCAGTACCCTGAACAACCACCTCTGGCCGTAATAACGGCCTTGATACGCCTGGGCATTCAGTCAAACAGAGCTTGGATGTCGTATACAGGTACAACTGCCCATGCAGCTTCAACACGATGCCACAGTTCATCCAGAGTGGTGACGCGTATTGTGACGAGCCAGTTGCTCGGCCACCATTGACCAGACGTTTTCACTTGATGAGAGATCTGCAGAATGTGCTGGCCAGGGCAGCAGCCGAAAATTTTATCCAGAAAGGCCCGCACAAGACCTGCAATATGCGGTCGTGCATTCTCCTGCTGAAATGTAGGTTTTCACAGGGATCGAATGAAGGATAGAGCCACGGGTCGTAACACATCTGAAATGTAAAGTCCACTGTTCAAAGTGCCGTCAATGCCAACAAGAAGTGATCGAGACGTGTAACCAATGGCACCCCATACCGTCACGCCGGGTGATACGCCAGTATGGCGATGACGAATGCACGCTTCCAATGTGCGTTCACCGCGATGTCGCCAAACACGGATGCGACCATCATGATGCTGTAAACAGAACCTGCATTTATCCGAAAAAATGACGTTTTGCCATTCGTGCATCCAGGTTCGTCGTTCAGTACACCATCGTAGACGCTCCTGTCTGTAATGCAGTGTCAAGGGTCTCCCAGCTGATAGTCCATGCTGCTGCAAACGTCGTCGGACTGTTCGTGCAGATGGTTGTTGTCTTCCAAACGTCCCCATCTGTTGACTCAGGGATCGAGACGTGGCTGCAAGATCCGTTACAGCCATGCGGATAAGATGCCTGTCATCTCGACTGCTAGTGATACGAGGCCGGTGGGATCCAGCACGGCGTCCCGTATTACCCTCCTGAACCCACCGATTCCATATTCTGCTAACAGTCATTGGATCTCGACCTACGCGAGCAGCAATGTCGCGATACGATAAACCGCAATCGCGATAGACTACAATCCGACCTTCCCAAAGTCGGAAACGTGATGGTACGCATTTCTCCTCCTTACACAAGGTATCACAACAACGTTTCAACAGGCAACGCCGGTCAACTGCTGTTTTTGTATGAGAAATCGGTTGGAAACTTTCCTCATGTCAGCACGTTGTAGGTGTTGCCACTGGCGCCAACATTGTGTGAATGCTCTGAAAAGCTAATCATTTGCATATCACAGCATCTTCTTCCTGTCGGTTAAATTTCGCGTCTGTAGCACGTCATCTTCGTGGTCTGGCAATTTTAATCGCCAGTAGTGTATGTTTTCATCAAGTTTGGTTCCATGGTGAAGCAGCTGCGTCCAGCGGAAGTATTTCAAATAGTAAAGAGCATAGCAATCAATCCGAGAGAATGTTTATTGCATATCCAGAATTCGGTCTCTGTGTGCCGTCCTCTGTGCACTAAATGTAAGTTAAAACATTAAAACCACATATATATGCAAATAGTCCAACAAATCCCAACATCCTACGTTGACAGAATCAATAAACCAGTCTCTCGTTGGGAGAAATGTATTCATCGCCAGGATGACTACACTGAGAAATAAATATGTGAACATGAAGAGTAAAGATTTCGAATGTTCATAAAGCACTCAGTATTGCGGAGTCAGTGCTCATAATATTTATCTAGTCTTTTAGCTGCTGGGAAAATAATGATATGCTTTTAAATTCTTTTTACCCCATTTTTAAAATTCTAAATCCTGTGTTTTGTGTGGGTATGTACACTTGTGAGCAGCTATAGAAGTTATATTAGAATTTAACATGTGAAATACTTTATTTATTTTTTGAATGTCATGTATTAGAATCTGTTTGAATAGATAAAGTGTAGAGGCAAAATAAGTGAATAAATCAAAATTTAAAACTTCCCGCCGCATGAACCCCACGTTAACACTCCAGCTGAGCAACTAACACACTTAACTACGGTCACACGTTTATTGTTCGTGAAATCGTTTGAATCGGGCGTCTACGTGTTTGTATTTTAGGTACATTTTCAGTGCGAGAAGTTGTCACAATTCTTGTAAAAGTCAGAGAGCATTCCAGGTTCAAGGATATCGCAGGATGCTTCCTGTGCGGCTAAGAATAATTTTCGTTGAAATGGCTGTAGAAGCTGCTCCTTGCAACGCCTCCATGAACCATTAATGTTTAGATCAACCCGGTTAAAGAGGGGAATGAGTCATTTCCTGTTTTAACCGTGCCAAATAAACCTCCCAGTCAGCTTTGTTACAGCTCCATTTTTATGGATCTGCTATCTATAGCAGCTATCAAAGCGATCAGAGGGGAATAACAGTATATCCCAGTTGCGTCATTTAGTATTTCACAGTCAAATATACGAACCAGAGATGGAGAACACATGAAAGTATCATCAGCTGCAGTGATGTGAGCTGGCCCACATACCTCTGTTGGAACTCAACATGCTCTACCGAGTGTAGAGATGTCGCATTGGCCTGCTCGATCAGCAGATCTAAGACCAATCAACCAGATATGGGACATCATCCGGCGTCAACTTCAGCGTCACCCATGTACAGCATTAACCGTCCCTGTATTGACCGGCCAAGTGGGAACTTCATCCCACAAATTGACATCCGATACCTGTACAACACAATGCTTGCATGTTTCCAAGGTTCCGTCAACATTCTGACAGTTACACCTGTTACTAATGAACGAGTATTTCACGTTTTCAATGGCTTATTTCGCGCTTCAAGAACTTGTGGTCTTGCAGTGTTAATCACTTAAATATGTTACCAACACAAGTGTATTCCAGAAATTTCATTATTTTTTGGTGTTGCGATTTTTTTCCGTCATTGGATAAATCTCATTTTCAACACAGAATAGCAGAAATAACAATAATTTTCCCACAGACTGAAAGTCACTAAATTTGTCTCAGGAAAGTGTCGATACCTTACAGTTCTCATAAAAAGTGTGACTGCTAGTACAGTTCAGTTTAAGAGGAGCCTAAAGGACTTATTGATGGCCAATTCGTTCTACTCCAGTGATAAATTTCTCAGCAGAACTGACTGACCTGCATATGTCATTATTAATGTCAAATAATACGTTCCATACCATCTGACATCTGCACAAATTCAGTGCAGTAATGTTATCATTGTAAACGGATGTTGGAAAATGATTTTTCTATTTGACGATGTCAGGCTAAAATAGTCTAAGAGTTATATATGCACATCAGTATATTGAACATTTACGTATTTGTGACAAGTGTTAATACATGTTAAATAAAAATTTAAGATATTTTTTACCTACTCTTCATGCATGAGGACTATTTTATTTGGGATCTGTGGAAGGTACGTTAGCATATCTCTTTTTACTTTTAATAGGTATTGATATTCATGTTTTTCTGTCCTGTTTTACATACTGGGGTATCTCAACACTGTGAATCAGCTGTAACTAGAAGTACACATAATGTAATACATGTAATGCGGTAAAATCGACGTCCATCGGTCTGTAGACGACCTGGTGAAGGGTCACAGGTAGCAGCCACTGTCGGGATCTATGCATCTACAGACTCTGGAATGATCATGTGGCAAGCTGTCTGACAAAGGGACTGCTGTGGTTATATTAGGCTGGTGCATAAGTTCGTAGCACTATTGTTTTGAATGTTGGTATTCCGGTTGCAATGGGTGTATTGGTCGATAGTCATTTTTTATTTGTAGTTCACTGTTTTTTTGGAGTTTACATATTGTCATTTCAACATTTGGAGATAGTGAGTGGAACTGCTGATTCTAGAAAGTGAAGTGCCAATTGGAGAAATCGGAACATTTCCGACCTATTCTTCTGACTGATTTCAATAGTGGAGTGACATCAGGTGCAGCCAGAAACATTTGCGCCGTGTATGGGGTTACACTACTGGACACAGCATGACAAGAAAATTGTTCTGTCATTTTAAGGAGGATCGTTTTGACGTTAGCGACACTTCACGCTCAGAAAGACCCTTGGGACTTGATGAAGATCGTTTAAACGTATTAATCCTCAATGATCCCCGTCACTGCACTCCAGAACTGGCAAATGTGGTGAACTGTGATCATTCCACCATCTCACTACATCTCCATAAATTGGTAAAGGTTCAGAAATTGGGTGTGTGAGTACCGCATGCTTTAAGACAAAATCATAAAAATCAGTGGCTGGTTACATGTCCATCTCTGCTTGCTCTTTATGAGTTGTTTATAGTGAACAACACATACCATGCCCACCTTGTATCGTTACTTGAGACGAGAAATGGTTTCTTCGTGTTAAAAGAAGCCAAAGACAGGAATTCTTCAAACCTTTAACAAGACAGTCGCAGTGTTCCAAATCCAGAACGGATAAAAATGTTTAGGAACGGTTGAGCCCAAAAAAGACCTGAACCCGTCCACAGAAGATAACTTTACGCATCTGGTGGAACAGTGACGGTGAGGTGTACTACTAAATGCTTCTCCGAGGTGTAAATATCACTGTTGACATTGATTGTAAACAACTGAGACGTCTAGCAGACGTAGTCTAAAGCAACGACCAGGAAGACTGCGTGAAGTGATGGTACTCCACGACAATGCCCGCCCGCATTTTTTAGACTGACAAAAACACCATACAGGAGTTGGATGAGACGTCATTCTGCACCCACCTTATTTATCTGATCTTGCGCCCTCAGATTTTCACCGGGATTTTTGTCAAACTAACTTTAAGGAACTTTCTTTCTGGATGAAAATTTGCTACGAACGTGGCACGACGGATTCTTCGCCTCAAAACCACGTGATTTCTACAGTCACGTAATCAAAAAGTTACTCCAGCGTTGCGAGATTGTTGTAAATAGTAAAGAAGAATGTATTATTGACGATTAAAATCTTTTTTAATCTACAGGGCGAGTCAAAAAATGTATACACACTTTGAACTGTCATAGACAATTTATTTCCCGTTCTACAAGGTTAAATATCTGTGAGAAAGTAATGTTATGTTACTTCAACAGATGGCAGCAGTGGAAAGGAAGTAACTGCAACATGGCGGACGTGCGTTTGAGCTTTGAAGCACGGAAGCAGATAATTAAGTGGTACTGGAAGTTTGAGAATGTAGCTGAGGTTCGAAGACGGTGGAGAAGTGAGTATGGTACAGAACCACCTTCAAGGTTAACAATTACACATCTACGAGACAAATTGGAAATTCATGGAACAGTGTGTGATGTGCATAAAAGTCGATCAGGGCGACCTCGTACAGCTACAACGGATAATTCCACAACAGCGGTCTTGGAACTGTTTCACCGTTTGGCTTAAAAATCTTCAAGGCAAGCCGTACGTGAGAGTAATGGTGGTGGTGGTTAGTGTTTAACGGCCCATCGACAACGAGGTCATTAGAGACGGAGCGCAAGCTCGGGTTAGGGAAGGATTGGGAAGGAAATCGGCCGTGCCCTTTCAAAGGAACCATCCCGGCATTTGCCTGAAACGATTTAGGGAAATCACGGTAAACCTAAATCAGTATGGCCGGAGACGGGATTTAACCGTCGTCCTCCCGAATGCGAGTCCAGTGTACTAACCACTGCGCCACCTCGCTCGGTGGTGTGAGAGTAATGTAAGTGCTAGTAGTGTGCTACGCATTCTGAAGAAAGGCAAGTTTCGTGTTTACGTTCCAAGGCTGGTGCAACAGCTAAGTGACGACGAATCAGATCGAAGGTTAGAATTTTGTGAATGGGTTCAGGAGATGGTGAGACGTGAACCAGGATTTATGGGTAGCATAATTTGATCGGATGAAGCCCAATTGAAACTCAATGGAACTGTCAATAAGCACAATTGTGTGTACTGGGCCGAAGATAATCCTGACATTACAGTTAAAAAGGCTGTGAATTTGCCTGGTGTAAATGTGTGGTGTGGTTTGTCTGCAAGGGGACTCATTGGGCCTTTCCGCTTTGAAGGTACTGTTACTGGAGAAACATACCAAACAACGCTTGCTGACTCCATATTCCCCGCCATTCGTGCATTATACGGTAATGATGAGTTTTATTTGCAACAAGATGGCACCCCGCCGCACTACCGTAGGGACGTACGAGCTTACCTGGATCACTATTTGCCAGGCCAGTGAATAGGACGCAGGGGACCAATCGAGTTTCCTGCACGCTCTCCAGGCCTCACGCCGCTGGATTTATTCTTATGGGGCACAGTAAAAGATGAGGTTCACAAACGTAAACCACGTAACCTGGTCACACTTTGGAATGAGATTCAGGCGTTTTGAGCTGAAATCTCATCGGACACTTTGGTACGATGCACGGAATCAGTGGTGACTTGTACTCAGAAATGTATTGATGCTGAAGGCCACCAGCTTGAACATTAACTACATTTGCAAAGTACATTTATTTTTCCAATTGGATTTTAAGCTTTCCATTTCCAGAAATTTAACATTGTAGAACGGGAAATAAATTTTCTATGACGCTTCAAAGTGTGTATACATTTTTTGATGCACCCTGTATATCTGTTGTGTTTATTAAACTTAGAGAAAAAACGCTACGAACGTATTCACCTGACAGAGTGGCTGTACGCTCGCCAGCGTGTACCAAGAATTGTAAACCCCATAGTGATACCGTTCATGATCAGAATACCACATTAAACATTCCGGCAGGATAACGCAAGTCCTCAACTGCAGTTCACACCAGCAATGCCTTGAGGAAGAGCAGATTCTTGACTGGCCTGTTCGGGTCCCTGATTTGTCACCCATAGAGCTTTGCGATGCGACACCAGCGTCCAGACAGCATTTGTTTCAAGCATTGCAAAATATTCCTCGAGAAGACATTTGGAGGCCGTATACTTCCCGGCCACAATGAATAATGCCCTTCCTGTCACGCCTCATTCTGATTTTGATGATGGACATCAGATTCAAATGGAATCATAATACCATCATTTAATACGGTTTTTGTGATGAACATCTCCACAATTTTTGATAAATAATGAGTTGGTGCTTTATGGTGTACACTTCCCGTTTCTGTTTGCAATATCTGTGGTGATATCAATTTTGTTGTGAAAAAATAAGAAGCAAAAGCACAATTATCGGCCGATCGCTTGCAAACGCAATCATTTATTTCAGCTCTTCACTCCTGAGATAAAAAAGTGCAGGAAATATTTCTTTTCAAATTTTCCAGCAAAATAATACACAAGCATCACAAAAAATGCATAAGTTCCCTTTTTTTCAATGAAGCATAAATGGCGATCCACTTATCTGGACCTCAAGTCTCAGTTATCATGAAACTGTACTATTTTCTTTCTCCTATTCCCAATAAAAACATTTTATTCAACAATATATATACACATATATATTTTACTTGAAACAGTAAACTGTATATGCTAATGCATGAAGCAAATAGGATTCTTGATGTAAATACTTTTTTTCAGTATATAATTTCCTATACAGGGTTTTGTTGATGCTCTAAAACAACTTCATAAATAAAAGAGAATGATAATCATACAGTAATTTCTGGTAATTTATAATTTGCTACTGCAAGTAAATAAATCTTTACATTTTATGATAAGCCTCAAAACAATTATTTTTCACAGTTCATACATGCACAGCACATTTCACGCACATGTATCTTAACTTGGAATTGGAAGCAGGTTTCCTGGATTTTGAGTCATTCCTTATCTCAATAAATTTTTGTAGTTAGTCAAATCTTAAGATTCAACTTCTCAAACTGGTTGCAACACAGCTGCTCTTCGCCTCTTATATACATTTTCTACACCACCTACATTTTCGCTGTTAGAAGAATACACTATGCAAGGATATCCTTTTCTCCTACCCAATGCCACGACATCTAAACGTCCTTATTGTTTATCAGTCAGATTCATCATGCTCAGCAGGACAATGTTCCGTGAGAAACGGGAGTTCGTCACCTTCCCAATCAGGTAATTCCGCATTGCTGTCGTTAGAAAAGAGTTTCTAAATGCTCGTCAGTAATATTTCATGCATTGCTGTATGGTGTAGAAATAACATTCATTGCAGTATTCCAGTACCGATTACCAAATTGAAATGAGCAAATGTGCATTAGGACCTGAGGTTCGCGTACGGGAACCTTCAGGAATTGGGTTATTTCACATTAACGAACAAAATTTATACAAATCTGACTAATTCTCAACGTCTATAATTGCTAGCGAACTTTGGGAAAAAATACAGATTTTCAGTCCAATATTTAGACTCATTAATTAGTTAAGTATACTTTCTATTTGCAGAAGTAACGATCATCTGCAAACAACCAGCTGTAAAACTAAAACAATCATACCTTGCAATGTGCAGTGCCCTGTTTTTAAAACTAAGAACTAGTAGGTCTACACTCGCAGACCATCCGTCTGTAAGTGGAAAAATATTCCTGATTACGGAGAAAAAAAAATGAACGAAGGTCCACATGTGTGGACCTAGGGAACGATGAGGTTTACAGATATCGCAAGTGTCGAGGCCACAGCCAGATCTGTTCCTACCACACAGGAAGAGAGAGAAAGAAAGTTAATTCTCTCATTTCGAGCAAAGATCCCGAGGAATCTGATAGTAAACTCAGACTGGTTACTTTATTAATTAACAAGTCGACAAACCTAATTATTCTTTTTATCCTGTTAAATGAATTTTTGCCGGCCAGCAGACACCACCGATGTCTCGTCTACGTAGAGCACTGTCGGTTGGAGAGGCCGTGGTAATTTTGACATTCTCAGTTTAATTGATATAGAAAACACCCAAGATGGCGAAGTCCAGAGTTCACTGGCCGTTGTATCAATTTTAAGTTGAAGCGTACCACTTCCGCCTACATTCGAAGAATTGACTCCCAGAGAGGGGTTCCATCCTGAGGGGCAAGGCGGCACAAACGGCTCGTTTCTGTAATCTGCTCATCATAATATTAAACCTGCTGTAAACAAACACAAACGCGATGATTGGTGAGAAGCCGTAGCACACGTACACTGGTGTTATTTCGCTCTTAGAAGTAGGTCCTACTTATGTATTAGACATCTTATTACTAAGTTAACGTTAAATGAAACGTCGAGATATTCCAATCTATTAACAGCCAACAACGTTTTTCTTAATCACGCTTTAGCTGGTAAATTTTATTTCAAAAATCATGTACAGTCATGGTACGTACTGTTGTGATTTATTGTCGCGCTGTGGATTGCTGAGGCTGCTTCCTGCTCCATAGCGAAACACGCGTGTGGAAAACAGTTAAAAAGTGCCCAGAAATAGGTTGTTCTCAACATCTTTCGTAAATTTACAGAAAAAATCTGCTTTGTAGTTTTCCCAGGGACTGTAGCTGATACAGTTGTGGTACTGTTACAAACTTAATGTATTCCAGAATCGATAGCGTAACACACTAATAGCGTGGTGCAGTTTATGGATCGCTGGTTCTAGTCTTGGCTGATCATCCTTCTTTACATTCAATTTGAAATACCTAAAACTAGTAATTGTAAAATTCATCATCATTTTTTTATGAATGATGCACGTCTTCTTGTGTCTCTTTACATATTGCACGCGAAATTCCTGTTTTCATTTAAATTATAAATTCTTATTTATTGATACTTCATGATAGATTGTTACTAAAGGCAGCTTAAATTAAGAAAACATAACAATTTAATTTTTTAGAACAAAACTGAAAGACCAAATACTCTTTATTTGGATTATCTTCATTGTTTTATATCACAGATATGTTCTCACTCGAACCAGAGTGGTAATGTCGTAGAAACACGCAAAACAATCATTTTCACAGCATCGAACCCACCATACAAACGCTGCATTTTTAAATTTCCCATTGTACCATTACAATATGAACCCAACAGAGCCGGTTTGAGTAGCCGAGCGGTTCTAGGCGCTACAGTCTGGGACCGCGAGACCGCTACGGTCGCAGGTTCGAATCCTGCCGTGGGCATGGATGTGTGTGATGCCCTTAGGTTAGTTAGGTTTAAGTAGGTCTAAGTTCTAGGGGACTGATGACCTCAGAAGTTAAGTCCCATAGTGCTCAGAGCCCTTTTTGAACCCGACAGAAATGATCTGGAGCCAAGTTAAGAGATTTGTTGCCAGGAATAACAAGATGTTAAGCAGCCAGACACACTGGAACCAGCGCACGCAACTTTTCCACATGTCACTGCCGAACACTGGCGGATATAGAACGGCGCGTCGAAAAAGAAGAGCAGAAAAATGTGGCCCCTGGTTGGCGTCGATTCTGTTGTTGATCGACTCGTATCAACGTAGCAGATGACAGTTACAGAACTGAAATGTATTTGTCGATTTCGGATAAGGAAGGAGCTAATGGATTACCAGACGACTGATCGTAATTAATACTTTCAGTGGCTTCAGTATTCGACAATACGGTGAAATACTGCTGTGTGCTTTTGCGTCACACATAGCTCACTGAGGAAAATTATCCTGTGTTTGTTAGGAATTTTCATCAGTTTTGTTTGTATTTGCCTGGTCAGCTAACAAGCGTGCGGTACTACTAGAGTTTTGCCGAATATTATTTCATTCTCTTTAAAAATTAAATGACATTCTAAACTATATCGTTTCTCTGCTCGTCTCACTTTACATCTGAACTGCAACTGCTCACATCATTGCAGGGTAGTTGGACCAGCTGGCTGGCCAGTGCTGACTGAGTTAAATGTGCCGGTAAAGTTGTTGTCCCGCAGTTCAAAATGGCTCTGAGCACTGTGGGACTTAACTTCTGAGATCATCAGTCCCCTGGAACTTAGAACTAATTAAACCTAACTAACCGAAGGACATCACACACATCCATGCCCGTGGCAAGATTCGTACCTGCGATCGCAGCGGTTGCGCGGTTCCAGACTGTAGCGCCTAGAACCGCTCGGCCACTCCGGCTGGCTGTCCCGCCGTATCACTCAGTCTATGTACGTGTAACACAGCATTAAACGTATCCTTATGGTCGTACCTGACTGTACTGACTGCACCTTGGCTTCCGCTCCATGTGAAAAGAAATCCAGTAAGATTCAAAGAAATGCGGAAGACTTCGTGGTGTAATGTTAACTTAAAGTTTAGTCATGTAATGAAAACAGTGTACCCTCTGGCACGCTGGTTGTGGGAACCTAATTGCTAACTGAGCAGCACACCAAAGTGCTGCGTCAGACGTTACAAATAGAACAAAGAGTCACCCTCCAGACCGACTCAGTTCCAGTTTCTGAACGAGCCTACATCGTAAGAGTCATCGCGTGACAGTTACACCCACTTTGGTGTTGGACCAACTGGCTGGCCAGTGCTGACTGAGTTAAATGTGCCGATAAAGCTGTTGTCCCGGAGTTCAAAAAAGCTCTGAGTACTATGGGACTTAACTTCTGAGGTCATCTCGCATCACATCGGGAACAACTGTTGTATTTCGGATGGTCACAACGGTTACTCGTAGACTAGGAAGCAGGAGACAGCTGGGCAAACCTCAGAATATTAATACACAGTTCTATAATTGAATAATTAAACACATTTCCTTACCTCTTGAGAAACAAGCATTTCTAGTCTCTGAATAAAATCTTTTGTCATCTCAACAGAACACTATTTTTCTAGCTGCACTGGTTCTCGCAGACCTAACTAACTATGACGTCGGCATCCGCTGTCCCGTGGCGCTGAGCTGTCGAACTGGGAAGACGGTGTGCGCTGACAAACTGGCCCCCGAGAGCGGTCGTCGGATGTCTACGTCAGCGCCTGAGAGGGCGTGTAGCATTCCCGAAGAGGGAAGGAGTGGCGCCTGGTTTGCGTATACTGCCACCCTGCCGTCACCCTTCGGGGTCTGCAGATACGAACGTTCGCGCTGGTGGGCTTTTGACGGACAGCGCACGTGTGGTGTGATAATGACACCACAACAACCGTGCCTTTAGCCATCCACGATCTGTTCCTCATGCGTTGCAGGAAGCGCGCCGCAGCTATGGTGCTTTATCAACGTCTGTACCTCGAGACACGGGCACTGTAAATCCACGTGTTTTAACGTGGCAGGCTTTATCATCCAACTCCTGCTTACTGCAATAGTATACGTTACCCATGGACGGCTTCTTTCACTGCAATGTTTAACTTTAGGCCACTTGCCGCACTCTCCCTCTAGGGAGTGGAGTTTATTGTGTTAGTATAATTGTTTGTGGATCTGTTTGTAGCTCCTAACCTGTTCTATAGCAAGTCAGTTGCTCGCCAGGAGTCTTTTATTTGCAAGCGATAGCTTAAAGAAGACATAGTGACAGGGCTATCTGGTATTTGCGCGTTAATTGCTGAATGCACGATTTCATTACGAGAATCTACTGAGTTTTATTGTCTGTAGCTTTTCTGCTGTCCCTCTTTTGTTTAATTAAATCGTTGTTAGGCGATGAAACACCTGTAGCAGGAGCGGGGATCCGACACCTGTACGACCCGGGAGTAGAAGATCAGTTGGTGAGTCATCTGTTGGGGAACTGACAGACAGTATATCTCCGAAAGCCATTTATTCCATCTTCCCATAGACTGCGAAATAATAGATCTATGAATTCCCCTCCCGTGTCAAACTTTTCATCTGAGACTAGGAATGACATTCTACGTCCTCAATTATTTGCTGGATGTATCAAAATCTCTGTCTTCCCCTACTGGCCGGCCGGAATGGCCGTGTGGTCGGGAACCGATCGACCGCTACGGTAACAGGTTCAAATCCTTCCTCGGGCATGGATGTGTGTGATGTCCTTAGGTTGGTTAGGTTTAATTAGTTCTAAGTTCTAGGCGACTGATGACCTCAGAAGTTAAGTCGCATAGTGCTCAGAGCCATTTTCCCCTACTGTTTTTAACCTCTACAGCTCCCTCTGCTACCATGGGATGTCTTAACAGATCTCTCAACACTCTGTCCCAGATGTACTATCACCCTGACCTTTCTGCTTGTCTGTGTTTTCCACATTTTCCTTTCCTCACCGATTCTGTTGAGAACCTCCTCAATTCTTTCCTTGTAAGTTCACCTAATTTGTATCATTCTTCCGTAGCACCACATCTCAAATACTTCGATTCTCTTGTGTTCGCTTTCTGATAGTCCATGTTTCACTACCATACAATGCTGTGTTCCAAATGTACATTCTCAGAAATTTCTTTCTCGAATTATGGACTATGTTTGACACTAGAAGGCATCTCTTGGACAGGAATTCCCTTTTTCCCTGTGCAAGTCTCGTTTTTGTGTCTTCTTAATCCGTCCATCAAGGGGCTGTATTGCTGCCTGGGTAGCAGAGTTCCTGAAATTCGTCTACTTCGTTAGCATTAATCCTTACGTTAAGTGTCTCGCTGTTCCTGTCTCTGCTACTTCTCATTACTTTCATCTTCCTTCAATTTGCTCTCAGTCCTCTTTCTGTACTCATTACATTGTACGAGTACATTCGTTCAACAGTTTCTGTAATTCTTCTTCACTTTCACCAGTGTAGCAATATCATCAGCGGATTATCATTGATATTCTGGTAACACGATCCGACGAGTTCCAAAGCCCGCCATAACTTATGCAGCACGACAACAGCCACTAGGTGGCGGTCCTAAAATCTGCGAGCGCTGCTGTCGCCGCCCGAGCGCTAGGCGTGGGTCATGCTCCACGTGGCAGACTATCCCCCGCGGCAGCGTTACACACCCAACAGCGCAAAGGCTCAGATCTACTGCTCCTCACATGACGTTCCCTACAGACGCCTAAAGGATCCAACCGCGAAATTGTGGGGAGTCGTGGCCGAGCGGTTCTAGGCGCTATAGTCTGGAACCGCGCGACCGCCCCGGTCGCAGTTTTGAATCCTGCCTCGGGCGTGGATGTGTGTGATGTCCTTAGGTTAGTTAGTTTTAAGTAGTTCTAAGTTCTAGGGGACTGATGACCTCTGAAGTTAAGTCCCATAGTGCTCAGAGCCATTTGAACCATTTTTTGTGGGGAGTCGGCTCCCGGTTTGGACGGCAGCTTAAACGAACACCTCCTTCGGCTCCCGTGTAAGCCACTGGTCTTATTCACCAACATTCTGAAACGCTGTCTCACAACTGACCTTTCCCCCCACAGTGGAAGTAGGCAAAACAGATTGCCATCCCCAGGCCCTCGAAGGATCCTGTGGTCCCTACCAACAAGAGGCCCACTAGCCTTCTGAACGCCATGGGAAATTTCCATCCCTGGCGACGGCTGGGACGATTCCACCCTTAACATTTCGGCTTCGCTTCCCACCTGTCTGCCGAACTACAAGGTCTTAAGATAACAGAATACGTCAGCGTTACACACCCAACAGCGCAAAGGCTCAGATCTACTGCCCCTCACATGACGTTCCCTACAGACGCCTAAAGGATCCAACCGCGAAATTGCGGGGAGTCGTGCTCTCAGTCCTCTTTCTGTACTCATTACATTGTACGAGTACATTCGTTCAACAGTTTCTGTAATTCTTCTTCACTTTCACCAGTGTAGCAATATCATCAGCGGATTATCATTGATATTCTGGTAACACGACTCCACCACGTCGTCGCCAGCGGTTTTCCTGCACCTGCGAAACGACAGGATTTGGCAGGGGCAATCTCTTGTACAAAATGCAGACACAGACGTACATCTCAAACATCTATATTAAGATAGTGGATGATTTCCTCCGTGCTAGAACCTTCCAGGTTACTCACTAAGGAAAACGCTAGAGCCTACGTCACATGCCGATGGGTATCCCTCAAGGCCACAATGCCATCTGACGCAATGCGCCGACAATACGGCGCCCAATACGACTGATCGCAACACCGATCAGCTCACTGCTCGTCTACAGAGTTAAACGCAACAATCACCTTATGTCGTTCAAAGCCTCCAAAACTACGGCGGTCTACTTCGCCAAACGGCGCCCTATCCTCCGCCACAACAACACTGTTGCAGGCGTCCGGATCCCATGTTCCTCAGATACCATCGACATAGGGAATACTCACCAAAATGGGCAGAAGCTGATTAAAGTATTGAACCCGTTCATCAGTAGCAGGGAACTAACCTCAGACACCAAGCTCCGACTGTACGGGACGGTTGTCCACCTATGGCTCCTCTGCGTGGGCCACGATTAGTGCCTCACAGATCCACAACCTCCAGCGTCTTCAGCATAAGGCGCTTGCTTCGGTGGAGCGTGCGTGACCCTCCACTCACAAAGGACTGTTGCCCAACACGAGGAGACCGACATGGTCTCTCTAAACACGTTCATTCGAGAGAACGCACGGCGCCTCTATGACAAAGTGGACGGCACACGTTACACGGTTAATGGATTGCAACACATTAGCACCACACAGGCACCGCCGACCTGTTCCTCTTACCATCTTCGAGCACTCACATTTGGACCATGGTTAACGATTTGCCCTGGTACTGTCACTAACAATGTATGTTTTAATATGGCCACTCATTCTGTGCAATTCTTGGTGTGACCACCACTCTGACTACCTCTGTAGTTGCGTCCGTTTCTTCTTCGCGGAGAAAACTGTTCAAATGGCTCTGAGTACTATGGGACTTAACATCTGAGGTCATCAAACCCCTAGAACTTAGAACTACTTACCTAACTAACCTAAGGACACCACACACATCCATTCCCGAGGCAGGATTCGAACCTGCGAGCGTAGCGGCTGCGCGGTTCCAGACTGAAGCGCCTAGAACCGTCGGCCACTCCGGCCGGCGAGAAAACTGTCATTGGTGTTATGTATCGGGATATAATTAAAACTTTTTAATTCTACAGGTCGATGAAGATGACCGAGATGGGATAGTTTATTACCAGCAAGACGGTGCACCACCTCATTTCCTCACGGAAGTTCGAGGTTTCCTCGATAATCGCTTCCCAGGTTGGTGGATTGGCCATGAAGGCCCAACCTCATGGCCACCACACTCCTCAGACTTGAGACCGCTATATTTGATTCTCTTGTGTTTCACTGAAGACCGTATGCATGTTCCTCCCGTACCAAACAATTTAGCCGACCTGAAAAATCGAATCTACGCTGCTGTTCACAAGTTACGCCCGGTTTGCTGCAACGAGCTTGGGTAGAATCTGATAACCGATGGGAGGTCTGACGCATCACAAATAGTACCAGCTAACCACATCGAATCAAAATGACGTTTGACACTTTTACGTGAAACTTGAGGTTGTTTGCTACAAAATGACATACCTACCAATTCTGTAAGTTACCTCAATGAATTTCTATATCATTCCAAAATTGTAAAGTTCATTTTGAGTCACCCTGTATTCCACAGGGCTGCGTGTTTGTGTTCAACAAAGCTCTATGAGCTCTGGAGCAACATTAACGATCACAACGTTTGAAAGAGCGCCTCTGGTCCACAACAGCAAAGTAGTGGTGAGCCAGTATTACCTTCCGCACATGTTAACAGTGCGTGTTTAAAAAGCACTTTCGCTGCAGCGAAAGACAGCAAATGCGCTCTCCTAACAATGGCCGTTAATTACGCAGCATAAATCAGGCGAGCGAGGCAAACGGCAGAGGGCACTGCAGAGCACGGCGCACCATTCCACGCGACGCTGCGGTAACGAGCAAAAATTACGTACGCCGGCCATTAATTGGCTTGCTAAATAAAAGAATGGCGAGCGAGCGGCACCTCGCCCGGTAAAACACACGACGCTAATGAAAGCCTTCGCTGCTGGCGGCAGCGCGATTAAGACCTTATTTGCAGGACTCCACGGTTTGAGAGCTCCAGCGCCGCTTACGAAGCTGTTGTCTCTGTTAACCTGTGCAATAGCGAAGATTTTTCCGCGTTTCTTTTTTTCTTGCTCTTGCCATTAGAAGTAGTCTCTCAAAATTCGCTGAAATAAAAGCGTACGAAATAGTTTTGCAATTTGCGATTGCAGCGTCACCGCTATGAAGCCCTTTCAAAAGGGTAAACATAAATACTTTTAGAACCTGTCACTTAAATATAAGAAATTAAAATAGACCGATAAATAAGACAAGGATGTAGTTCATCATATATTTTGCGCCAAATCTGCAGTATCGTAGCTTATTACCCGTTAGTTTAAGGCAGCTGTATGTAATGAATGCATTTAACATGGTAGTATATGAAGCTTACTGTAAATTTTAATTGGCTCAAATTGGTTCAAACGGCTCTAAGCACTATGGGACTTAACATCTGAGGTCATCAGTCCCCTAGACTTAGAACTATTTGAACCTAACTAACCTAAGGACAACACAGATATCCATGTCAGGATTCGAACCTGCGACCGTACAAGCAGCGCGCTTCTGGATTGAAGCGCCTAGAACCGATCGGCCAACGTGGCCGGCTTTTAATTGATGAAGAGAATTATTTTAGTGGGAAAGTTGGAGACGCTTACGTGCGCCTGGAAGGGCAGCAAATAACAGCTTTTTCTTATTTTGCATACAGAGAATATTAGAAAGAATTCGTGATTAAATTCGTTCGTAATTTCGAAGTCTACAGGGTGCGAAATTTAGTCATAGAGCGGCCATCTCCGGTGGAAACAAAGGCTCTAAATGTTTCCTCTCACAGAACAGTTTGCGAATCCTGGGACCTTCGTGGAACACCTTGTTTACTTTGAAAGCTAATAAAACATTAAAAAATAACAAAAATTGTTTTGTCCTATGATTACTTCAGAGTTAAATGGTTAGCAATAACCCAGAAATCATAATAAAATTTTAAAAATTAGTATCGTCAAAGCGTCGAAAAAATCGAGAAACACCATTGCTCCTCGGAACACAGTTTGGGAAACCCTGATCTAAACCATCGAGTTGAACTCAGCTTGGATGACAGATACGGATCCATCTTTGCATTCCGCCTGAACTAAATGTGTGGAACAACCACACAAAACAAGTAGTTGGAAAACCCTATGCCAGACTGAGATTCATAGGAAGAATCTTAAGGAAATGTGACTGATCCAATAGAGAAGTGTTCTTCGATCGGTTGTCGAGTATTTTTCATCTATCTGGGACCCTTAACAGGCAGGACTGATAGAAGAGACAGAGAATGGGATCGTTTAGTCAGTGCCAGGGCGTTACAGAATCCTCAACAACCTCGTGTGCCAGACGCTACAAGATACACGAACAGATGGTATAAGCGGCAGTGTGACGCTGTGATACTGTTCACCGCCTAGACTTTTGTCTAGAGGAAAATATCGTGGTTGGAGGATCGTAAGGAACAGAACAAACATTTGGACAAAATTTTCACTCACTGCAATAAATGAAAACTTCCTATAATTGTGGATAAATGTAAAATAATGCATGTAACAAAGAGAAGAAGCGCCAGGTATCCAATTACAAAATTAGTGGCGTACATCTTGAGCACGATACATCTGAAAAAATAATGTAAAATCATTATCAGGGAAGGTGGGTGGACAGGTTCTGGGAAAATGTAATGCATCTGCTCGTATAAAAGAACTCGTATACAATACGTGAAACTTCCTACAGGTTAAAACTGAGTGCTACACCGGGACTCGAACCCACGAACTTTGCCTTTCACGGGAAACTGCTCTAACAACTGACCTACCCAGGCACGACTCGCCACAACCCTATCACAACTTCACTTCTGTCATTTCCCCATCTCCTACCTTCCAAACTCTGCTCGAGATTGAAAATTTCATTCTGGAAACAATCCTCCAGGCTGTGGCTAAGCCATGGGTCAAATGGTTCGGCGAGTTCTGTGTCGTTGGTTAGCGAAGCTCAGTGTTCTGCCAATCATATCGCGTGCAAATTGCCTACATTTATTTTAGTTGTCGGGGTTGTAAAATGGCCTGCAACCAAAAAATACAGTTGCTATATGAGCTACAACTATATTTTAAGTTGCTGTATCGTAATTTGCTGAACAACTGCCTCGAACCCCAAGCAGGAAGTAGTGGACATTTGTGACCTATCATGTGGTGCGATACCCTCCAGTATATACTGGTCTGCAAAATTTTCGTCGTTAAGATTAAGATTCATGTTGAGATAAAGACAGTCCTTGAGCAGCATATCGAACGCTACGAACATACTCGGACAGAACTTTCAATCGCATTATACCAGCATGTGGGGAATCCTAAACAGTTCTTGGAACACACGAGCTGCTAAAAAATTATTGTAAACACTGGCATGTAAATTAGTGCCATTAGACATAGTTGCATGAACAAACTGCTTCAAGTGACAGCGAACCAATGAGTGCAGGTCTTGTTTTAAGGCCTAAGCGACGCAAGCCGCATATTGGGGCGCTAAGCTGAGAGAGGCATCAGAGACACGCCACAACTATAACATTTCTATACGGGACTCATTACAGTTAGTAGCGACCGCCAGTGGCGTCAAGCTGAGAGTGCAAGACTTATATACAGTGCATAGCACACTTTGTAGCGAAAAGTGACACGAGTTAAACTGTACGAGGAAAAAGGGAGGGAAGGGTAAGGAGGTGGGAGGGGGGGAAGCAAATGAAAAGACGCTTTCGTAACAAAGTTTTATAAGACTGGCTCTGAATGAGTGCAGAAGCTAAGAACGTTACTCATCCAGTAGTCCACAAACCCTTCCATCCTCCTGCAGGTCTAACGAAAACCAGGAAAAAGTTGCTTTGTGACAAGGTATCGCCCCATAAGGTAACTACATCCTTCAACAATAACAGTATGGATGAGGCAATTTAGCAGACAATTCAATATAGCTACCACCTAATTCCGCCATGTGACTCAGATTGTTGTAAGCCTCCCTTGGGCATGGAGAGCAACGGAGGTGAACTACACTTAAGAGCGAAAGAAACTCCTACACATGGCTAATATCGTGCAGGGGCCCCAAGAGCAGAAATGATGCAACACGACATGTCATGGACACGACTAATACCTGAAGCAGCGCTGGACGGAATTAACGCCATTAATCCTGCATAACTATCCATAAATCCGTTAGAGTACGAGGGGGTGGAGATCTCTTCTGAACAGCACGTTGCAAGGCTTCCCACATATACTCAATAATGTTCATGTCTAGGGAGTTTGGTGACTAGCGTAGGTGTTTAAAATCAGAAGAGTGTTCCTGGAGCAGCTCTGTTGCAGTTCTGGACGTATGGGGTGTCGCAGTGTCCTACTGGAATTGCCCAACTCCGTCGGAATTCACAGTGGACATGAATGGATGCAGGTGACCAAACAGGTTGCTTACGTACGTGTCACCAGTTAGAGTCGGACCTAGATGTATCAGGAGTCCCATATCACTCAAACCGAAGACGCCCCATACCATTACAGAGCCTCCACCAGCTTGAACAATCCCCTGGTAACATGCAGGGTTAGTAGATTCATGAGGTTGTCTCTGTGCTCGGATACGCCCATCCGCTCGATGAAATTTGAAACCAGTCTCGTCCGACCAGATAACACGTTTCCAGTCATCAACAGTCCAGTGTCGATGTCGACGGGGCCAGGCAAGGCATAAAGCTTCGTGTCGTGCAGCCATGAAGGGTACACGAATGGACGTTCGGCTCCAAAAGCCCGTATCGATAATGTTTCGTTTTGAATGGTTCGCACGCTGACATTGTTGATGACCCAGCATTGAAATCTGCAGAAATTTGCGGAAAGGTTGCACTTCTGTCACGTTGAACGATTCTATTCAGTCTTTGTTGTCCCGTTCTTGCAGGATCTTTTTTCGGTCGGAGCGATGTCGGAGATTTGATGTTTTGCTGGACTCCTAATATTCATGACACACTCGTGAAATGGTCGTTCGCGAAAATCCCCACTCCATCGCTGCCTCGGAGAAGCTGTGTTTCATAGCTCGCGTGCCGACTAAAACACCGCGTTCAAATTCATTTGAATCTTGACAACGTGCCATTGTAGCAGCAGTAACTGATCTAACAACTGCACCAGACACTTGTTGTCTTATATATTGAAACGTCCCCTTAGAAAAATTATACATAACTGTGCTTAAACTGACACACAATATTTCCAGCACAACGCAATCTGACTTTCAAAAATCCCTACAAAAGAATAGCCCTGACTAACATTAACCTATACGTTTCACAAATCACTTACCTCACAAAAATCTTCGTTACTCAAGCTACTGCATTACAGCGAGCGCCACTACTGCCAGCTAAGTAAAAGATTCAAACTACGGAAGGCACTAACTACTGAGAGGCATAGTTAGCGAATGAAAGATTTTAATAGAGAACAAACAATGTATTTACCTTTATAGTCATAATATATATAGCAGTTCATGACATCCAGTCTTACTCTCCCCACATCCACCACTACTGGCGACTCACCTCCAACTGCGCAACGCTACGCGCTGTTAACAGCCAACTGCCCAACACTACAATGGCAGACAACAATGCAAACTACCCACAGACTACGCACAGCACAGCCAGTGATTTTTCATACAGAGCGCTACGTGGCGTTACCAATAAGAAAACCTAAACAGCCTACTTACAATAAGTGTTCAAGACCGCAGAGACGTATTATGCCTGTTTACATATCTCCTCAAATGGTTCAAATGGCTCTAAGCACAATGGGACTTAACATCTGAGGTCATCGGTCCCCTATACTTAGAACTACTTAAACCTAACTCACCTAAGGACATCACACACATCCATGCACGAGGCAGAATTCGAACCTGCGACAGCAGCAGCAGTGCGGTTCCGGACTAAAGCGCCTAGAACCGCTCGGTCACAACAACCGGCTGCATATCTCTGTATTTGAGTACGCATGCCTGTATCAGCTTCTTTGTTTTCAACTTGTGTGCAAGATTTTTCTGCAACAATTTCAGTTGCTATAGAAACGCGAAAAACGTTTTCCAATCTTCTCCTGAGCTCTTTTATATCCTAGAATCCAGTTCCGAAATTTTTGAATGTCAAAGTTCTACGTACCTGCATAGACCGATGTCGGTCCAAAAACTATTCCAGGCTCACTCAAAGTTAATTCTAAAATACATTGGCTGATTCTGGAGTCCAGAAGCATTCAGTAAACGATTTAGGAGACGTTAGATTAAAACTCTGGTGATGTCAATCGTTACGAACCACTGAGTTCTTGCTTGGTTCACTCAGCGCTACAGTCAGGATTTACGTAATCATGTCAAGGAGACATGCATATCCGTTAGTGTCAGCAATTTAAGAAAGGTGTTTAAGACAGTGTTTTTGTCGGCTGCATCCGAATCGTTGGCTGCTTACGTAGAGTTCTTCCGCCATGGGCGGGAGTGACACGATGGGTACAGAAACGGTTGCAGGGGCCGAGGGGGTCTAAAGTTCTGTAAAGCACTTGGCTGCCCTTCTGCTGCAGCCAATAAAAAAAAAAAAAAGATGGGCATTGTAGCCCGGGGCTGCGCGCTGCCGCCGAATGCCGGACATTTGCCACGCCGGACAGTTGCCACACTTCACCCTTCGCCAGGTAGCTTGAGTAGCGATCCCTCAGGTAAGGGACGCCCTTCCCCGCAGTACCTCTGTCCGCTTTCAAACCGCCGTCCCCACATCTTACTCGGTACAACCAGTATGTAAGGGACCTTCTTCTTCGACATTTTGGCCAAGTACAGAGCTTCTTTTCCGAAATCGAATTATTTATAACTTTTGGGAAATGGAAGCAATACCGACGATTATGTGAGAATGTAATTAGTTCTGCCAGTTATAAATGCAAATTCCTCTATCTGTACGGTACCTTCCTTTCACGCTTACTGATTGCGATAGAAACAGTCCATCGGCATGGGAGCAACAAGGAAGGAACGATAAAACGAGAATGCGACTGTACGCTAATCATTTCTTTTTGATCAGTGCAATTGTGCCTACTTTAATTACTACAACTGCATACCCAAAAGACAATAGGGAAAGAATAAATGGGTTTGTGAATGTTTGAAAAGAAGAACGACATACTCCATATTAATTTACTCTTTAAAAACATTAGTTAATAAAGTGTAGCGGGACAATGTTCAAAACATAACTGAAAACACGTTCACTAAATAGAGATAAGAACACCTATGATTGACATGTCATCTAAAGTCGACTTACAATTTTGAAATGTTAGAAATAAGGAAATGAAGTAATAGAGAATGCTACGTTTGTAACGTACGTTGTTGTTCTACGTTGTTTAGCTCTGGTATTTACAGGGTCACAGAGAAAGCACCTGTAATTATCTGTACTACAACAGAAACAAGAAGCACAACATAAGGAAAAATAATGGAAGCTCGCAATCGACTTTGAAACAGATAGTTCCTGTGACTTATTATGGGCAGAGGTTATATTCCACAATGGGAATAAATTAATAACTGGCTCCTTTTACCGATCCTCTGTCTCAGATGAAACAGTTGCTGAACAGTTCAAAGAAAAGAAAACTTGAATCTCATCACAAATAGGTACCCTACTCATACAATTACAGTTGGCAGTTACTTCAATCTACCTTCCGCATGTTGAGAAAAATACATTTTCATACCCTATTGTAAATAGAAAACAACTTCAGTAAATGTTCTAAATGCTTTTTTAAAAATTATTTTTAACAATTAGCTGACGAGGCCATTCAAATTGTAAATGGTTACGAAAATACACTTGACCTCTTAGCCACAAATAATCCTGAGCATCATGACGGATACAGGGATTAGTGAACACGCAGTCGTAGCGAGGCTCAATACCGTAACAAAGAAATTCACCAAAACTAAACACCAAATATATCTATTTATAAAAGCAGCTAAAAATTCGGGTGACGTCTTTCTAACAGATAGTCTCCAATCCTTCCAAACTGTGTAAATGAAGACCATATGTGGCTTAAGTTCAAAGAAATAGTATCAACAGCACTCGAGATATTCATACCAAATAAATTAATAAGTACTTTTTCAAATAGTTGATTCTAGTTTTAGGGTTTCCAATAAAACTATTTATTTTGGTGCGCCACCCTTCAACAGCATAAGTCGTTCGGTGCCTTTTTCCGTAACAGTCCCACATTTCTATTGCGATATCCTCATTCTCTAGCCAGTTATCCACTAAGTAGTCAAAAAATTGAGAGAACCTTCCGTTATCAGGAGCTTCTGCATGAATCTCAGTCCATCCATTGCTTATGTCCTCCGGTTTCACAACTGCCAGCGCAGCACACATGCTGACGTGAGGTCTTAAATCCTCGTTCTAGCGGTACTCCTCAGTTAGACCGAGAACTCGAAATCTTCTCCATAAACTCTTCTTCATATGGAAATAAAATCCATTTATTTCAGTTGTGGGAAAAACTTGACGAATGGCCGATATCGCAGTTGCCTCAAAGTCCACCTTTACTTGGTTAGGACACCACTCAGAGACTGCCTGTTTTATCAGACGAAACAGACGAACATATGTGTCTTTCTTCTTATTAGGGAGAAGTGCAAATACAGTAGGAAGAATGTTTGTTTCGTTAATCGGACCTCCTAAGTCTACATGTATGGTGTAGATCTGTGCAAACTGCTTGCTGCATCTCTTAAATGTTCCATCCATAAAAAAATGGGAACATGTTTTTAAAATTTCTTTTTCTTTGCTTCCACTAAAAATCATTATTCTCACCTTCAATCTGCTGTCTTCCAGAAGAAATCTTCTGCCATCTCCCATTTTGCCCGCATCTCGTGGTCGAACGGAAGCGTTCTCGCTTCCCACGCCCGGGTTCCCGGGTTCGATTCCCGGCGCGGTCAGGGATGTTCTCTGCCTCGTGATGGCTGGGTGTTGTGTGATGTCCTTAGGTTAGTTAGGTTTAAGTAGTTCTAAGTTCTAGGGGACTCATGACCTAAGATGTTAAGTCCCATAGTGCTCAGAGCCATTTGAACCAATCTCCCATTTTAATAGATCTTCATGAAGATCAATTTCATAAGACTTCTTAGGCTCTTGTTGGTTTCCCCTCTCTTGACTCCATCGACGACGCATGGTTCACTTCATAGATTCTGAATTAGGCATCACTGTAACAAAGTCATAAACTTTATTATGTAGATTTTCCATTTCATCCGCGAATATCTCCGATAACTGTGTAGTTTCTTCTTGAGACCTTCTCTTCGCTCTTTCCACTTACTTTCTCGCTTTCAGAGCTGCATCGTCAGGTGGTCTACAGAGATGTTCTAATACACTCAAAACTTCTCTGTTCCTCGAAAGCAGCTTTCCCTTGCAATGATCCGCTTTCCGGCTTAAGCACATCCATGTAACAACACCTTCTTTAGATTCCCTCTGTTTAACATACGCGTAACCTTTCTAATGAGCAGGAGGCCTGCCCTTGTTCGTTGTAATAACTTCCATTTTGATGGTCACGTTAGGAACTTCGAAAGCAAATTGGGCGGGCGGGTGAGGAGGAGGAGGAGGAGGAGGAGGAGGAGGAGGAGGAGGAGGGGGGGGGGGGGGGGGGAAGGAGACAAGGGACCCAACCCTTCGGAGCAGGTAAGGTCGTGGCAAATGTCCGGCGTGGCAACTGTCCGGACACCGCCCTACCAGCTGTGAACGACTTGCCTTGTGGGGAACTTCCGGTTGCCTTCTCTCCGTGCACTTGTGGAAGCAGGTGCACCTTGCTTGTAGCCTGAAACAAAATTCGCGATGTTCTGGAGGGACGTACAGTATGACTTCAAATTTATAGCCAATTCCTTCTGTCACATAGTTTTGTATAACACAGCATGCATTTGTTATGGCAACTGCAAATTCTCCTCGAACATCTATTGGGCAATGAAGAACTCTCCGTTTTCCATTTATTTGCGATAGCGTCAAAAGTGCCTTCTACAAAATGCCCGGCCCGAGACAGTCGGTTTTTAATAGTTTTTTTATTGTTTGTTAAACTTCTTACTCCATAAGGACGCATAAAATATTCGGGGATATACCAAATGTCTCGTCTCTGACAATAATGCACGACGTCAAATGGTTCAAATGGCTCTGAACACTATGGGACTTAACTTCTCAGGTCATCAGTCCCCTAGAACTTAGAACTACTTAAATCTAACTAACCTAAGGACATCACACACCCATGCCCTAGACAGGATTCAAACCTGCGACCGTATCAGGAGTGTGGTTCTAATACGTAAAAGCTGTTACCGAACACTTCATAATATTTCCTACCAGAAGTTCTACACCAAACATTAAAGTAGTGAAGCAGATGGGAGATACAGCTTCCCTAGTTAACTGCGAATTGTATCAGTCTACACCACCTCTCACATGGGGTAGGTCTTCAGTGCATGGCAACTTCAAATTCAAATGCATAATTAACAGTAGCCTGGAACAGACTGTTATAAATACACGGCAATGACAAATGTTGTTATCAAAGGAGATCAGTTTTTCTTCTTGTTAGAGTCATAACAAACGGTACACAGCTGCACATGCGTTACAGAACGGTAAGATAACAAATCATTGTAATTGTTTCATGAATTTGGAGACAACGTAACTCAAAACTTGACTTCCTGAACTAGTTAGCAAATAATGCCTCTCACAAGCAACGCTGACAAAACTTCACACAGCCTAAACGCTCTCCAATGAACTTGCTATAGCTCTGCTACCAATCCTCGCAGAATGTCACAAATATCAGAAGCTTTAACAAGGATCGCAGGAAGAGCACTGCTAGTTCCACATCGCGTACATTCGCGCTCTTCCTTCTTATGACCCGCTGGACTATTAGGCACCACAACATGCACACAATCGACCCACAGCTCCAGTATCAGGCGTCCGACCAGGTGTCGATCATTCTTCCAACACTAGCACGTCAACAACCAGCACTTCTCCGTCACCACTCCGTAACTGGCTCCTACTTCCTCTTTGCCACTCTCTGCCTTACTAACGATATCACGAGTCCAGGAGGCGGAAGTATTGCCAACCTCTGTATACAGTGGCAACACTGGCACAGTACAAAATATCTTATACAGTACATTGAATATACATGCTCAACTTCTCGCAAAAGCAGCATACAGAGACAGTCTACTATGCCATGCATGTTCTTGGAATGTCTATTATTTGACACAAATTATTGTGTGAGTAGAGGAGAGCGTAAGATCCGAAGATGACAACGAAGTCTGTCTAAACTGGTAATGCTTTACGAAAGTGATACTGGCATTTTGAAATTTGCTATTTTTCTTTTCGTACATCGACCAAGTGTAGAATAATGTCAAGGATAATCAAAACTCACCGGATTAAAACCCGATCGAGGAAATATGGGACAACCTCGATCGGGCTGTTCGCGCTATGTATCCCCAGCCGAGCAACCTAGTGTAACTGGGCACGGCACTGCACTCGTCATGGGTCCACTGACCTGTAGGTACCTCCCAGGATCTCAATGAATCTGCTCCTAAACGTCTCGCAGCGGTCTGCGATGCAGAAGGGTAGTTATTTTGCCTCTCGACTGATGGTAACGTGTGACTGGACAGTGGAGTATACTACTCATGCTCATAAATTAAGGATAATTGCAGAATGTGGTACCACACAACGTGGCACTACACAAAACTGGCGGTAACAGCATAGGCACATAGGGAACACACCCAAAACACATGTGCTGCAAAACGCCACTGTTTCTTGCTCATGTACCCCGACGTAAAAAAAAAAAAGGTTCAAATGGCTCTGAGCACTATGGGACTTAACTTCTAAGGTCATCAGTCCCCTAGAACTTAGAACTACTTAAACCTAACTAACCTAAGGACATCACACACGTTCATACACGAGGCAGGATTCGAGCCGCGGCCGTAGCGCCTAGAACCTCTCGGCCACCCCAGCCGGCTACCCCGACATCAGTATGGGATATGATCACCATGCACACTTAGACAGGCCGCACAACGGGTTGGCATACGCTGGATCAGGTGGTCGAGCAGCTGCTGGGGTGTAGCCTGCCATCCTGGCACCAGTGCCTGTCGGAGCTCCTGAAGTGTCCTAGGGGTTTGAAGACGTGCAGCGATACATCGACCGAGAGCATCCCAGACGTGCTCGATGGGGTTTACGTATGTAGAACAGGCAGGCCCCTCCATTCGTCTGATATCTTCCTTTTTAAAGGTATTCATGACGGCATCTCGGTGGATCCGTGCGTTATCATCCATCAGGAAGAAGGTGGGACACACTGCACCCCTGAAAAGGTGAACATACTGGTGCAAAATGACGTCCTTATGCACCTGACCTGTTACACTTCCTCTGTCAAAGACATGCAGGGGTGTACGTGCACCAATCACAATCCCACCCCACACCATCAAACAAAGACCTCCATACAGGTCCCTTTCAAGGGCATTAAGGGGTTGGTATCTGGTCCCTGGTTCACGCCACATGAAAACTCGGCGAGAATCACTGTTCAGACTATACCTGGACTCGTCCGTGAACATAACCTGGGACCACTGTTCCAATGACCATGTACAATGTTCTTGACACCAGGCTTTACGGGCTCTCCTGTGACCAGGGGTCAGTGGGATGCACCTTGAAGCTCTCCAGGCAAAATAAACCATGTCTGTTCAGTCGTCTGCAGACTGTGTGTCTGGAGACAACTGTTTCAGTGGCTGCCGCAAGGTCCCGAGCAAGGCTGCCTGCAGTACTCTGTGGCCGTCTCTGGGCACTGATGGTGAGAAATCGGTCTTCTTGTGGTGCTGTACACTGTGGACGTCCGGCACTGTAGCGCCTGGACACATTGCCTGTCTGCTGGAATCGTTGCCATAATCTTGAGATCACACTTTGATTCACACGGAGGGCCCTTGCTACGACCTGCTGTGTTTGACCAGCCTCCAGTCACCCTAGTATTCTACCCCTCATAATATCATCAATATGTGTTCTTTGAGGCATTTTCAACACACAGTCACCATTAGCACGTCTGAAAACGTCTGCACGCTTATTCGCTGCACCGTACTCTGACATGCACCAACACACCTCTGCGTATGTGGACTGCTGCCAGCGCCACCGCACGACGACCGCAGGTCAAACGCACCTCATGGTCATGCCCCGAGGTGATTTAAACAGGAAAACCACCGACCAGAGCATTGTTTCACCATATATCAGTATTATCCTTAATTTATGAGCATGAGTGTACTGTTGGTACAGCATGTTTGAACTAAATGTGTTTTATGTGCTGACGTAGGGACATCCGTCAGTTTGGCTCGAGATCTGGTTCACCTACCTCAACGACAACAGCAGCAGTGTATGACCCGTTTTAAAATTCTGTGAAATGTCAAGTTTCATACCCAATGTGGAGATGATGCGAATGAGGTCTGAGCGGGTAGAACGACGATGCAAATTAGCAATTTCATTCGATAACTTCAAGTGTCATTGTATAATGTATCACAAGAGTGTCTTTTTACATTTTATAGGTGGCTTTTAATACATTATAAGAGTGGTTTTCAAATCATATCTCACTGCTCCAAAGGGCAACGTTGCGTTACACTAAGGGCGTGGCGAATATAATTGTCTCGTTCATTTGCTTCTTGAGTGAAGGAATAATCTGTGCGCTAAAAGTAATATCTATTGGGTCTGCAGCTACACTGATAAGCCAGAACATAAATACCACAGACCACGAGACGCTGAATGCCACCTGGTGGCGTGCCGGGCACATGGCGTGGTAACAAAAGTACGGAAGAGGTGCAGATACTGACGGGAGATCACTCTAGCGAAGATATGGGCTGTAAATGGGGAAATCCATTAAGATAAGCGACTTTGAGAAATAGAAGATTATTATTACGCAAAGTATGCGAACGAATATCTTGAAAACGGCGAAGTTAATCGAATGTTTACGTGCTGCTGTCGTGAGGATCTATGGAGACATGACAGTCATCTACCACTAAGACGCCAAATTGTTGGAAGCCCACGACTCTTCACACAACATGGGGTTAGGAGGCTTGTCTGCTCTGTAAAATGTTTCAAATGGCTCTAAGCACTATGGGACTTAACATATGAGGTCATCAGTCCCCTAAACATAGAACTACTTCAACCTATCTAACCTGAGGACACCACACACATCCACGTCAGTGGCAGGATTCGAACCTGCGAACGTTGCGGTCGCGCGGTCCCTGACTGTAGCGCCTAGAAACGTGCATGACACCGATACGCCCTAGTTTTACATGGGGCTTTTCTCAGAAATTCGTAATTTTTTACTAAGGAGATTTTCATGCAACAATGGTTGCATAAAATTAGACGAGTCACTATATTTTCCGTATGTTCCCACGTCTATGTCAGTGAACATGTAATCCGCACTGCATAAAGTAAGTAAAATGATGCAAAAACAATTTTTATAACTGTAATAACGTACGTTTGTTACGAGAAAAAATATTGCACATACTCCATCTCGTATTGCTGATCAGTCACGTCTGAGTCAGCTGGCTGATTAAATTGGCTGTTTAACATTGCGTCTGCCTAGTGTGTTATAGCCCAAACTGCTGAGGCCGTCCGCTTATAACCATTGTTAAGTTTAAATTATTACGCTCTAAATCAAGTAAAGCTGTGCTCCACTTGAAGGATGATTTCAGCTCTGCAGTGTTTTATTAAGCATGGTGGTATGCCCATGATTTTCTCCCACCTCTGATCAGACTTATATAGCCAGTGTGAGAGGATCTACATTTCAGAACATACTCTGAAATATGGTGCAACTTGACTTGCATTATTGTCATTGTTACTGGTGAAAGAATCGATAAGTACAGAGAAAATCATAGTGCCAACAGGGGATAGAACCGCATGCCTAAGTTTTGTGATCGGGAACGTAAGCCACAAAGGCACATTTATCGACAAAATATTACTAAATTATGAAACATGAATTGTACTGAGTCAGGGGAACAAATTCTGCACAAGAGGTAAACAAGGAAAATACATTGATATTATATGTTCTTCGTTATTTAATTTACAGATAATTTTTTGGTGAATAAACTTGTTTGTATGATCTGCTTATTCGAATAATTACCCAGACAGAAATGAATTTGAATAATCCCCATCTCTTTCACCACTACACTTTATGTTTACTTTCTCTTTCTGTTCATATTATCAAATGGAACGAGTCCCACTACTTTGATTTACTCACAAAAGCCTATGGTGTAGCTGGATTTAAGTGTTTTTGTTAATAATAAACAAACTGACGATTATAGTGTGTTGTCACACTACTCAACGTAAATCTTTCTAATTTCTTCTGTTCAAAATTTATCTAAATGTCAGAGCGATTTTAGCAGCTGACTGAAAGTGAGCATTCATTCGTCAGCTATTATTTCACGAAAATATACAGTCCCAGACCTGAAACAACGACGTTCAAGAACATTCAATATTCGGTTATGACTTTAATTTTACACTGTGGTAACACTTGGTGAATCTCAGGTACACAGCACACTCCTTCTACACAGAAAATATGGTGTAACTAACCTGTTTCTGCGGGTTATTACGTTATTATTGGGAACGTAAATACTTATAGCTTGTGAAATTAACGCGAGAAGATTAGGGTCGCCACCGACTCTAACCATTAAACTAATCAAAGGTTTGGCCGAGTCGTAAAATAAATTAATCTGATCACAGACCAAAAACTCATAAAAATAAATGTGTTGTGATGCCGCTCATAAGGGATGTGATGTAATTAATAGTATTGCCCGTGCACTGTTCACGAGAATCAAACATTTAAAATAAAATAGAAAATGCAAGAACACTGCATAAGATCAGCTCCCAGCAACACACCTGAAAATAAGACTTAATCTAAAGGATTTGTTTTAAAATAAAAGGGGAAACTAATCACTGGACCTGTGCGTAAGGAAACGCGTTGGATGTGCTAACGGGAAAGCTGCGAAGTGAGTGGCTTAGGTGCAAAAACGTAACCTCGGAATACAAGAGAAAATTGTGGATAAAATCGTTTATTCCTAAGATATGGATGTGAGGCATGTACATAATTCCTGATAACATTAATTCCTAAAACATTAAAGAAAAGCATCGATACATTCACTGTTATTATCTACACCTAAAAAAAATCATTGATGTGAATCATTCATACAACTGCTGAGCCTGATAATTGATCGCAATAACTCGTGAAACGGTACACGTTTCGCAGTTCACCCGCGTGCCCACGTGGTTTGTGGAGACGCAATTTCTAGGTATTGTGGCCAAATTGCAACGATATCACATCACGCCATCATGAACAGTTACATTTTTTTAAAATAAACGTGAGGTCGGACAGTTAGTGATGACGGTAGCCCAACAAACTCTAATGTTCAACTACGTGGTTGGCTACCCACAGACGAAAGATACATAAAGCAAGGAAAATTTACGAGAAGGCAAAGCTATTAATATTTTGTAAAATGAAAGTTTATACAGGCACAGCTGAAGGCAAACAGACATTCATACAGAAGCGAGTGCTCACTTCTTATCGACATCTTTGTGTGGCGCCCTTCCGGCGGATCCAAGTCTGCTATAGAAATTTACTAAAAGAAAAAATCTGCCAAAGTTTTGCATTCCTTGCTGCGACAAGGCAAAGCAGTCTTTCAGAGTTGAAAAGCGAGACCAAAACCTAACAGCCCTACTCTCGCCAAGTAACAACACTCCACGCGGTCAGTCTAACTCACACTTCTTCGACTGGAGCACAGCTATGGACGCATCCCGTACCGGCGGCAGACTGCCTCCCTTTTTCTTCTTCAGTTTCTTACAGCTCCGCGTGGCCCGGAAAACCCAAAGATGCCATTTCCGCCACCAACCTAACGCAGGCGGATTTCTCACAAGTAGCGCAAAGCTCTTTGCCTACTTGACCACTACGAGAGTTGGCTACTCTGTACAACTGCTGCTGAATCTGTATGACTATCGCAGACTTTCTGCAGCAGACTACGCCACCGTCTAGCAACGTGACACACAACGACATTCATTCAGTCACACCACTATGAGAGTAATGAGAAAAGAGAAACAAGGAAAAGAAAGAGAAATGCTAGTGAAAATGGGCTACCGGACTAATGAAAGGTGGCTACAGGACCCATTCAATGGAAATTCGACAGCAAAGAAACTCTTAGTTCTAAATGCTTCTGAGTGCTTGCTGGGTTCGTTAGTGCCGGTACACTGTGTCGAAGCTGTGTAGGTAGAGCCTATGTTTCCTTACCCGCGTGGCAAGGCCACGCGGCTGTTGCCGTTCTCTCCGACTTAGCGCTGCATAACACCGAGCGAACTGTCAGTCACGTGACGCCGTGTGCGTGCATCGCGAGTGATGTAGACGGGCGCTACTCATGCGGATTCATCACGAGTTAGCAAAGCTCTAGTAAACTGTTTTCCAACCAATAGTATGCATTGTAATGATGGCCACTCTCTAAACTGATCTTCATTGTCGAACTCTAATGATATCAAGTCAGTTACCTATGATGGCCCTCACAAAACTGTGTGTCCATACAGTTCAGAAGCAAATGGAAATTTTAATATTGCCATGCTTATGTTCAGAGGAAAATGTCTTACGGATATAGTGCTAAGCAAATACTGTAACTTGACACTGTTTTATATATCATTTTAAAATTACTCTATTGATACTTGTTTGTACGCAATTTTACATACATATGATGGAAATAACTCGACACCATTTATATGCATCATTTTAATACTTCACTTTCACTGGCTGGAAAGAGAGGACGAGATATGAACCACGACTGAGCAGGTACTGCCATATTTGATTTTGGTTGGATGTTTCATATTTAATACCACACTCTGATTGGCTGGAAAGAGTGAGAAGTGTTGGGGCATAAATCACAATTTTAGTATTTCTGCAATCTTGAACTCTGTAAATTAATCCTTTAATTTATTTATTGGGTGGGCCATTTTCACACATTTCTGTAACTTGCTACAGAGAGAAGGGGGGGGGGGGGGGAGGCATGGGGCACAAAGCACAAGGTGAGCTAGTTCTGCCATCTTGAAGTTTTGATTGGCTGTGCCCATTTTAATACTAGACTGTAACTGGCTGGGGACAGGTGTTGGGATGGGAGGAAGAGAGGATATGATTACTTCATGAGGTCAAGGTCGAGGTCGAAGTCAAAATCGTGGTCAAGGTCAAAGGTTATTGCCCCTAGACCTGCATGTAGGCATCTATATCTACATCTACATAAATGTGGCTTCCTCAGATGACTGTATACAGAGTGTTGCAAAACGATAACGATAAATTTCAAGGCGTTGTACAGGGTGTTGTGAGGAACATTTTGAGGAAGGGAAAATGTGTTCCGAAACGTCATCCGTTATAGGCGCCGACATCTGCCGCTAAGCCACCCCTTCGGCAGTAAACGTGACTTTGTGCGCTGGCAAGAGCATAGGCAGAACGTCTCGAATCGTTGCTTGTTGTTCAGTGTTGGCGACTTGAAGGTTCCTTTCGTGCTTCTGATATAATTACGAAATTTAAAAATATTCACCAAAGGAAACACTGCAAGAATTCTCTGGGACTGAATTTCGTTGCTGGAACACAATTGTTCGATCGTTTGAATGTAAGACTTCATTTTCATAATTTCCCTTAAGTTATTCTCTTTTGCTAACTTTATCAGTTTAGTGTAAAAGAACAGGCCAAAGCATACAAGCTAACTAATTTTACCATACATACGTAAAAACTCTTTGCAAAAAAGGTTGCCATACTTCGTAAGAAAATGTTGTTTCAGTTTACAACACAACATTTAACGATAGAACGCTGAAAGCGCCCGAGCATTGGGTCACCAAATGTACTATCTGTAACCCAATTAAAACGGCCAAATATTATGTTCTATAGTATGCTGAAGACTGAATTACGAGGAGTTTTAACTCATACAATAATTATTATTTTAAATAGCAACAGACTACATCGGACTTACATCTACTGCAGTCGACATACAGAAAGGGGAGGGAACACAATTACAAAACAATCTCGGAACAACAATGATTAACACACATACATTTAACATGAAAACTGGTTTCTGTTGTATCGTTGTATCACTTGCTTGGCGTCGATAGCAAGACATAACAGTATGCAATTACTGTTTTTTAATGACTACAGAGTCGTTCACAATTAATATGTTACATATGAGAATCGTTCTGAACTTTGTATTCTCGTTTGGCGCAAAGGCGTTAACACATAATATAACGCTATAGACTGATGGCAGTGGAGAAGATGAAGCTAGCTGCTTTGTGGACAGGGCTTATCTCCTACGAATGTGATGGTCGGCGAGTGACAGTTTCGGCCACAGGTTTCCACACACACTCAATTTTTCTCCTGGAACTCTCTAAAATCTCCAGTGATTTTCCGTGTACAGAAGAAAATTAAACTGTGGATGGAAACACTTGTCCGAAACAGTCATCTAACAAGGGAACAGAGCCTAGCATTTATAACCGAAAAAACCTGTCTATGTAGCAGGCACACGTGACAGTAACTTCGACACTCTAAAGCGTCGTTGATTGAAATTTCCGGACAACGGTTCCTATCCTGAATTTGTTTCTCACGACATCACTACAGCCCGTTGAAGTTTGTCGGTATCCTTTCCTAACACTCTGTATTTGTACAGGGTGAATATTAATAAAACCGACAAACTGCAGGGATGGATTCTTGACTGGAAATGGAGGAAAAGCAAAGGTCCTCTGAGCATGTGTCCGGAAATGGTCGATGTGCGTGCAACGACGACAAATCGTTCCGGAACACCGTACAGAGCTGCATCCGATCCACGTCACATCAGGTGTTCAAAGTGGCGTCCATTGGATGAAATGTCAAGCAGGATACACATAATCGTATTTTGGCTTACACCATGTTGGCGGACCACTTGCCTGGAGCTTGTACTTGGATCCGTCTCAATATCCTGCAGCTAATCAAATTTTTACTGACATTAATAAGTGGTTCATAGCCAATTCACTGTCATTAAACTTTGAAAAGACCCACTATGTTCAGTTCAGAACTTCCAAGAGATTTTCTTCTGGTGTGTGTATAAAATATGATGACATGGAAACAGGAGAAGTTGAGAGAGTAAAATTCTTGGGATTACAACTTGATAATAAATTCAGTTGGGAGCAACGCACTAAAGAACTGCTAAAGCGCCTTAACAAGTCTGTGTTTGCAAAGCGAATGATGTCAGACATAGGAGATATAAATATTAAAAAAACTGGCATATTTTGCTTATTTTCACTCCATTATGTCCTATGGTATCATATTTTGGGGTAACTGCACAAACAGAGAAAATTTTTTTAGAGTACAGAAGCATATAATAAGAGTAATGAGTAGTGTAAATCCAAGTACATTATGTTGAAACCTATTCAAAGAATTGAGCATATTAACCACAGCTTCTCAGTATATTTATTCCTTAATGAAGTTGGTTGTAAATAATACATCTCTTTTTCCAGCTAACTGCTTAGCACACAGAATCAGTTCTAGGAATAATAACAATATACAAAAGGTTTAAAATCACTTACTCTTGCCCAGAAAGGAGTCCAGTATTCAGCAATGCGTATTTTCAATAAGTTACTAGCAACCATTAAGATTTAGTTTCAGACAAGGCACAATTTAAACATAATTTAAAAGAATTTTTGGTGGCCAAGTCCTTCTATTCCATCCATGAGTTTCTCAACGAATGCAGCAGACCATTTTAATGAAAATTTATTATACTTTAATTTCTGACAATACTTGGTTGTAACAGCCAAGTAACTACCTACTGTGTGAATGATGGATGTATGGAGAGCAGATGTAAGTATTAAACCTGTAAATATTAGAAGTTTAAATTTAATTCATGTACATAATTTTACTGTTTATTGACTGAGGATCATTAAAATTAATGAACTCAAGTTTTTCTAATTACATTTCTGTAATGTGTTTATCTGACATGTTCCACACCCAGGAAGATTCCCTCTTTTATGGATATATGAAATGAATAATTAATCTAATCTATTCTAATGTAACTCGGTGCTCCATGTCTGATGTATGCACAGTTCCACCACCTCCCTGCACGTTCGTCTGTCTGAAAGGACCCATAATCACGCAAACACCCAAAAAGAGCTATAAATGTTGTGTGATGTGGCTCTTGTCTGTGAGGGTACTCGTTTCGATATAGTCGTACTGCCTCTGCTTGGCCGTACACACAAACACCGCCTCTGCTCGTTCCCGACATGACTGTTCCGCTGCTTACAGTGCGCTGCGACAGTCACGCAGACTGCAACACATAAGGAACACACGGCACTTGGTCAGAGGAACTGTCATTCATCAGCGCCATCTACCGTGGCAACGACGTTTTTTTTAATGGTTCAAATAGCTCTGAGCACTATGGGACTTAACATCTGGGGTCAACAGTCCCCCAGAACTTAGAACTACTCAAACCTAACCTATGGACAACACACATCCACACCCGAGTCAGTATTCGAACCTGCGACCGTAGCGGTCGCGCGGTTACAGACTGAAGCGCCTAGAACCGCTCGGCCACACCGGCCGGCAACGATGCATTTCCGGACACTTATTAATAGGACTTATTTTCCTCCACTTCCAGTCAGGAAATAAATGTTCACCCAGTATACATGCAGAGAGATTTTGTCGTCCCTGCCGAGGGGTTTATGCAATCCGCAACATCTTAAAAAACCATGCGCGAGATTTTCATATTCTACTGCTCGCTACACGGAATCTATTGGTCCTACCGAAAAAAAATGAAGAGGCTCTTTTCGTAGGAAATTTAATGCAGTTAAATTTTTGAAGGTAACTTTTGTAAGTTTTTCTTGAATGACTCGAAAACTACGGCCTCTAGCGAAACCATATCCCAATAAAAAATTTAACTACAAAAAGGTCGTGTTAGTTCATTCTGCAGCACTACTAGTTAGCGCTTAGCGAACGAGAGAGTATGAAAACCTTGAGTGTAGTATTTGATGGCGTTGCAGGTTGCATACAACCCCTCGGTAGGGGTAGTTAAATCAGGTATATACACTCCTGGAAATGGAAAAAAGAACACATCGACACCGGTGTGTCAGACCCACCATACTTGCTCCGGACACTGCGAGAGGGCTGTACAAGCAACGATCACACGCACGGCACAGCGGACACACCAGGAACCGCGGTGTTGGCCGTCGAATGGCGCTAGCTGCGCAGCATTTGTGCACCGCCGCCGTCAGTGTCAGCCAGTTTGCCGTGGCATACGGAGCTCCATCGCAGTCTTTAACACTGGCAGCATGCCGCGACAGCGTGGACGTGAACCGTATGTGCAGTTGACAGACTTTGAGTGAGGGCGTATAGTGGGCATGCGGGAGGCCAGGTGGACGTACCGCCGAATTGCTCAACACGTGCGGCGTGAGGTCTCCACAGTACATCGATGTTGTCGCCAGTGGTCGGCGGAAGGTGCACGTGCCCGTCGACCTGGGACCGGACCGCAGCGACGCACGGATGCACGCCAAGACCGTAGGATCCTACGCAGTGCCGTAGGGGACCGCACCGCCACTTCCCAGCAAATTAGGGACACTGTTGCTCCTGGGGTATCGGCGAGGACCATTCGCAAGCGTCTCCATGGAGCTGGGCTATGGTCCCGCACACCGTTAGGCCGTCTCCGCTCACGCCCCAACATCGTGCAGCCCGCCTCCAGTGGTGTCGCGACAGGCGTGAATGGAGGGACGAATGGAGACGTGTCGTCTTCAGCGATGAGAGTCGCTTCTGCCTTGGTGCCAATGATGGTCGTATGCGTGTTTGGCGCCGTGCAGGTGAGCGCCACAATCAGGACTGCATACGACCGAGGCACACAGGGCCAACACCCGGCATCATGGTGTGGGGAGCGATCTCCTACACTAGCCGTACACCTCTGGTGATCGTCGAGGGGACACTGAATAGTGCACGGTACATCCAAACCGTCATCGAACCCATCGTTCTACCATTCCTAGACCGGCAAGGGAACTTGCTGCTCCAATAGGACAATGCACGTCCGCATGTATCCCGTGCCACCCAACGTGCTCTAGAAGGTGTAAGTCAACTACCCTGGCCAGCAAGATCTTTGGATCAGTCCCCCATTGAGCATGTTTGGGACTGGATGAAGCGTCGTCTCACGCGGTCTGCACGTCCAGCACGAACGCTGGTCCAACTGAGGCACCAGGTGGAAATGGCATGGCAAGCCGTTCCACAGGACTACATCCAGCATCTCTACGATCGTCTCCATGGGAGAATAGCAGCCTGCATTGCTGCGAAAGGTGGATATACCCTGTACTAGTGCCGACATTGTGCATGCTCTGTTGCCTGTGTCTATGTGCCTGTGGTTCTGTCAGTGTAATCATGTGATGTATCTGATGTGATGTATCTTCCTGGGACAATGAATTCACGGTGTTCTTATTTCAATTTCCAGGAGTGTAATATACCCCACAGGGGGTACCCTTGTCGCACTGACCGTCCAACAACAATGTGACCGGACTGATAACCGTTGACCATCATGCGGGAGCGCACTCCGTGGACCAGTCGAAGGACCACCTGTGCAGACTCCGGAGAGAGGCCCATGTGTTGCAAAACTGCGCGTAAGAAGCCGTGGTCGACGCGGTCGAATGCGTGGTCAAAAACTACGGCGACAAAGGCGCCTCGTATTTTGCACGCCGCCGTCAAAGCAATGACGTCGCGGTATGCTCCTAACGCCGTATGAATGTTGTTCACACCACCTACATATGTCTGGGCGGTGTGGATGGCTTTCCCGATAGCGGTGTGGAGACGCGCGCGGAGGATGCGGGCGAAGATCTTGTAGTCGTTTTTGAGGAGTGTTAGTGGGCGAAAGTCCTGCCACCTACAACCACCATTCGGTTTTGGTACTGGGATCAAGATGACTTGTGTGAATTCTGTGGGGGCAGTGAAATCAGGGCGGATCAGATCTTGAATCATTTGGTGCCACTTGTCGCCCATAAGATCGTAAAAAGTGCGGTAGAATTCCAGGGGTAAACCGTCCGGTCCAGACGACTTGTTCGGTGCTCCACGTGCCAAGGCCGATGTCAGCTTGTCGGCTGTAATGGGCAACAGCAGACTATCATCGGGTGCCACGTCCCGAGTGGCGGGAAAATCGTGCAACAGCTCGTCATAATCACGTACATTTCGCGGATCTTCCATGTACAAGGTCCCATAGTGCCTAGCGAACGTGTGGGCGATGTCCGTTTGTGTCACTGCGCGGCCGCTCTCCTCCGTGTTTACCGCCGTAACGAGCTGACGTTTGCGGTGGCGCCTCTCGCGCACAATGTGATACACAACCGCGGTTTCGTTGGGGATACAGTCTTGCACTCGAGCACGGATGCGGACACTTTCTAGCTGCTCTGTCCTGATGCGAAGTAGACGAGCTTTGATGCGTTGTACGGACGTCTGACGTTCGGAAGACGGCGGTTGCGTTGCCAGCTCACGTAACGCTATATAGTAAAATTCCGATGTTGCCAGTTCGATCTGCCAAGCCCGTAGGCCGTCACGGTCTTTCGGAGTGCAGGTTTGACACATCCCAGCCACCACAGCAACGTGGAAGCATACACGGGCAGGCGCCTGATACATCGACGCCACGTGTCAGTAACTGCTCGCCGGCAGGGTTCCTCGCGAAGGAGGGAGACGTTCAGCGTCCACGGGCTCCTGCTGCGTCTTGTGAGTTATCGGGGTAAGGTGACAGTGCAGATGTACGCGAGATGGTCCGTGAAGGCCGTCGGCCAGAGTTCTGCATCAAGGGTTGCTGTGCGGAGGGCACACGAGACGTATATCCGGTCCATACGACTGGCAAAAAGGCTGGTAAAGTGCGTATATCCACTCTGGGTCCCATGATGTATGTGTAGTGGAGCGCGAGGTCACGTATCAATGCTTGTAGAGCCGGGCATGGGACGTAATGCGGAATCTGGTCCTCGGGCCGCAGAACACTGTTAAAATCGCCGCCCACTATGTAATGGTCCATATTTCCATGAAAAAGTGGGGCTACCTCCTCCGAATAGAAGACATGCCAGTCACCACGGTGCGAATTACCGGAGGGAGCGTAGACGTTAATGAGGCGGACGGCGCCAAGTGTGAGTGCCCGTTCGGCAAGTACGTCACGTCCGTCGCGTCTATGCCATCTCGGAGAAGGATGGCCGTTCCTCCTGCGCCATTATCTAAGGGTAGGCTGTAGGTGGTGTAGCCATAGAGGTCTAAACGCAGCTCGGGACGGACGTCCTGGAGAAGGGCAATGTCCAAGTCTGCCGCTCTGATCATGTCGTGTAACATGCGGGTCTTGAGAGTGAAGTGGACACCATTTACATTGACTGTTCCCACACGGTATGACTGTGACATATCAAGTGGCGGAGGCAGTGTGCCGGTGCAAGCCCACAGTGATCTCACACACCACACAGCCACCCATCTACATGCTGTGCATTAGTGTGCCGTATGAGTCCCTGACTGGCAGAGCCCTCCGGCCTCAATGTCAGCCATGGGCTCTGGTGGAGATATCGATGTTTGCTGTGCATCATCTGCCTCCATATCGTCTGCCCAATCACCAAGAGACGATTGTGGTGTCATTGGTAGCTGGTCGCTTTCACAGGAGCCCACATTTTGGGATTCGACGCAATGCGCCTCCTTTTCTGGGCCACAAATTTATGAGAGTGTTCCTTGTCTTCAGGCACCTTCTGGTGAATGATGCCACTGGAGTCCGTTGCAATTGTGGACGACTCAACGAAGTCGATGTCTTCCGCCGGCTTCACATACCTGTTCTGTTCTTCAACTGACAATCGACTCTTCTTGTGTCGCTTGGGTGATTTTTGCTTTCGGGTCCGAGATTCGACATCCACTGGAGGGTGGGACTAGACACAGTCTCGCTCGCTAGGAATCCCTGTGTACGATCCCGTCAGTGACGGTGGCTGGGTGCCCACGACGCTGCGGTGAGCAGAGGCTGTAGGAACCTCTGCACCGTTGGGCTGCGGTGTCGTCGACGGCGCTGACTCTCCAACGGAGCTGGCAGCGGCTTGAGGAGGTAGCAGGTTTTGATCATCCATCACATCATGTCGTGCCGCCTCCACATATGTTAGCGGGAGAGAGGTCATAGTGGATCGTTGGGGAAGTTCATTGCGGGACACCTGAACGAGGCGGCGGTGCAGACACTCAGTTCTAACATGGCCCTCCTGGCCGCAGCCCGAGCAGGTCCTCGGTTGGCCATCATATATAACAATTGCGCGGCAGCCAACGACGAAAATATATGATGGAACGTGCTTCTTAAGTTCTATGCGCACTTGTCGTACCCCGTTAAGGACAGGCTACGTTTCGAATGTGTTCCATTTCTCCTCTGTGTGGCTCAGAACTGTGCCATATGGCCGCAGCGCATCAACGGCTAGGTTGGCAGGAACTTCGAACGGTAGTTCAAAGACGCGCACGGTACGCACCCCCAGACCAGCATGGTCGACTCCTACCACGCTCACGTTACCGTCTGCGTGACAGAAGCGAAAGCCGTTTGCAGGTCGTTGGAGCAATCTGTCGCAGTCCGCTTCGTCAATCAGTTTGAGGTACACTGTGCTGGTTACAATAGACAAATGAATGCCTATCAGTTCTTGTGGTTCTATGTGCACGATGTCTCGTAGAAACCGTACAATTTCATGGGCCTTCGGTCTCGTGTACGATGCGTTGAACGTTAGCTTGATTGTAGCTTTTCGATATGAGAACGCCATGTCGGGTCGGTATAGGTACTATACGGCAAGACAACGACGCGACCGCGCGCTAGCGGGTAAACAACAACACCTGCGGAGCACTGCCCGGCGCGCCGAGCCCGTCCGCACGGTATCACGGCTGAAAGCCGACTGTCCACACTCAGCTACCGGGGGCGGACTAGTAGATAGTGAACTGTACGTCCTGAGGTATCGTCCAATGCAAGTGAGTCTGGCATCTGCCTTTCCTGTGAATAATTATGTACGGTCATTCCACCTTAAATCGCTCCGTATGCATCCCCTCAGATATACACTCCTGGAAATGGAAAAAGGAACACATTGACACCGGTGTGTCAGACCCACCATACTTGCTCCGGACACTGCGAGAGGGCTGTACAAGCAATCATCACACACACGGCACAGCGGACACACCAGGAACCGCGGTGTTGGCCGTCGAATGGCGCTAGATGCGCAGCATTTGTGCACCGCCGCCGTCAGAGTCAGCCAGTTGGCCGTGGCATACGGAGCTCCATCGCAGTCTTTAACACTTGTAGCATGCCGCGACAGCGTGGACGTGAACCGTATGTGCAGTTGACGGACTTTGAGCGAGAGCGTATAGTGGGCATGCGGGAGGCCGGGTGGACGTACCGCCGAATTGCTCAACACGTGCGGCGTGAGGTCTCCACAGTACATCGATGTTGTCGCCAGTGGTCGGCGGAAGGTGCACGTGCCCGTCGACCTGGGACCGGACCGCAGCGACGCACGGATGCACGCCAAGACTGTAGGATCCTACGCAATGCCGTAGGGGACCGCACCGTCACTTCCCAGCAAATTAGGGACACTGTTGCTTCTGGGGTATCGGCGAGGACCATTCGCTACCGTCTCCATGAAGCTGGGATACGGTCCCGCACACCATTAGCCCGTCTTCCGCTCACGCCCCAACATCGTGCAGCCCGCCTCCAGTGGTGTCGCGACAGGCGTGAATGGAGGGACGAATGGAGACGTGTCGTCTTCAGCGATGAGAGTCGCTTCTGCCTTGGTGCCAATGATGGTCGTATGCGTGTTTGGCGCCGTGCAGGTGAGTGCCACAATCAGGACTGCATACGACCGAGGCACACAGGGCCAACACCCGGCATCATGGTGTGGGGAGCGATCTCCTACACTGGCCGTACACCTCTGGTGATCGTCGAGGGACACTGAATAGTGCACGGTACATCCAAACCGTCATCGAACCCATCGTTCTACCATTCCTAGACTGGCAGGGAACTTGCTGCTCCAACAGGACAATGCACGTCCGCATGTATCCCGTGCCACCCAACATGCTCTAGAAGGTGTAAGTGAACTTCCCTGGCCAGCAAGATCTCCGGATCTGTCCCCCATTGAGCATGTTTGTGACTGGATGAAGCGTCGTCTCACGCGGTCTGCACGTCCAGCACGAACGCTGGTCCAACTGAGGCGCCAGGTGGAAATGGCATGGCAAGCCGTTCCACAGGACTACATCCAGCATCTCTATGATCGTCTCCATGGGAGAATAGCAGCCTGCATTGCTGCGAAAGGTGGATATACACTGTACTAATGCCGACATTGTACATGCTCTGTTGCCTGTGTCTATGTGCCTGTGGTTCTGTCAGTGTGATCATGTGATGTATCTGACCCCAAGAATGTGTCAATAAAGTTTCCACTTCCTGGGACAATGAATTCATGGTGTTCTAATTTCAATTTCCAGGAGTGTAGAATGGATGTGGCTTCTTCCAGTGACTGTACAGCTATCGTGTAATTAAACAACAATAGGTCTTTTCCCTTGTTTATGTACAAGAGCATGCTTAAAAATAATGCCTCCGAAATTTTTATGCAAGACCTCTTAATCTTTTTAATTAAAAGGACGTTTAACATACTACTTCTTTATTCTCAATGTCTACATATTTATTTTTCAGCATTGTCACCCTGGCGACGAACACATTTCTCCCAACGAGAGACCAGTTTGTTGATACCGTCACCGTAGAACGTTTGCCATTGTTGACGGAGCCAAAACTTCACATCGGCTTGCACCGCTCCATCGCTATCAAAGTGAAGCCCTCGGAAGTGTTCAATAAGAACTTTCATTAAGTTTTGGAAGCAGACCAAAATCGGGCGGGGTCAAGTCGGTGAGGATGATCGATGACAGGAATCTAAGGCGTCGGAATGTTGTAGATGACGCAGCGATCGTGTGTGGTCTGGCATTGTCATGCTGAAGTAGACGGCGCTCCATTTGTGGGCCAACTTTGCGTACTCGAAAGTCAGTTACAGCACAGACTCGCGCATCGGCATAGTTACGTAACATATCGCCATGTTACATGCTACAATTCTGAGGCAGAGGGCTGCAAATATATAGACATGAAGAACAGAGAGTTAATACTTAAAAACGCTTAAGAGTGTTCAGGTAAAAAATTAGGAGGCATTAGTTTTCAGCACGTCCTCGTAGAATACATTTCTTTATATTGGTGGTCAACTAAAAATCGTCGATTTCCTCCAGGTCCTTCCGCATTTCACTACAGTTTTCTAGCATTTACCATCTCTGTATACAATAGTATCATCCGTTAATTCTTATTGAACGTAATAAGAATTACACACACGAAATAATGGTGTATTATCTACACACCCTATTTTCCCACATAATCTCCATCCCGTTGTACGACCTTCCTCCACCAAGATACAAGGGCGCCCTTTCACTACCCATCCTTGTCCTGGTGGCTGAGCATGATTTTGATGAATAATAATCCTACTTTAAAGGAACATATCTAACAAAATTAGTTGCAAGAAAAGGTTTAAATCATTTAGAACCAGCAAATCTAACAAAGGAAAGCATACCTAAAGAAAATAACTTATGAGAAAAATCAAACTTAGAAATAAGATAACCCAAATAAGCACCTAAAACAACAGTTGTAATCGTCAAAAACTTTAAATAATCAGGCAAAGCAATCACATGAGGAATAGGAAAAATCAATCAAGATAAAAGACGACCACCAAAAACAGTAACAAATAATAAACCAATCACACCAAATGAATTATAACACCCCTTATTATCAAAAGAAAATCTAGAATAGAAATTATTATCCCCAGATATTGAATAATATAATAAACGAAAAGAATAAGAAGCAGTTAAACCACTAGAAAAAAATAAAGAAAAAATTAACAATTAATTCATCTTAAACAAACCATTTCAAGAATCAAGTCCTTTGAATAAAATCCTGCCAAAAAAGGTATACCACACAAAAATAAACTAGAAACATTAAAACAAACAAAAGTTAAAGGTATAAAATTAACAATTGAGCCCATAAAACGGATATCCTGAGAATCCTTTAAATTATGAATTACTGAACCTGCACAGAAAAATAATAATGCCTTAAACAAAGCATGAGCCAATAAATGAAAGAATGCAAGCTTTGGATAACCTATAGCCAAAATTCTTATTATTAAACCAAGTTGACTTAAAGTAGAAAGGGCAATAATCTTCTTTAAATCTAATTCAAAATTAGCACCCAATCCAGCCATAAATATAGTTACACAACCAATTAAAAGTAAAAAACAACCACAATTATAAATATCTAATATTGGTCTAAAATGAATCAATAAATAAACTCCAGCAGTAACAAGAGGAACTAAAGCAGAAACAGGAGTAGGAGAAGCCATAGCAGCAGGAAGTCAAGAAGAAAAAGGAATTTGAACTCTTTTAGTTTTAGCTGCCAAAACAATTAATATAGTAATAAGCTTTATTTCAAAAGATTTAGAAATGAAATCATAATAATAAATATAATTTAAATCACCACAATTTAATATTCAAGCAACAGAAATTAAAATAGCAAGATCACCAATACGATTAGAAAGGGCAGTTAGTATACCAGAAATATAAGATTTTACATTTTGATAATAAATAACTAAACAATAAGAAACCAAACCTAAACCATCAGATCCTAACAAAATTCTAATCAAATTAGGACTTATAATTAGAAACCCTACAGAAAGAATAAATATTAAAACAATAATAATAAAACGATTTATATTTTTTCCCCTGATATATAATCCTTTCTATAATAAATAACTAAAGAAGAAATATACATTACAAAAGACATAAAAATAAGAGATATTCAATCCAAAATTAGGTTTATAACGACCATAGAGCCATTCAAATTAAAAAGTTCTCATTCAACAAAAACTCTATAATCAATTGTTAAATAACAAATACCTAATATAAAAATTATGGTTCTAGAAAAGAACAAAGAAAAAACTCAAAGAACAAATAGAAAATAAATTCACGGCCAACGATGAAAAACTTCATATCATTGATTCCACAAAACAACATTTCATATTAAAATATTTAAGCAATTTATACGAAGAAATACTCACCCTTTAAACAAAGAATTTTTATAGGTGATCAATGCAAAAGTAAAAGATGATATCCACGAAAATAACCAAGAGAACAAGTATAAATCCCAGAATAATAATTTCCATACTGAGAATAAGAATATATGTACAAAGTACAAACAGCTTTAAAAACTTTAAAGCAAAAACTCTAAAAGAAGCTCAAGACATAATTCTATTTAATAATCTAAGTTCACCTACCAAAGTTAATGATGAAGGTGCAGCCATATTTGATGATCTTAAAAGGAATCACCATAAAGCCATTCTAGGTATTAAATTAATTGTACCCTTGTTAATTAATAATCTTCATCTACCTAAACTTTCATAAATAATATTAGATAAACAAAATAATCCAGAAGAATATAAACCATGACCCACCATTGAAGAAAGTGAACCCATACAACCTCATCAATTTATAGTTATCAATCCACCAATAACCATTCTTATATGAGCAACAGAAGAATATGCAATTAAAGACTTCAAATGAACCTGATTAAAACAAATAAATCCAGCAATAACTCCACCAGATAAACCTAAAGACAATCAAAAATAATTAAACCCAAGTAAGAAATAACCTTTACATTACGAAAAATTCCAAAACCACCTAACTTTAATAAACCCCCAGCAAGAATTTTCTACCTGAAATATAGACCTGTACATGAGCCTTAGGAAGTCATAAATAAACCATAAATATTGACATCTTAACTAAAATAGCCAAAATTATAAACACATAAAATATAAAATAATAAGAACCAAAATCAACCAATAAAGGGAAATATAAAATGGGAAAAATAAAAAACATATCTTCCACAATTGGCATTCTTTAATGGCCCAAACAAGTGGAAGTCCAAGGGGGCTATGTCATGGCTGTTGGGTGGACGGGGTAGCACTGACCTACCTTGTTTTGCGATGTGTTCAGCAGTCCTCAGTGGTCGAGCGGTTCTAGGTACTTCAGTCCGGAACCGTGCTGCTGCTACAGTCGCAGGTTCGAATCTTAACTCGGGCATGGATGTGTGTGATGTCCTTAAGTTAGTTAGGTTTAAGTAGTTCTGAGTCTATGGGACTGATGACCTCAGATTATAGTCCCATAGTGCTCAGAGCCATTTGAGCAATCCGTTAATAGCCTGATTGTGCTTGAGCCATTATTTCTTTGTTAAGAATTATATTATGTGATCTATTTGCTAGAAACTGTTCAGTCGCGTAACGAAGCTGGTTTGATATCAGTCACCAATGGAAGAGTGGTGCTGCACCGTCGCAACGTCTGATCAGTTGTTTTCAGAACTGCTGATCTGCATTGTTAATAGACACAATAGTCTACGAGAGCAGACATAACATGTGGAAACAAGGAACAGACATACGTCGTTGTAAGAACACGATGCTGTAGTTTTAAAACAACGCTTACTTTCTCAGAGAGAACTCATAACACGCAAGTTTTTCTCTCTGAGCAATGTAAAATATGGAAAGCAGAGATAACATGGGGAACAATAGTCTCTCCGGAGATAAGATTTTATGAGTTTTGCGATAACAGCTTTTTTCCCCAAGTAATGATTTATTTCTCCAGATGGTCGCTGAGCGCAGAGGGGGAAAGAAAGACAAATGGGTTCACGGTGAACCGTTCCCTGTTTACGAAAGCCGTACTCCGGGCATACACAAGGTTAAAAGAGAGGAACGAGGAAGGTGGGTGGGCCAATCTGGACGGCAGGCGGTGCAAGTTTTAATGAAGGCAGCCCCTGGGGATACGGCCGGCGCGGTGGATCCCACAGCGGTCGCCGGCCTGTCGTCGCAATGGGTCCGCCGCGGCAACCGTTCTAACGATAAAACGGACGTTTCTCCTCTCGCAAACAACGCTGGCGGTTTGGCACTTAACTTCTGAGGTCATGACTCCCCTAGAACTTAGAACTACTTAAACCTAACTAACCTAAGGACATCACACACATCCACGCCCGAGGCAGGATTCGAACCTGCGACCGTAGTGGTCACGCGGTTCCAAACTGATGCTCTAGAACCGCACGGCCACAGCGGCCGGCGATTTATGTACTAAGTATCATTGCTTGTATTACTTGTTGACAGATCTCGGCTCTTCTAAAACGATCTCTCCTTTGGCGGTCACAAAATATTAATGCGTATTTTCAGTACGGGGTATATGTACTTCCAAATACTGTTCCCTGGTTGAAATCGTGTACGGATCCAGGGTAATTATTTACCGAATGTAAAATTTTAAAACTCTGTCATAACCTACTAATTAAGAGCTAGAGAGGATTGGAAAAATAATGAGAACACCTGTATTTACTAGGGAATGGTTTATTAACAAGGGGTTGAAACACCGTTTGCCCATAATACAGGGTGTCCATAAAGTCCGTTAACTTCAAAATTTTATTACAACAGCAGTTGTTGAAATATTTTAACAACATTTCTTTTATTGTAATCAGTGTTTATAAATGTTTTTGACACTGTTTAATAGACCTCTATATGGGCGCCACTAGTTGCATGAAACACATGAAAACGGTACTCGATTTCTTTCCATGTTCGCTGTGGCATAGCGTCATCAATGATGGCAATTGTTGTGTTGGCAGAAGAGCCAACACCGTGTTACTATTGGAGGCCGAAATTCACGCGTTTTAGCTCACCCAGGCTGGCGTGAGGAGGGAAGGACTATCCTGACGTGAGGTCTGGAACATGACAAGGAATTAGAATTCAGAAAGCAGACGTAATTAGTTTGATACTTAACTTTAACCCATTAATGATGAACGTCGCTCTTGACGGTACATGATTCACAATTTATCTGTTCAGGATACATAGTAACTGAATATGGCGCCTTGCTAGGTCGTAGCAAATGACGTAGCTGAAGGCTATGCTAAACTGTCGTCTCTGCAAATGTGAGCGTATGTAGACAGTGAACCATCGCTAGCAAAGTCAGCTGTACAACTGGGGCGAGTGCTAGGGAGTCTAGACTAGACCTGCCTTGTGGCGGCGCTCGGTCTGCAATCACTGATAGTGGCGACACGCGGGTCCGACGTATACTAACGGACCGTGGCCGATTTCGTTACGTATCTGTGTTTCATACACGCTGTCTTATACATATCCTCACAAAAAAGTCCATGTCTAAGTCCAAGGGAGTGATATCTGGCGAACACGGTGGCCAAGGAATTGGCCCATCCCTCCCAATCCATCTGCCTGGGAATGTTTCATTGAGGAACCGAAGAACCTGCAGTCCCCAACGTGGTGCTGCGCCATCTTGCTGAAAAATGATAGTTAGTTGTAAATCAGTTGTGGTGCTACATTTTCGATCAGAGGCTCGAGGTAAACATCTGCAGTAACTGTTGACTCCTTGAAGAAAAATGGACCAATTATTCGGTTGCACATGATTCCACAATCCTACATTCACTTTTGGACTATCCCGGTGAAGCTCCCTAGTCAGATGGGGGTGTTCAGATCCACAGATTCTCACATTGTGTCTGTTTAATGTCCCAGAAACATGAAAAGTTACCTCGTCACTGAAACAAACTCTCTTGAGAAATGATTCATCCTCCGAAAGGCGTTCCAGTATGTTGAGTGTAAACTTAGTCCGTTTTTTCTTGTTATTTGGCTCAAGTGTCTGAAACAGTTGCACTTTGTAAGCGTACAACCGCAGGTTCTTGTGGAGGACCGTATGCGCAGTTGAACGTGGCAGTTGCAACTGTCTGGCAGCAATGCGGATGGACTTCGAAGGTAAAAGATTGAAGGGATTTAAAATGCGATCGATGTTTTCCTTAGATGTTCTTGGTCGCCCGCTCCTCCCTGTATCCAACTGTGTCCCTGTCTCTATAAATTTTTTGTGCCATGCACGAATTGAAGGGCGCTATGGTGGATCTCTTCCATACTTCATTCTGCAGTTTTGTTGAGTCTGAACATCCGATTTTGTCTCAATAAACCAGGACACACATTGTGCCTTCTCTTGAGGAGTTGCCATTTTACGGAGGTTCAGTTCCTTCCATGAACAGAGTACCTGAAACACAAAATTTTAGTATATATAAAACTTTAGTAAAGAAATTTTGTTGAAATATTTCAACAACTGCCATTGTAATAAAATTTTGAAGTCGTAAAGGGACTTTATGGACACCCTGTACAGCTGCGTTTCCTCATGGAATAGTGCCATGTAATGATTGTATGGTCTCCAATGGTACGTTATGCCACTCTTCGATCAGAACCTCTTGTAACTCCTGTAGTGACGATGGAGGCGGAAACCTGCTCCGGAATCTGTGCTCCAATACTGCCCACAAGAGATGGATAATGATCAAGTCTGGGGACTGTGCTGGCCAGGGAAGACGCTGCATGTCAGTTGCATGCTGCCCATACCACGATTGTAGTTTCCTGGCTGCGTGAATGGGTGAATTTACGTCTTGAAATATGACATCATTGTTGAGGAACAACATTTGAATTATGGGGTGCACCTAATCATCCAAAATGTGCACATAATAGATGGCTGTAACACGGCCTTTGAGAGTAATGAAGGAACCAGCAGAATACCATAATATGGCTGCCCACACCATTAGGCTTTCACCTCCTTGCTTAACTGTAGGAATCAAGCAATCAAGATTGAAGGCTTCTTTTGGCGTTCTCCAGACGTAAACTCGGCCCGCTATTGGAAATAACAAAAACGTTGATTCGTCGAAACATATGATATGTTTCCACTCATCAGCCATCCAGGATTTAAGATCCTGAAAGCATGTTTTACGTTTCTTTTCGTTGGTTGTCGTCAGTAATGGTTTCGGCATAGCATCTCGTCCATGAATATTCGCTTTATGGAGTTCTCGGCGGACAGTGTCAACAGATACGGGGTCTTGAAGATGGTTATTGAGCTCTGCAGTCACTTTAGCCGTCATAGTTTTGTGTTGTTTTGACATAATTCGTGTTAGCGTATGACGATCTCTGTCATTTAATTTAGATTTGCGCCCATTATTACGTTTACACGATGATGTCTTTCCATGTTTTCTGTAGTCTGTAATGACTGTTGAAACAGTTGATCTCGAAACGTTCAGTAAGTTGGCTATCTTCGTTACTGATGCTCCAGCTAATTGGGCCTCCACAATCAGCCCTCTTTGGAACTCTGTTAGGTCTTTTATTGCACGTCGACCTCGGTCTCCGATTGCAAATACGAAGTGTGCACTACTCGTAAACAACCTGCAGTGATGCCTAGTCCGTATTGAACACGCAGAGTCCAGCGCGACGCGTGCCTTACCTGTGTTGTTGACCGTCAAACACAACCATACCATTACTACGATTGTTCACATTATTTTGCCTATCTCCTGTATAATCTTATATTAAAAATTTAACACAATAAAACTATTATTACAATTGAAAACTACCCGTTTTTTTCCTTTAGGCAGTGTAAATGACGGCGCGCAAATACCCGGACTATATTCATCCTGTGTTTGTGAATCACCATCAGGCATGGCGGTGTAATTTATCACTTCATTGCTACCAATTCTGTTCGCAACACAGTTTGGAGTCAGCATTCATATATACCTAAATGTACCTGCAAAATTATATCACTGAAAGACACAGAGTTCAGGGTATATGACGTCATAAACATTCGATAGTGTAAAACTAACTTTTGCTTAAAATGGGGCGCAAATTACCCACAGTATACTCATCCAGTATTTCAGAATCAGAGCACTTAGCGACTTGCAAAAAACTTTAAGCATAATTTCAAACCTTTCCTAAAGTTTTTCTCGCTTACGTGCTTAAATTCAAATATTCAACATATTAGCTCATTTCTAAAGTAATGGGATGTTTGAAGCTGTTTTACACACGTAAGTTACATTATCTTAAAATTCGGCGCTTTATTTTGTTATAAAGGCCTATCAGAAAGTTTCCATTTGAGGGCGTTGCTGCAGCTTACATGCAAAGTAGCGCGACTCCAAAGCCGGTATAAAAGCGCCGACATGTCACCAAGTCGTAAGTTCCCTACTATGTGTTTCTGTATGAAATTAAGCCCAAATTTACTTACCACTCTATAAAATGTCTACGTATTACCAAAAAGATGTTATCCATCTTAAACTCGTGTGTTAACCTTTGAATAATCATAACCTAATTTGAATTTAACTGAAACTGATCTGAATATAACTTGTCTTTATCTTAAATGCGCAACTGAAGTAAAACAATTATCTGGTCCTAATCAAAATTTCCACACACCTCGCGTCTTGAGAACATTGTTGAGGGTTTATCGGAAGCACAACGGCAAACAGCAAGCAGGCAGCGGCTATGCTAGGTTTCTATTTTTAAATAATATTTCCAAACAATGTTCAAACTGTTGCGTACTACATGGCGCAATGTGGTACTGTGTAAAGATAAAACTTCTTTAAACAGTGGGATGGAGAGAGTAACTTTTCATATGAGATGATATTCAAAGACAACGTTCTTAGAAACTTCGCGTGATCCTCTCACATAACATTGCTCAGAACAGTACTATGGTAACAAAGTGAACAAATTTTAAAAAAAGGGTACAATGTTAACAATGAATTTCTATAAAAACTAAACAGCTTAATCAGCTGATATGTAATGTATGGCTCAAGTAACTGGGGTGGTCTTTCTCTCAGCTCTGAGCAAGTGAACAAAGTTAACTAGATTACAATAATAATTACGAGAAACTGGCTGCACAGTGCTGCACTCTTACCTCAAACTTTTTCTTTAAACAATAAATAAATAAATAAAAACTCAAGTTAACACAGCACTACTAATAGGAGCTACCACACTTCATCTAAGAATGTATCAGAGTGCGCAGAGGCAAAGATTGTGCCACAACAGCACCAAAGATTGTTTAATAGTATCATAACTTGATCTTTCTCTCTGAAGTGCACATCGATAACTTAAATAAATCAAAATGACATGCCCACCTCACAAAGTGATTAGTGTGGCATTCATATCTATATCTACATCTACATCTACGTGATTACTCTGCTGCTCACAATAAAGTGCCTGGCAGAGGGTTCAATGAACCACCTTCATGCTGTATCTCTACCGTTCCACTCTCGAACGGCGCGCGGGAAAAACGAGCACTTACATTTTTGTCTGCAGGCCCTGACTTATCTTATGATGATCATTTCTCCCTACGTAGGTGGGTGCCAAGAGAATGTTTTCGCAATTGGAGGAGAAAATTGGTGATTGAAATTAGAGTTTTACTAGAGCTATTCTGTTCCAATTCTGGACGTACGGGGTGTCGCATTGTCCTGATGGAATTGCCCAAGTCCGTCGGAATGCACAGTGGACATGAAGGGATGCAGGTGATCAAACAGGATGTTTACGTATGTCACACCTGTCAGAGTCGTATCTAGACGCATTAGTTGACCCATTTCACTCAACTGCACATTCCTCACCCCATTACAGAGCATCCACCAGCTTGAACAGCCTCCTGCTGACATGCAGGTTGCATAGATTCATGAGATTGTGTCCATACCCGTACACGTCCATCCGCTAGATAATATTTAAAACGAGACTGGTCCGACAAGGCAACATGTTTCCAAACATCAATAGTCCTGTGTCGGTGTTGGCGGGCCTAGGCGAGACGTAAATCTCTGTGTCGTGCAGTCATCAAGAGTACACAAGTGGGCTTTCGGCTCCGAAAACCCTTTCGTTGAACGCACGATGACTCTTGTTTATAGCCTAGCATTGAAATCTCAGCAATTTGCGGAATGGCTGCACTTCTGCCACGTTCAACGATTCTCTACAGTCGTTGTTGGTCCCGTTCTTGCAGGATCTTTTTCCGGCCGCAGTGATGTCGGAGATTTGATGTTTTCCCTGATTCCTGATATTCACGGTGCACTCGTGAAACAGTCTAACGGGAAAATCCCCACTCCACGCTGCGTCGGAAATGCTGTATCTCATCGTTCGTGGACGGACTATAATTCCACTTCAGACTCATTTAAATCTTGATAACCTGTCATTGTAGCAGCAGTAACCGCTCTAACAACTGCGCCAGGCACTTGTTGTCTTATATAGGCATTGCCGACCGCAGCGCCGTATTCTGCCCGTTTATATACCTCTGTATTTGAATACGCATGCTTTCTTTGGCGCTTCAGTGTATAAGCTTTAATCCAATTAAAGTGCCACGGAGCCGGCGATACATAACTATAATGAAGTCTTAAAAGGCTCCTAATGTACTACTAGAAAAGGAAAGCTGAACCTATGAGACAGATCGATGGGACAACGAAGGGGGACGGGAGTTGTGATGAGTCTTTAGCACAGGAGGGAAGTTGTCGGCATGTTCGTGACGGAATTGTCTTGCTGTTACCATTGGTCTGAAGAGAAACTGGGGAGTGGGGAGGGGGCAGCTGCACTCTGGTGTTTTATGACTGTGGCACGTCCGCTCTCCTGTAAGCTTCCGAACATAAGTTACAATTGCTGAAAAGGGCAGTAGATCAGGACTGAGTGCCGGGCTTAGAGCACTGATAATGTCTTCTGGTCACAGATGTATCCCATCCTGTTTTGGTTCCAGTCGTTAACACACGGCCGCGTTTGTTACCGCTCTTCCTTATCGAGGAAAAAAAAAAAGGGTCGTTTCAATATCTGTCTGAAATTGTCGTTTTGAGCAAATAATTAAATCCTCTCCAAATGATCGCATCTGAATTCCAGTAGAGGAATGCTGTTCCTCAGTATGTCAAGAATCTGCCTCTTACGGTCTCTGTCCTCTCTGTGTTTTGAATGTGGGGTAAATTTGCATTTAACGTTTGGGAAACCTGGAAATGAAATGGATAACCTACAAACAAGTTAAAGAGTGAGACAAAAAATAGATCCGGAATCTACAAAGATTTGTCTTGATTTAAGTTAGCGGTAGCTCCTTTCTTTGTCAGCGGCCTCTTGTAAACGCACGTGTACCCTTCGCGAGCCTGGGTAGCGAGGTTGCGTTGCACAGTGTTTTCTGCAGCCAAGCTGGCCGCAAGCTCATCTCCACTGGCAAGGAAACGAAAGTTTCTCCTATTGAAACAAGCTTGTGGTTTTCTACAACTGCTTGTTAGCATTTTCGTGACTTTTAGGTTCAGTGCTACTTTATTCTCCGAAATTTATTTGAGATATTCTGGAACTGAAAGACGAAAAAGCGTAAACGTGGGGAAGGGAGAGAGGCATGACTTGAATGACCTTCGTCGCAGGCCTGCGCCTAGTTAAAGTGTTTAGTGAGAAAGATAGAGAATACTTTAAAAAAACTCCCTGAGCGACAGAGGACAACGAGGGTCTGTTCAGAGAACATGAAACTTTCTGATAAATATAAATTATGATATCCTCTACAGATTTTGGATCGCTTCAGTTAAGATCTCCATTCTGGTGTCTAGGATCCAATACTGTCAACTTGTTTTTAGAATTTCGTGCAAATATTTAACAGTGTGCATTGTTGGACGTGGAATTATCACAACTGTCAATTCGTTTTCAGAATTTCGTACAAATATTTAGTGGTTTGCATTGTTGGACTTGGTATCATCACAACTATCAATTCGTTTTCAGAATTTCGTACAACTATTTAGTGGTTTGCATTGTTGAACGTGATATTATCACAACTCTCCTTCTCTGTAAAATATTACTTCCTGTATGTGCGATGGGCACGTGGTACCGACTGCCTCCTGTCTGCAGACTTGATGCAGTGTCGTATTCAATACTGAAGAAAAGTATACAATTACTCTACCCCAGGCACAAATACCATACCTACTCTCTGACATATATTTTTGCTTTTTTCGCACTCCAACATTTATTAATCAGTTACCAAGTCACATAGTTTTATTAACATTTTCTTCTCGTTTCATTCTTCCACCACTTATTGACTTTCACTGGTACAAGTACACTTAATGCTGTCTGCCAAGTTAACTCACAATGGGAAATATTTCTGCATTTTTGTGCAATAAACTTGTAAGTGGGCTGCTTATGTGTTGGCAGCGCTGTGTAGCTATTTCCATTGGATCTCTGAATGCGCTTTCTTTGTAAGAGACTCTGAGGCTGCTCGGACTCGTTATTTGAAGTTAACTGCCAGTACTGTTCGGCAGTTGGAAGTTAGTCGCCAGAAGTGATGGAAGTACTGTTGAGCATTTGGAGGTGAACAGCCAGCAGTCATGGATGTTAGATGTGAAAAGTTAGCATTGATGGCGGGTAGGGGTCTGAAGTGAAGTGTTAGCGAAGGCTAACTATCTGGAAGTATCCGACTTGGCGATTCAAAATTATTCATGATTATATATCTTTGTACTGGATGCCAATGACGATTTGTATTCGTGTTCGAACTGGATATCACATTATTAAGGTAAAAAATATATTATTTGGTTTGCAACAAAATCTTTCCTTTGCTAACCACATGCCTATTAGTAGTTATTGGCTTTAGTAGTTAGAATCATTTATTTAGCTGGCAGTATTGCAGTACTTTGCGTAATGAAAATTTGTGAGGTAAGTGCTTAATGAAATGTATAGGTTATTGTTAACATTTCTTTCTAGTCAAGACCATTCTTTTGGGTTAATTATTTGAAGTCAAGTTGTAATTTTTTGAGCAGTCAGATTGCGTTGCGCTAGAATGTTGTGGGTCAGTGTTGACATGATAAGGAAAAGTAAAGAGAAAGTAGGCTCAATACGTTCAGTTTTACTCAGCCGTTTCAGAATCAAATAACATAGAACTTTCATCTTCTCAGTCATTCAGTAATTTAAGCACAGATTCACAAATTTAAACAACGAAGTTTCAAACGCATTACACTTGCACAAGTATATTGCTAGCAATCAACGTACCGTGTACAATGTCATTCCTGGTTTTGTAATTATGCGCTACAAATAACACCATAAGACAAGAGCTACGGTCCCCATTCGGTTTGCATCAGTGACGTACCTCCCACGGTTGTTGCAACATATTGAAACCCTTATCGGAATTTCTCCTGATTGTGTTGGTGAACAACCACGTAAGACTTTCCCGTTTATCGAAGAGGCAGGTCGAGGTTGTGGCTCACAGCTGACAAGAGACATGTACAGGCGACGTGGGAGAGGTGGCGTGGTTACCGTTGCCAGCAGCTGACGCCGGCTAGAGGTGGCGCCGGCATAACGGGCGACGTATGTCGATGGCTGGTGCAGACGCTGGACACGGGTTTATGCGCCTGCCCTCGGCAGCAGGACCAGGCCGTGCGCCCCGCGTGCTTCACTGTACCGGGCAGCTGCCGCCTCTAGCAGACGGCTGTGTTCCACAACTGGAGCAAGTGCCTGCAAGACCGAAGCACTTTTTATTTCGTAATAAGTTTCCTGACTGGCCTGATGCCGTCCTCCACACACTCCTCTCCTGCGAGAGGGATCACAGTAGCGGTTGCACCCAACGTCCTCAATTATTTGATGGATATATTCCAGTAATTGTCTTCCCGTGCAGTTTCTACCCTTATGGTTTCCTCAAGTAGCACATACTTTATTCCTTGATGTCTTAGCACATGTCCTATAATCATGAACCTTCACCGTGCCAGTATTTTCCACATGTCCCCCTTTTCGCCTATTATGCTGACAAACTCATCTTTCCAGAATGAGGTTTTCACTCTGCAGCGGAGTGTGCGCTGATATGAAACTTCCTGACAGATCATAACTGTGTGCTGGACCGAGACTTGAACTCTGGACCTTTGCCTTTCGCGGGCAAGTGCTCCACCAACTGAGCTACCCAAGCACGACTCGTGCGACTCACGACCCGTCCTCACAGCTTCAGTTCTGACAGTACCTCGTCTCCTGCGTTCCAAACTTCACATAAGCTCTTCTGCGAACCTTGCAGAACTTGCACTCCTGGAAGAAAGTTCTGCAAGGTTCGAAGAAGAGCTTCTGTGACGTTTGGAAGGTAGAAGACCAGGTAGTGGCAGAATTGAAGCTGTGAGGACTGGCCGTGAGTTGTGCGTGGGCAGCTCAGTTGGTAGAGCACTTGCCCGCGAAAGGCAAAGGTCCCGAGTTCGAGTCTCTGTCCGACACACAGTTTTAATCTGACAGGAAGTTTCAAACTCATAATTTTTTACCAGTCCACCTAATTTTCAGTATCCTTCTGTAGCGTCATACACCTAAAGCGCTTTTTTGTTCGCTTTTTTCCACAGTGTCTGATTCTCTTCAAACATACCTTTTCACAACTGTGTTCCTAATATTAAAGCCGATGTTTACAGAAGTAGAATTGTTTTGGCAAGGAAAGCCCTCTTTATCAGAACTGGCCTGCCTCTCATGTCCTCCTTGCTTTGTCTGTCGTGTGTTACCTTCCATTCAAGATATCATAATTCCTTTACTTCCTCTATCCCGCAGTCCGCAATTTTTAATATTCAGTATATTGCCAGTCTCTTTCTGCTACTACTCATTTCTTCCGTTTTTTCTTCAGTTTGTATTGCATTGTATGTTAACCGAGGGCCTAGAAACGACGGAGGGGCTCCGTTCCCGCCGCAGCCGCAGTGGTCCACCACCCCAATACGACTACCGCAGTCCACTTCACCCATCCGCTGCCCAACACCGAACCAAGGGTTATTGTGCGGTTCAGCCCCCGGTTGACACCCCCCCCCCCCCCCCCACAGGGAATATCTCACACAAGACGGGTGTAACCCCTATGTTTGCATGGTAGAGCAATAGTGGTGTGCGCGTACGTGGAGAACTTGTTTGTTCAGCAATCGCCGACATAGTATAACTGAGGCGGAATGAGGGGAACCAGCCCGCATTCGCAGAGGCAGATGGTAAACCGCCTAAAAACCAACCAGAGACAGGCCGGTTCACCGGACCTCGACACAAATCCGCCGGGTGGATTCGTGCAGGGGACCAGGCGCTCCTTCCCGCTCGGGAAGCCGTGCGTTAGACCGCAAGACCAACCGGGCGGGCTTTCTTCAGTTTAGTTCAATCTCGTTTCTTTAGATTGTTGTCTCAAGGAAAGGTAAAGCATCAGTTATACAGAACTGACGTTATTTGACTATATATTTGGTTAAGCTCAGGTTCTAATACTGGATCACCTATGTCTTCCATATCTTCGTCTGTCACGTCATGAGACAGTTTCTCTCCCTCGTAGCGACCTCCAATTTACTCTTTGTGTATCCTCAGTGTTTAACAGTAGAATTCCTTTTGTGGTCTTAATGCTGCCGCACGTTTGCTGTTGCTGTAATTTCACAGAAAATTGTTTTGACATTTTATATGATAGGTCAGTCCTTCCCTCAATTTCCTTTTATTTGCATGTTTTCTGCAACAATTCTAGCTTGACCTTCTTGCACTTCATATTTATTTCATTCCTAAGTGCTGTATATTGCTGTATTCCTGTCATTTCCTTAACGTTTTCTACTTTCTTTTTCTTCTATCAGTTGAAGTATTTCAACTTACATGACTTTTAGAGACACCCATTTCTCTTCAACTGAACTATTTATTGTGATATTTACTATCGCAGTATGTACAATCTAACAGAACTACAAACACACCTCATATTTCCTCTGTATTTCGGTATTCCACTTCTCTTAAACTTTGCGAGTGGTTCATTTTCTCATAATGCTGTTATACAATTTTTGGCATATAGTTTCGTTTGTCAGTTTTGTTGTACTAAGATATTAATGCCTCCTACTCTTGTTACATTTGTCACTACACAGGGACCTATGAATTTTTGCTCTTGATTGTCATTATGTTTATTAGCAGCTTATGCACTGGCATTCTTATTTTTCGTACCATGATGTATTGGAGGTCATATGAATCTTTTTACTGGTATTATGCTTGTAATAACACACTTATGCACAGACACTATTATTTTCGTACGATAATGTACTGTGGTCCTATAAGGGTCTGTATGTATGGTAGTATATTTTATTTTGTATTTGTCTTTTTTACTAATTTAGTCTATAGTCTTTTATGCGGATGGTGTATCTCTGTAATTCTGTTAGTAATTTCAATATGCTAACGCTTATTGGCCTTTTATGTCGCCAGGCCTGTATGATTACCGGCGCATGAGCCTCAGGATGTGTTATCCTGGTATCCACGCTCTCCACTCTCCCTCAGTCGGCATGTAGATCTTAACAAGGTCTTGCATTTTATGTGACTGATTTTACTGATGTGACAAGCCCTCGATTTTAGGGGCCTTAACTTTTACAAATGGATGTACATATCTTTGTAGACACATCTGATGTGGAGATGTTCGAACGCTTTACTGACTGATGTGAAGTTTGTAAGTACTGCTTTTCTTGTGTAGGTATATATCACGTTGTTGGTGACATGCCTACACTTTTTGTAGGTAGCTGAAACGTCCCCTTAGGAAAATTATAAATGACTGTGCTTAAACTGACACACAATATTTTTAGCGCAACGCAATCTGACTTTCAATAATCCCTACAAAAGAATGGCCCTGACTAACACTAACCTATACGTTTCACAAGTCACTTACCTCACAAAAATCTTCGTTATTCGAACTACTGCAATACGCGAGCGCCACTACTGCCAGCTAAATAAGATTCAAACTATTGAAGGCACTAACTACTGATAGGCATGGTTAGCAAATGAAAGACTTTGATAGAGAACAAACAATGTATTTACCTTAATAGTGTTCCAAAGTCATTATATATATTTTCATGACATCCAGCCTTACAGATTTACTGTCTCTGATGGACACACGTCCAGATCATACGCTCTCAAAACTCCGCCATCTCACTCCCCACATCCACCACTGCTGGCGGCTCACCTCCAACTGCGCAACGCTACGCGCTGTTAACAGCCAACTGCCCAACACTACAGTAGCAAATATTGCAACAATGCCGACCAGCCTCAGACTGCACACAGCACAGTCAGTGATTTTCATACAGAGCTCTACGTGGCGTTACCAACATAAAAACCTAAACACCCTACTTACAGTAGTAGTTTCTGTATGACACTAATATTGGTCCATGACATTTTGACTGTGATTTATGTTGTAGCACTCTGTGCAGGTTTCTCGTTCTTTTGAAGAAGACTAGTTTAAATCCATTTAAACCATGGTTAAGCTTAATTGAAAACCACCATTTATTGCAACTAATTTCCTGTGCTAATCTTATGCTTCAGTCTCTGCTTCGGTTTATTATTCATCCTGAAAGCAATTTTCGCCCTTTTGTTGTTAAAGAATGTCGTCAATTTATATGAGATAATTCCCCAATATGGCACGACTCTTTATTTCTGTGGATTTACCTCGTTTTGTTGGCTTCGGAGACCAACCGCTATTACTAAAACTGCGCCGGTAGTTCTATATTAACAATCCCGTAAGTAGACAATTTAAAGCAATTCGCATTACATAATTATAAGCGCGACACATCAGTCACAGGTAGTGGTTAGTCAGCTACGCTATGACCTTTTCGTGATATCTGTATGAATGATTTTTGCAGTAACATGCAGCCACCATGTCTTTTTACGGTAAAACATGTTTCAAGACCATACTCAAAATAAAATTTTGTAAACATGTGTGAGGTAAAAGGCTGAGGTGTTCCTGTTTCATTTCCATAATTAGTACTGTGGAATTTAGAGTATCTGATGGTAATACAATCCCGGTATAAAACTGGACAAATAAAACAAGAGAGTAACAAGCAAGTAAGGAGGAACGGGTTAAGTATTTCATTCATTAACATCTCATAATTTAATCTCTATAATAATGTACCAATGCATGCGTTCTAAGGAAACGGAAATTCCGGTTACTACACGAAACCAGCTGGAAAACAAGTATATCCGTAATCTAATTTTGTCAAAATAACAGAAATCATAACTTTACATCATTAATAAAGTAGAATATTCTCTTGTATAGATATTGGAAAATCAAATCACATTTGCTTTTGAAGAACCATTATATTGAAGTTTCACGCAAAACGAGTTTTATTTCAGTTTATCCTACAGTAAAGTTCTTTGCACAGCGCACAACGACTCTGAGACACGCCCTGGGTTCTGTCAAGCACGGAGCTAAAAAGAATTTTTATGGTCATGCAGACGAACATTGTGATGTGGAATAAGGAGCTATTTTAAATCGGCTTTAAGTTCAGTCTACTGCACTGGACCGTTTATGCGTTTGACCATTAAGCACCTTTAATTTGCCGTCGTGTCCGCGAAATTATCGGAATCCGATGTTATTGGCTTGCGGGCGCAACAAAGGGACGAAGCAATTAGTCCCTCATAACTGGATTTATCGGTCGGCGTCCTCCGACTGATTACGATATAAATCTCTTCCAGTATTCAAGAAGATTTCGAAATTAATCAGCAACTAAAGGAGAGAGGATTAACAGAAATTCGTCTGGAAGGCAGAGCGATCTGTTGATCCAGTTCGCAAAAGCCAGCTCAGAAAAGTGTGTTTCGCAGTATTATTAAAATTAGGTAAAAATTCTAATCCATCAAAAATTTCTTAACTAATAATTGATCCAACTCTTTTCTCGAATCACTCAACATTCAACAATTTAATTACAGTAACATCGTTTTCTCTCGCACTCGATAAAAGTTTAGAAAAACTGCATTACAAAGCATTTCTACACTTAAAAAGAAAGCTTACGTCACTCCGAAGCATAAAGCGCCGTTTAGGGCCATGAGAAGAGCAGAGGTAAACTAGAGAGAGACAAATAATTTTTGACACATAAATAATTTAGTCGAAGTAATAAAAGGGGAAATCGTAAAAATTCTTATTAAGATTGAAATAAGAGGTAGAAGAAGGTGAACAGTAATACAGCTTCACCTGTATATAGAAGATCGGTTGAAAGAGCAGAAACAAAATTCAAAACATCAATCAAACCTTTCTCACAAGTGAAAATTACTAGTTTTATTACACTCCTGGAAATTGAAATAAGAACACCGTGAATTCAAGGTTCCAGGAAGGCGAAAATTTATTGAGACATTCCTGGGGTCAGATACATCACATGATCACACTGACAGAACCACAGGCACATAGACACAGGCAACAGAGCATGCACAATGTCGGCACTAGTACAGGGTATATCCACCTTTCGCAGCAATGCAGACCGCGTGAGACGACGCTTCATCCAGTCCCAAACATGCTCAATGGGGGACAGATCCGGAGATCTTGCTGGCCAGGGTAGTTGACTTACACCTTCTAGAGCACGTTGGGTGGCACGGGATACATGCGGACGTGCATTGTCCTGCTGGAACAGCAAGTTCCCTTGCCGGTCTAGGAATGGTAGAACGATGGGTTCGATGACGGTTTGGATGTACCGTGCACTATTCAGTGTCCCCTCGACGATCACCAGAGGTGTACGGCCAGTGTAGGAGATCGCTCCCCACACCATGATGCCGGGTGTTGGCCCTGTGTGCCTCGGTCGTATGCAGTCCTGATTGTGGCGCTCACCTGCACGGCGCCAAACACGTATACGACCATCATTGGCACCAAGGGAGAAGCGACTCTCATCGCTGAAGACGACACGTCTCCATTCGTCCCTCCATTCACGCCTGTCGCGACACCACTGGAGGCGGGCTGCACGATGTTGGGGCGTGAGCGAAAGACGGCCTAACGGTGTGCGGTACCGTAGCCCAGCTTCATGGAGACGGTTGCGAATGGTCCTCGCCGATACCCCAGGAGCAACAGTGTCCCTAATTTGCTGGGAAGTGGCGGTGCGGTCCCCTACGGCACTGCGTAGGATCCTACGGTCTTGGCATGCATCGGTGCGTCGCTGCGGTCCGGTCCCAGGTCGACGAGCACGTGCACCTTCCTCCGACCACTGGCGACAACATCGACGTACTGTGGAGACCTCACGCCCCACGTGTTGAGCAATTCGGCGGTACGTCCACCCAGCCTCCCGCATGCCCACTATACGCCCTCGCTCAAAGTCCGTGAACAGCACATACAGTTCACGTCCACGCTGTCGCGGCATGCTACCAGTGTTAAAGACTGCGATGGAGCTCCGTATGCCACGGCAAACTGGCTGACACTGACGGCGGCGGTGCACAAATGCTGCGCAGCTAGCGCCATTCGACGGCCAACACCGCGGTTCCAGGTGTGTCCGCTGTGCCGTGCGTGTGATCATTGCTTGTACAGCCCTCTCGCAGTGTCCGGAGCAAGTATGGTGGGTCTGACACACCGGTGTCAATGTGTTCTTTTTTCCATTTCCAGGAGTGCATAATGGGAGGAGACAGGATTGTATGTGAGTCAGCGTAGTTTGCGACGCTACTCTTTCATCCAGCGACGTATGCTTAGTGTGTTAATTACAAATCAGGTTTCACTGGTGAGGCCGTTTCCACATTTTCAATTCTAATGTTCGGTTCAGAGACTCACTCTTTCCGGTATAGAAAATAAACAGCTCATAACACATATAAGTTACTGCATTATTCAGAATGACATCAAAGGAGATTCCAATGAATCAACATGTTTTATTTGATTCATAATCATAACACAAAATCTACAAAGTTTAGTCAAATTTTCTCTGGAGGTTGGTACGGCGAAGAATGGATGAAACAAAAGGTCCCGCGTTCCAGCACCGCTACTGCTTAACTTTTGAATAAAAATCATTAGCAATGGCGAGGGAAACTACCGCTAAAATGTGGAAGAATCGGCAATGATTAACGGCATGAGCATGCAGAAGGCGATGGGAACCACTGTATTAAAGACACGTAACGTGTATCCACAGGACATGCGTTCTGTAACAGAAAAGGTGTCATGATGATCTCTCCATTAGCAAAAGATTCCGGACTAGTCCCCCATTCGAATCTCCTGGAGGGGACTGCCAAGAGAGAGGTGACAATGAGAAAAAGTTGAATAACCAAAGAAAGGATAACGTTGTACGAGTCGGGGCCTCGAATGTCAGAAGTTTGGAAGTTGTAGGAAAGCTAGAAAATCTGCAAAGAGAAATGCTAAGGCTCAATCTAGATATAGTAGAGGTAAGTGAAGTGAAGTGGAAAGAAGACAATGATTTCTGGTCAGATGAGTATAGGGTAATATCAAGAGCACCAGAAAATGGTGTAACGGGAGTAGGACTCGTTATGAATAGGAAGGGAGGGCAATGAGTGAGTTACAGTGAACATTTCAGTGAGAGGGGGGTTCGCAACAAAATGGTTCAAATGGCTCTGAGCACTATGGGACTTAACTTCTGAGGTCATCAGTCCCCTAGGCCTTAGAACTCCTTAAAACTAACTAACTTAAGGACATCACACACATCCATGCCTAAGGCAGGATTCGAACCTGCGACCGTAGTGGCCGCGCGGATCCAGACTGAAGCGCCTAGAACCGCTCCGGCTGGCTTCTTAGCATCAAAATCGACAACAGACTATTACCGACAACAATACTTCAGATATAAATGCCGACGTCGCAGCATGAAGATGAAGAGATAGTAGTATATGAGGATACTGAACGGCTGATTTAATGCGTAAAGGGAGACGAAAATCTAACAGTTGCGGGGAATTTGAATGTGGTTCTATAGGAAGAAGTAGAAGAAATGGTTACGGGAGAGTAAGGGCTTGTTAGTACTAAGGAGAGAGGAGAAAGACTAATAGCACGAGCACGTACCATGTACTCACATGTTTAAGATGACGATGATTTCCATCAGAATATTTTAATCATCTGAGGATGGCAGTGTGCCGAAACCGGTAATAAAGTATAATAAATCTGTGTGATTAAGACTGACTTGTGAAAATAAAAACTAACAGAGTTCTGCAATAAATTTCAGATGGTGACAGCAAATGTTCAAGAATCACAAGAGGAGGAGGTGTACTTGTAAAAGGCCAGGAGATCAGGAAGATTTCAGTTAGATTAAATCATGGTCAGACACAGATTCAGAAATCACATATTAGATCGTAAGACATACTTAGGGGCAGATATAGACTCAGATCACAATTTGGGAATTTTGAAAAGTAGGGTGAAGTTTTAGAGGCCAGTGAGGTAGAACTAACGCTCAAACAAGTGGGATACGGAAGTACTAAGGAATGACGAGATACACTTGAAGTTCTCTATGGCTAAAGGTACTGAGATAAAGAACGGCTCAGTTGAAGAGGAATGGAAATCTCTGAAAAGGGCAACCACAGAAGTTGAAGAGAAAGGCGTAGATACAAGAAAGCTAACTGCGAAGAAACCTGGGGTAATAGAATAAATATTTCAGTTAGTCAACGAAAGAAGAAAGTACAAAAATGTTCGGGAAAATTCAAGAATACATAAATAAAAGTCACTTATAAATCAAATAAATAGGAAATGCAGCTAAATAAGGTGAAATGGCTGTATAAAGATGTTAAGAAATCGAAAAAGAAATGATTTTCTGAACGACTGATTCAGCATGCAGAAAAGTCAAACCAAACTTCTGTGTAATTAAAAGCAAGGGCGGTAACATTAAGATTGCAGTGGGAATTCCACTGTTATATGCAGAGGAGAGAGAGCGGATAGGTGGAAAGTGTACATTAAGGACCTCAATGGGGAGAGGACTTGCCTGATGGCGTGGTAGAAGAAGAAACATGAATCTACAGGGGAGATATAGGGGATCCAATATTAGAAATAGAACTTAGAAGAGCTTTGGAAGACTTAAAATTAAATAAGGCAGAGAGCATTAATAACATTCAATCGGAATTTCTAAAATCATTGAGGGAAGTGGCAAAAAAAAGATTATTCCCGTGAGCGTCTGTTACATGACGATCAATTTGGCTTTGAGAAAGATAAAGACACCAGAGAGGCAGTTCTGGCGTTGCATTTGATAATGGAAGCAAGAATAAAAAAAATCAAAAAAGATATGTTCATAGGATAGCTGGAAAAAAGTTCGTGGATATTCACTGAATATTCAAAAGCGTGTTCAAGATGGGTCTTGTGGTGCCTAACGGGGGATCACAGACTGCAAGTTTTAGCGTGCGACTTTTTCGCGTCTCTGTTACGTTAGGACCACCTCCCAGCCCATGTTAAAAGATAGAGCCCTCCAGAAGAACAGTATAGATCTTACGATAACCCTAAAAGGACCACACCAGCTGCAGGTTTTAGCGTGAGACTTTTTCGCGTCTCTGTTACGTTGCAAACTTTAAAAACATTGCCCCATCACGAAAAGTATAACGTTTCTCATTGGACAGACAGAATTTTTGTAGGCGGAGCTTAAGGTTAACATTGAGACCCTGATTGGTCAGATGAAAACACAGCCAGATAGTTTTTTTAACCAACTTCGGTAAATTGTAGTAAGGAGAAGTTAGGTGGGGAGTTGTTTCCGTAACGGCGAGCTGGACGGAGCTGCGCTGGCCGCCGCCCCCCTGACGAACACCGACAAGGTAATGAACACACGCGATGCCGCATAACAGCGCATAAAGCTTCACTCAGAACTGCAGAAGTCTCATCTGTTACACCCCCTTTTTACGAAATACTAGTGTCGATCGTAATACTAGTGTCATGGTGTTCACATTTGCCACTTGAAGTAAAAATCTGAAACGCGATGATTTCTCTGTTATATAATTATTGAGAAGCCACATCAGCCACTGTAATTTATGTCAAGTTAGATAAGTAATTAAAGATAATTGAGGGTCACTGTAGACCATTTTGATAGTTTTCTCTCTTGTGAAACTTAATTTAAACCTAGATTATAGATGTGATATGGGATAGGTCATCCTTCGATCCATTGTAGAACTTGGAAACCCATTCAGGAAATATTCGTTCACATTTTTGTTGAAGCAGTTGGTTTTTACCATCCTGTATTAAAACACTTCCTTTTATCAATAGTGCAATTTATAAACAATGTTTTGTGAGTAGAATAAAATTTCCAATGGTAAACTTAACTGCCTTTTCGACGTTATTTTACCGGCTAACTAAAAATAGGAAAGCCTTGAACCCCTTCCACTAAATTTAGTTAGTATTAAGATTCTTTTACAGGGAGTGCAGTGGAGCTGACGCTGAGATCATTAAGTATTTGGTTATATCATCGCTAGTCTTACTGAACTCTTCTGAATTCTACATGTCATGTGTGGTCTGGCGTCTCCTTACCAGCAACAGGTCCCAGGTTCAAACTAGTCAATTCCCTAAAAAACACGCTCAGAGCGTCGTTGTGCGAAAGTGGTAGGGAGACACGATATAGAACAAACAGACACCACCATGAATGTTTAGAATGTAAACAGGCAGAATACGGAGCTGCGGTACTCTATACTAGACAACAAGTGACCGGCGTAATTATTAGATCACTTACTGCTATTATAGCAACAGCCTTGCCGCAGTGGTTACACTGGTTCCCGTGAGATCGCCGAAGTTAAGCGCTGTCGGGCGTGGTCGGCACTTGGATGGGCAACCATCCATGCCGCCATGCGCTGTTCCTATTTTTCGGGGTGCACTCAGCCTCGTGATGCCAATTGACGAGTTACTCGACTGAACAGTAGCGGCTTCGGTCAAGAATATCATCATAACGACTGGGAGAGCGGTGTGCTGACCCCACGCCCTCCTATCCGCATCCTCCATTGAGGATGACATGGCGGTCGGATGGTTCTGGTAGGCCACTCGTGGCCTGAAGACAGAGACTGCTACTACAATGGCAGGTTATCAAGATTTAAGTGAGTTTGAACGAGGGGCACATGCGATGGGACACAGCATATCCGAGGTAGCGATGGTGGGGATTTTCCCGTACGACGATTTCACGAGTGTACCATGAACATCAGGAATCCGGTGAAACATCTGATTTCCGACATCGCTGTGGCCGGAAATAGATCCTGCAACAACGGTACCACTGACTACTGAAGACAATCGTTCAATGTGACAGAAGTGCAACCCTTCCGAAAATTGCTACAGATTCCAATGCTGGACCATCAACAACTGTCAGTGTGCGAACCATTCAACGAAACATCATCAATTTGGGTTTTAGGAGTTGAAGACCCACTCGTCTACCCTTGTTGACTGTACGGCACAAAGCTTTACGCCTCGCTTGGGCCCGTCAACATAGACAGGGGACCATTCATGACTGGAAACATGTTGCCTGGTCCGACGAGTCTCGTTTCAAATTGTATCGAGAAAATGGAAGTGTGCGGCTATGGAGACAATCTCGTGAATCTATGGACCCTGTATGTCTGCAGGGGACTGTTCAGTGTGGGAGAGGCTCTGTAATGGTGTGGGGCGTGTGCAGTTGGAGTGATATGGGATCCCTGATACGTCTAGATACGATTCTGACAGGTGACACGAACGTAAGCATTCTGTCTGATCGCCTGCACCCATTCATGTCCAATGTGCATTCCAACGTACTTGGGTAATTCTAGTAGGACAATGCGACACCCATCACGTACAGAATTACTACAAGGTTTTCCAGGAACAGTCTTCCCAGTTATGAACATTATTGAGCATATCTAGATTGCCCTGCAACGTGCTTTTCAGAAGAACCGCCACGTACTCTTACGGGTTTATGGACAGCTCTCCAGTATTCATGGTGTCATTTCCCTCCAGCACTACTTCAGACATTAATCGAGTCCATGCACGTCGCGGGGCGGTACTTCTGCGCGTTCGCTAGAGCCCTGCACGACATTAAGCAGTTGTACCAGTTTCTTTGGCTCTTCAGTGTAGTTGTTTATTGAAGATTTTAAATGGCAGTCACCCTATAAGCTGACTGTCATTGCCGCACCCAGCAGTATACAAAGTAACAGTGCTCACTCAGTAATCTGACCATCGATCTCTCCGCTGACCATCATTTTCGACTGATCATCGTTCTTCACATTCTACCGTTTCCCATCCTTTAAACTGACCATCATTGACCCAATGATATCCATTTTTATATTTGAAATGGGTAGAAAATGGACTGTAAAAGATTTTAAACTGGCAAAAAGTCTGCTGCTGAAGATTCATCAATTAGACAGGTTGTTGAAAATTTTCAAGTATCTTTTAGCACACTGTAAGTCATATAAAAGAGTGGAAATGAATTGTGCCCGAGCTTGGAAAGTAAATGTGCTTACCATATTAAAACACCGGAACCTACAGTGGCAGACCTCATTTCAGAGACACTCTCTCCCCTATTTCGCGATAATATAAATCGTGCTCCCCTTCTTTGAACCCTTTCGTGGTACTCCGTCAGTCATATCTGGTAAGGATCCCACACAGTACAGCAGTATTCTAAAAGAAGAGAGACAAGCGTAGTGTAGGCAGTCTCCTTAGTAAATCTTAGTAGAACTGATAGTCATGGGGGCCTGGAATGAAGTAGTATGGGAAGACGCAAAAAAAAAAAAAGAAAAAAAAGTTACAGGAGAGAAGGGACTTGCGACAAGGAATGAGAAAGGAGAAAGACTACTGAATTTCAGCTACTAATAACGAATACTCTGTTCAAGAATCACAAGAAGACGTGGTATACTACGGGTAGACTTCAGTTACATTACACCATGGTCAGACAAAGATTCCGAAATCAGAGACTGGATTGCAAGCCGTGTCCAGGAGCAGATATAGACCCAGATAACAGTATAGTGGTGATGAAGGGTAGATTGAAGTTTGCGAGATAAGTGAGGAAGAATCAATACGCAAAGAAGTGGGATACGGCGCATTAACTGTGGGGCGGCGGGTAAAATTAAGGCGTGTCACGGTTGCTTAGTACGCCGTCTTTATCTCGCGAGCCTGGAAACTAATTTTGTGGTCAGCCAGAAAGCGAAGGAAAACATACTGACCTTAGTTTCCAGTCTGCACTGCCACATTCTGGTCCAGCCCACTGAAAGAGAAGTCTCTATTCTCCTTCTACTTAGCGGGAACAGGACTATGATTTTAAATGAAAGTATAAAGCTCTAGTTCATACATATCTTGAGTAAAGTCTGTCACATACACACTTTGAAATTCACTATGTTCAATTGACAGTGAATATTTCTGTCCTAATCAGCACTCTTATCAGTTCACAGGCGACCTCTACGGTACGTGCCTACCATTTTGGCTTTCGCCCTGACTACGAGTTCTCAAACAAATGTTCAACATAAATGCTCGCCACAAAAGTGGAAATAACATTCACCACTTGCCACGTGTATTTGTAATTATCACGGACGGCACAATAACAATTATTTTAGCGAATTCTAAGCTATCCAGGACGGTGTACAGTCCTCGCTTTTCACCATCCGTCTTTACTGCAAACAGTCGATTTGTCACAGTCCGTCTCTGACGTCACCCGAGACATAGCGCGATCCGACGTTTAACAAACGTGGATCTCTCAGTGGCTGGGTGCGAAGTGAACCTTTACTGGCTCTCGGTCTGTATTAACATACGTGCCGCAGCGGACGGCCGAGGTAACATCTGTTCTCTACTGCCTTAACGAACGGCAGTAGCCTCAGAACGACCGCTTTTTGGGACACACAGTTATGAATTAGTTCATAAACTTAATTTTTACGTGTATTTAGGCAAGTTGTTTGAAAGCACACAAAACGTTTCAGCTCGCTTGAATAAAAACTTTGCCTTCTAGAATTTTTATAGTGGAACTAACGATAGATCGTTACCTCTGAACCATACCTTTACTAGAACTTGTATTAGCTGTTATTAATAATACAACTCTAAAATTGTGTATAGCTCTATTATTTAGTAGGTTTCATCATCTGCTGTAACCAAAATTCTCTACTATTAAAATAACAGGTACTTCATCTACTACAAACGCGTCTATTTTAGTTTCAAATCTGGTTTTCACTTAATTACTCAAAAACTATAAGAGGTAGCTTAACGTGATCTCTTAGTTGTGATTTTGTGGATGAACCGAAGCATAAAACAAATTTTTTCGTTTCTAAATCCAGTTTTTAGCGCCTTCCATTTTTCTCCAAAACATTGATTCCGGTCGTAATTTTCGTTCTTTAGCTTTGAAACTTGCACCACTTATTTATGAGCTCCATAGGAACCTTCTGACCAAATTCTGGCTTTCTAGCTTTATTATTTAGCGTCACTTATAAACGGCATTTTTACGGAACTATCAAGTCTAGGTACCTAAAGACTTGATATTTCATCTACATCTACATACATACTCCGCAATCCACCATACGATTCGTGGCGGGGGGTACGTCGTACCACAACTAGCTTCTTTTCTCCCTGTTCGACTCCCAAACAGAACGAGGGAAAAATGACTGCCTATATGCCTCTGTACGAGCCCTAATCTCTCTTATCTTCTGTTTTTGTGGTCTTTCCGTGAAATGTAAGTCGGGGGCAGTAAAATTGTACTGCAGTCAGCCTCAAATGCTGGTTCTCTAAACTTCCTCAGTAGCGATTCACGAAAATAACGCCTCCTTCCTTCTAGAGACTCCCACCCGAGTTCCTGAAGCATTTCCGTAACACTCGCGTAATTATCAAACATACCAGTAACAAATCTAGCAGCCCGCCTCTGAATTGCTTCTAAGTCCTCCCTCAATCCGACCTGATAGGGATCCCAAACGCTCCATCAGTTTTTGAAACGTTGTTACAATAAAATATATAACAACAAAGTTTTAAACGTAAATTTTGAATTTATACTTAATTGTGGTGAAATACGTGCGCTCTATGCGCAGACGAGTTGAGGTGACGTGTCGCTACTAGCAGTGAACTGGGGTAAGTCGCGGTATACTCGCTCGTCTCTGTATTTAACACACGATACAGCGCTTCTTTTGCTTCATAGTGAATAACGAAATACGCTTGAAGCTGTCTAAGGCTATAGATACACCAACAAGTAACAGCTCAGCAGGCAGTATAGTCGAAGAAGAATGCACATCTCTAAAAAGGGCCATACGGAGGTGGGAAAGAAAAACATAGATACAAAGAAGGTATCTGCGAAGAAACCACGGGTAACAGAAGAAATACTTCAGGTGATCGACGAAAGAAGGAAGTACAAAAATTTTCAGGGAAATTCAGGAATACAGAAATGGTCACTGAGGATTGAAATAAATAGGAAGTGCAGGGAAGCTAAGATGAAATGGCTGCATGAAAAATGTGAAGGACTGGCTCAGCATATACTGTTGAATCCTCCCTTGACGGCAAGTATGTCGGGTCTAGGAAACCTGCCTTCTCGGATCGCTAAACAACATTCAAACAAATCGCATTAATGAGTTTTACTTCGAAATGAACAATGGAAGTACTTAACTTTGACAATAACTCGTAAGTGTCGCCAGCAAAGGGCGACATGCAAATAAATCATGTTCTTCAGTATATACGATTCCTAAGTCTGCTGTAGAAGTGGACCATGAGCAGTCGAATTCTCTGGGCTTCCACCCTGGTTTTCAAGAAGATTCAGCGCCCGGTGGCACTCTGTCTTCTGGTTTAAGTATCCTGATTTTCGAAATTCGGTTTGTTTTTGAGTGTTTTGTTTATTGGGCGTTGTTTTACCCCGATGTATGTTAGGGGGAAGGAGGAGCGGCTCTTTTATGTTGATGTTGGTTGTTTTTGCAGTGAGTTCTACATCTCACGCAGAACTGACTATTAAAACCTACGATGAATCGTAATGACAGGTGCTTTTTGCCGGGGTTGATCTTCCCCGCCGAGGGAATTTATAAGATGGAATTGTGAGTGATGACATGATGTGTAGAAGTCGATGGATTTGTGTTTGATGATGTGATAAATGGTAGGATGACCAAGCATGACTCTGACCTCCTCATTGCTTCAGTACCATGGTACCTCTGCTATTATTCTCAGTGCTTTGTTCCGCAGTCTTTCTATCTTGGATAGATTTGTGTCTGCCGCCATGCTCCATACCTCTGAGCCATAGAGCACAGCTGGCAGTATTATCACTTTCCATATTTTTAGTTTCGCTTCAGTTGAGAGTCCTCTACCTTTGAGGAGCGGATACAGTTGGATAAGTCTTGCCTGGCCTTTGTTGCAGGCTTCTGTGATATGCTGACTAAAGGTTAGCCGTTTATCAATCTGTAGGCCAAGATACGTAATAGAATTTTTCCATGGCAGCTGTTTATTGCCAACTATGATGCTTCGTATTGGTGGTTTGGTTTTGTTGGTAAAAATGATTGCCTGGCACTTTTCCGCATTTATTTTGGTCTTCCACAGATTACACCATCTGATAACATGGTTCATATGGCGTTGTAGCCCGCATACGATATAGTTTATGTTACTTCCGCTATGATATAGTGCCGTGTCGTCGGCATAGAGGGCTATTTGGCCCCCCAGCTCTCGGGGCACATCGTTTGTATATAGAAGGTATAGGAGGGGACCTAACACAGACCCTTGTGGTACTCCTGCTTCTATGACTGTTGGCGCCATCCAACGAGGAATAAAATTTTCTGTTTGTCAGGAAGGATCTAATCATTTTCAGTATGTGCAGTGGGTAGTTGAGTTGGGACATCTTATAAAGCAGGCCGCCATCCCACACCCTGTCGAACGCTTTTTCGATATCTAGGAAGATGGCACCAGTGCTGTTCCCTTGTTGTCTTTCCGACCATACGTGCTCCACCAGGCGAATGACCTGCTGTGTGGTGCTATGACCACCACGAAATCCAAACTGTTCTGGGGTAAGGGTGTTGTTGGTGGCAAGGAACTGTTGTAGTGGTATTTGTATTAGGGTCTCAAGGATTTTAGAGAAATGATTGAGGAGGGAGATGGGTCTGTGGTTTTGTGGGAATAAATGATTTTTGTTTGGTTTGGGAATCGAAATAATTTTCGCAACCTTCCACGCTGAAGGGAAATAGTTTAATTTAACGCAGTTGTTTAGGATAGCAGTGAGGTGGGATATAGCGGACTGGGGAAGGTTTTTCAGGAAGGGTGGTCTGATATTGTCAGGGCCTGGGGATTTAACGTTGCCGATTCGCCTGATGAGAGCACCCACTGGTCGCTCGCTGGTTGCATCGAACGAGGTGTCCGACCTTTGTTGGAGTTTCGCTGTTAGGTGGCGTCTGACCTCTCGTTCGTTTCTCTCAACCTCCTCCTCGTCATCATCGATGTCGTTCTCTTGGAATTGGACCTCTAGAGTGCGCTACATGGCGTCCGCTTTCTCCTCTGGTGTGTAGACTATCCCGTTTACGCCGTGCAGCGGATTGACGGTATTTTGTGGGCTTCTTCGGGTTCTGATTTTGGTCCAGAACTTTTCTGGATTTCTCTCGGCTTCTTGTAGGCCTCTCTCCCATCGCTCGTACCTGAGCAATTGTAGTCTTGTTCTGATTTCGCGGGCCATCGTCTCCATTGCCCTTTTGTCCTGTGGATCCCGAAATTGTTGCCACAGATGCCTCGTGCGCTTGTTGTCTCTAATTAGTTGTGCGAGGTCGGGTGGTAGATCTTTGTGTCTATGTTGATGCGTGATTTTTATTGTGGCCCTCTCGCTGCACGTCGTCACAATGCGCGTAAACTCCTCAACTGCCGCATCGATATCTCGCTTGTGGGGCATTTGTGGGGCAAAGTCTGGCATGTGGTGGTCTACCAGTGTTTTGTACCTATCCCAGTTTGTGGTAAAGGTCACTCTCCTCCCCTCTATAGGATCTGCCTGCTCGTTTTCTAGTCCGAGGATGACAGGGTCGTGGTCGGAATCCAGCGCGTTTACGACCTCTGTTTCCGTTATGGGGTTTAGATTTTTGACCAGGTATATGCCCAGTTTACCTGGGCGGCACCTATGGTCCCGGTGGAAATGCGTTGGTCTTCCTGGGGGTATTACCTCCACTTCGGGGTGGGTGTCTAGGTATCATAGGAGTGTGCTACCACTGGTGTTCGTGGCACTACAGGTCCATGCCCTGTGCTTTGCATTTAGGTCCCCTCCTATGATGACTCTATGGCTTTGGTTTAGAAGATTTGTGAGTTCCCAGTCGGAGCGGCGCTTATGTCCTCTTCGCATAGAGGCCGCTGCCGTCGCGTTGTCCTCCTGGAGAACTGCTCTCGCGTTGCCGGCGGGCGTGACGGCGCTTGACTTTACGCCGTAACATATTCAAAAGCCAAAACAACCTTCGGTGAAATTAAAAGCAAGAGTGTTAACATTAAGACTGCAACGGGAATTCCGATGTTAAGTGGAGAGGAGAGCGCCGGTAGGTGGAAAGGGTACACTGAAGGGCTCTATGAGGGTAAAGAATTGTCAGATATGTTAGAAGAAGGAACAGGAGTCGATATAGATGGGTGATTCAATATTATGATCATAATTTAAGAGCGCTTTGTAGGACTTAAGATCAGAAAGGCAGAAGCGATAAATAACATTCCATCAGAATTTCTAAATTCATTGGAGGGAAGTGGCAACAAAACGATTGTTTATGTTGCTGTGTAGAATGTATGAGTCTGGCGACATACCATCTAACTTTCGGAAAAATATCACCCACACAATTCCGACGACTGTAAGAGCTGACAAGTGCGAGAATTATCGCACAATCAACTTACAGCTCATGAAACGAAGTAGCTCACGAGGATAATAGGGCAAGAAAAAGGAATAAAAGTGAGATAGGGTTAATACTTTCATCCTTCTTTACCTCCTCTGCATTACTGCAGATGACGTCACTGAGCACATTTGTACTGTGCATGCAGTACACGTGAGGTGCCTAGTTGTTTCCACTGCCCTGTGTGGAGTACATACGTTCATGTACACTTCACTAACCTGCTGTCTTCATGATGATGATGTCTCCAGCGAAGAAAACAGCACACAGGCCGTGGATTCTTTTTCTTGAGGCTGAAATTAACTTCACACGGAACTGCTGCTACGACTAAACTACAACTCATTTGGGATGCCACTCGCGTTCCTATTGATATAGACACGAGAAACTATTCTTGATCACAACGTATTGAACATATCTTTCCACAGTCATATCTGGCTATGATAACATGAAATACATCCTGCCACAGACAACATGTCTGTCTACTGGAACGGTCAGAACTGGAGAGCTGGACTGCCCGAGACACTTCGCGCCCCAAGCCAGCAAGGCGTGACCCGAACGCCACAGAAGTGCATCGGCAGTAATATCGTCAGTTTTTTATTTTAGTAATACTTTGATTTTAATAATTTTGAAATGACTGATTGATAGCTGGCTGTTGAGAGATGTTTACTCAAAAAATGAAGTAATTTGGATGACAGGTTTAATTAATAATAGCAACTAAAGTTTAACATTTTGGCGCCCTACCGCCAAACACAGCTCCCAATCACAGAGCAGCAGCATCATGCAGGCGGTCTTTCTCACGGGAATGGTACCGAATTTAACATCTGTCACCGGTACCTCATCCCACATTGCGTCATCTCTATGCTTCTTGCATCTCCACTGTCCTGGGAATAGCTTCCTGGAGCCTAATATGATGGCTGAGTAAAGCTGAATTATTACAATAATACACAGAAGATTGGAAAAGAAAATTGAGAAGGTGTTAGTTGACGATTAGTTTGGTTTTAGGAAAGTTAAAGGCATCAGAGAGGCAACTCTGACTTTCGGCTGGTAATGGAAGCGAGACCAAAGAAAAATCAAGAAACGTTCATAGGATTTGTCGATCTGGAAAAGGCGTTCGACGGTGTAAAATGGTGCAAGTTGTTCGAAATTCTTGGAAAATAGAGGTAAACTATAGGGAGAGACGGGTAATATTCAATATTTGCAAGAGCCAAGAGGAAATAATAAGAGAGGACGACCAAGAATGAAATTGTCGGATTAAAAAGGATGTCAGAAAGGGCTGCAGACTTTCGCTCCAACTGTTCAATCTGTACATCGAAGAAGCAATGATGGAAATGAAAGAAAGATTTAGGAGTGGAATTAAAATTCAAGGTGAAAGGATATCAATGATACGATTCCCTGATGACGTTGCTATCCTGAGTCAAAGTGAAGCAGAATTACATGATCTGTTGAATGAACAGTCTAATACGTACAGCCTATGGACTGAGAGTAAATCGAAGAATGACGAAAGTGGAATTAAAATTCAAGGTGAAAGAATATCAATGGTACGATTCCCTGATGACCTTGCTATCCTGAGTGAAAGTGAAGAAGAATTACATAATCTGCTGAATCAACAGTCTAATGAGTACAGACTATGGAATGAGAGTAAATCGAAGAAAACAATGATAAGTATCAGCAATGAAAACAGCGAGAAACTTTACGTCAGGATTGGTGGTCACGAAGTATATGAAGTTAAGCAATTCTACTATCTAGACAGCCAAATAACTAATGACGGACGGACCATGGAGGACATCAAAGCAGACTAGCACTGGTAAAAAGGGCATTCCTGGCCAAGAGATGTCTACTGGTATCAAACATAGGACTTCATTTGAGGAAGAAATTTGTGAGACTGTACATTTGGAGCACAGCACTGTATGGTAGTGAAACATGAACCGTGGGAAAATCAGAACTTCTGTGTAGAATCGAAGCATTTGTGATGTGGTGCCACAGGCGAATGTCGAAAATTAGGTAGACCGATAAGGTAAGGAATGAGGAGGTTCTGTGCAGAGTAGGAGAGGAAAGGAATATATGTGCAAAACACTGAGAAGGGGAAAGGACAGTATGAGAGGACAAGCAGCCGGATTGGCCGAGCGGTTCTAGGCGCTACAGCCTGGAACCGCGCGGCCGCTACGGCCGCACGTTCGAATCCTGCCTCGGGCATGGATGTGTGTGATGTCCTTAGGTTAGTTAGTTTTAAGTAGTTCTAACTTCTAGGGGACTGATGACCTTAGCAGTTAAGTCCCATAATGCTCAGAGCCATTTGAACCATTTGATGATAGGGCATGTGTTAAGATACCAGGGAATTACTTCCATGATACTACAGGGAGCAGCAGAGAACAAAAACTGTAGAGGAGGACAGAGACTGGAATAGATCCAGCAAATAACTAAGGACGTAGGTTGCAAGTTCTACTCTGAGATGAAGAGGTTGGCACAGGAGAGGAATTCGTGGCGGTCCGCATCAAACCAGTCAGAAGACTGATGACTCAAAAAAAAAAAAAAATAAATAAATAAATAAATAAATTGCGACATAGTTCGTAAGTAGTGATAGAGGTAGTCACGACATTACGTCAACTGTTCAAGCTTTGGAGGCTCATCATGAGCTGGTCGGATAGCTTATCATTTTTTCGATGTTTTCTCTATCACACAGGTGTTCCTCTTGTGAAGATGGAGAATCTGTGAGGAGAAAATGTGTTTGTGATTAGTTGTAACGCCTTTTGGGATGGTTCAAATGGCTCTGAGCACTATGGAACTTACCATCTATGGTCATCAGTCCCCTAGAACGTAGAACTACACTCATGGAAATGGAAAAAAGAACACATTGACACCGGTATGTCAGACCCACCATACTTGCTTCGGACACTGCGAGAGGGCTGTACAAGCAATGATCACACGCACGGCACAGCGGACACACCTGGAACCGCGGTGTTGGCCGTCGAATGGCGCTAGCTGCTCAGCATTTGTGCACCGCCGCCGTCAGTGTCAGCCAGTTTGCCGTGGCATGCGGTGCTCCATCGCAGTCTTTAACACTGCTAGCATGCCGCGACAGCGTGGACGTGAACCGTATGTGCAGTTGACGGACTTTGAGCGAGGGCGTATAGTGTGCATGCGGGAGGCCGGGTGGACGTACCGCCGAATTGCTCAACACGTGGGGTGTGAGGTCTCCACAGTACATCGATGTTGTCGCCAGTGGTCGGCGGAAGGTGCACGTGCCCGTCGACCTGGGACCGGACCGCAGCGACGCACGGATGCACGCCAAGACCGTAGGATCCTACGCAGTGCCGTAGGGGACCGCACCGCCACTTCCCAGCAAATTAGGGACACTGTTGCTCCTGGGGTATCGGCGAGGACCATTCGCAACCGTCTCTATGGAGCTGGGCTACAGTCCCGCACACCGTTAGGCCGTCTTCCGCTCACGCCCCAACATCGTGCAGCCCGCCTCCAGTGGTGTCGCGACAGGCGTGAATGGAGGGACGAATGGAGACGTGTCGTCTTCAGCGATGAGAGTCGCTTCTGCTTTGGTGCCAATGATGGTCGTATGCGTGTTTGGCGCCGTGCAGGTGAGCGCCACAATCAGGACTGCATACGACCGAGGCACACAGGGCCAACACCCGACATCATGGTGTGGGGAGCGATCTCCTACACTGGCCGTACACCTCTGGTGATCGTCGAGGGGACACTGAATAGTGCACGGTACATCCAAACCGTCATCGAACCCATCGTTCTACCATTCCTAGACCGGCAAGGGAACTTGCTGTTCCAACAGGACAATGCACGTCCGCATGTATCCCGTGCCACCCAACATGCTCTAGAAGGTGTAAGTCAACTACCCTGGCCAGCAACATCTCCGGATCTGTCCCCCATTGAGTATGTTTGGGACTGGATGAAGCGTCGTCTCACGCGGTCTGCACGTCCAGCACGAACGCTGGTCCAACTGAGGCGCCAGGTGGAAATGGCATGGCAAGCCGTTCCACAGGACTACATCCAGCATCTCTACGATCGTCTCCATGGGAGAATAGCAGCCTGCATTGCTGCGAAAGGTGGATATACACTGTACTAGTGCCGACATTGTGCATGCTCTGTTGCCTGTGTCTATGTGCCTGTGGTTCTGTCAGTGTGATCATGTGATGTATCTGACCCCAGGAATGTGTCAATAAAGTTTCTCCTTCCTGGGACAATGAATTCACGGTGTTCTTATTTCAATTTCCAGGAGTGTACTTAAACCTAACTAACCTAAGGACATCACACAACACCCAGCCATCACGAGGCAGAGAAAATCCCTGACCCCGCCGGGAATCGAACCCGGGAACCCGGGCGTGGGAAGCGAGAACGCTACCGCACGACCTTTTGGGATGGACAGCTAATGTGTTAATACGATATTCGCCGTCAATCTGCATAGCAACAGACCTCATCGAGGAAGCGCGAGAACGCTGATGTAAGTCGTAACTATGAAATTGATATCAAATGAAGTAGGCCAACATTCACATAGATTTGGATAAGTGCAATACCTGTTTCTGTTTGTGGGGTGCACACTGGCTGAAGAGGAGAAGGGCGCACAGATGGTAACACTGAAGATCTTTCAGGCACGTATGACACATTCACATTATCTGAAAACCATCGTCAGCTGGAACAGAGTTTGAGACTACCGTGATCACTGTACACGGCTGTTTGAATGACATTTCGGTTGTCTTCCGAGTTGCATCAATACTTGTGCTGGGTTCTAAAGAACGCTTTTCCCTTATGTTCCCGCAGCTTCACTAAGACTGATAAAATATTTGTATCCCAACGGAGGTTACTTTGAAGTCGTATAAAGCTATTTTGATTTACATGTCCTATTTTATCTGTTTTATGAGACAATTTCGCGTAAGGATTGACATAGTGTCAATTATAAAAAGAATTGCCCGTATTCGTAATTACTGAATAACTATGTTGCCGAAAACGGTAATGTGAATATTTTTGTAATAAATATAGATCCTGAATTAGTGAAAACATTTTATGCACTCATAATGCAGTGCATACCTCGTCAGGATGATAATTACATATAGCAGCGATATATGTGGTTAGTTCGGTAACTCACCAGAGGCCAGCAGAATACATTTTTCAAAGCAAAATTGCAAAAAACTAGAGCTGTAGAGTACACAGTAAAGACTGCAGAGTTGTAAAGACGAGAGTAAACATTTTCAAAGCCCAGGAATTGCAATATCGTGCACACTTGCTGCGGGCGCAGTTTCGAGTGCCGCACACGATTTAGTCACGGAACGTTATTACAGTATGAGGGTAAACTAAGTTACTCCCAACAAGAAGTAGTACCACGCTAAATACCTAAACAGCCGTTTCACTTAGCCCACTCCAAATTGCGTTACTCTCGAATAAATCTGCCATTTATTCTAAAATTATGAAGTGGAAGCGTAAGAGGAATTTCATTCTCGTTTATTTCGCTGCACGGACGGTCATATGGTAAAACGACAGATAAAATGTCGTGGCGGTGCGGACGTGACACCGGCCATAAAAAGCCACATTCTGGCCGATTTACACATGTCGCTCGCAATTAAATCCCGCAGCTGCAGCGGCAAATTTTAATTCTCGTTATCTCTTATGTACGCGCCTACCAAATATCACTCCTTTTTTCCTTTTTAAGCCACATTGGAACAATGTAAAATAAAAGAATTCACGTTATTTAAAACTTTATTTCGATAATGAATGATGTTTATCTACACTGGAAAATTCACTGATTTTGCAAGGCTCTGTCCACTGAGCGAGGTGGTGGACTGCTTATGACGCTGGACTGGTTCTGGGAAGAGTGAGATTCAAATCCTTGTCCCGCATCACAGATTCACGTTTTCCGTTTCGCTCTAAATAGTCGAGATGGTTCCTCTGAAAAGTGCTTGGCCGATTACACTTCCCGCCAGTGTCATATAACTGTGGCCATTCTCCAACGATTTCGTCGCCGACTGAACGTTAAAGATTAATGTTCCCTTCCTTTATATTCCCCTACCCCCCGACCTCCACCGTTAAGCCCATTGCACTTATATGTTTTCTATCACTATGAATTTATATATGGCTAGATACTTGGTTGGCACATATAAGTGATGTGATATAACTGATGCGACCTCCTACATTTGTGCTACGGACGGTCTGTTCAAAAATTTGTATAGAATGCTACGTTGGTATGTTCTACATTGTATGTGAAGGTACTTTCTTGTTTTTGCGTCTTTTAGTCTTCTCGTTATTCTTTGGATTTTATCGTAAACTGTATAAACTTTGATTCGATGTCTTACACAATCATAAAAGTGATGCAAGGGTCCTGCACTTCTGTCGTATTAGTTAAGTACCTTGACAGCGTATTTTTAAATAGTTTCCTATTAATAATTTTAATGAAGTTTTGAGTGTATCCCGAACTTTAGGTGTAGGTATACAAGGATATCTTATTGTGTGTGTGGTTTTGAACCCTTCCGTACAAACTTAGAGGCTTTGAATAACAGATTGTGGTCAAAATTTTATTTCTGTCTCACACTGCTGTGGTTCATTTTTGAGTAGTTCGTCTTACAGTTGATCATTGTGCAAACATGAGTAATTACGCTCACTCTCAGCATTATTCTTAAAACTGGTTGCTTGTCCACATCCCACACTACCCCACATCCTTTGTGTTAAATAGATTAGTAATCTGATTGTTATATGATTATGTTATGAAGATCTTTATCTAAAACTGCTTTGTTGAACGTGATCTTACCTACACGTGTGGATGTATATTGGTTTAAGACATATTGTACTTCAGTTAAGGAGTGAAGGAGAATTTCTTCATACTTTTGGTTGGTTTTGGCATCTTGAGCTTCACTGCAAGGACGTATGCATTTAATTTCATTACACTCAGGCATTATTTAATTATTTCTAATGACTTGACATGGAATTTTGATCCTCTTCATAGCACTTCTATCGCATTTGGATTGTAATACATTTCCAAAAAGATAATGTTACTGTGATACTTGGCTGCGCTATGTGCTTGACACATTATGTTTCGGTTTGTGCACAGTTTCTTATAATATGTTTGTATGGCACATATAACAAAAGAACATGGTCAAGTTATGCATGTATTTCAATCAAAAAACGTTATACTTTATGTATAGGTTTGTGCAGAGTTTTTGTATTTTATTTTTATGCAGTATATATGTAGGTAAAATGCGCGTTTCAAACATATTTGTGTCATGAAAAAAAGTCCCTTTGTTTATCACAGCCGAATTTACCGTTCTACTTTTATACTAAGTGACAACATAGTACTAGGTGAAAATGGTTCCGTCTTAGCTATGTACATGTATTGTCTTTGCTTGTAAGATCTTTGGCTTAGCTTTGTACCTGTAAGCGGGACCGGTATTTTGCTTGACGTTGATCGAACCATTGCTTTGGCACTGAAAATCTATGTTGAATGTCTCCCGTTTTGACTATGATCATGGTATCCTCCATACTTCAAGAGCCGTACGTCTTATGACGTTGCTACTGTAAAATATTTTTCGTATCTGAAGCTTGACTGTATAATTTCATTGGATCTTGCATTCTGTATTGGTGTTCATTCCTTTTTCTTCTGTTTTGTCGTTTGTACGCTACCGTGAGGATGGTCAATGACCGACACCGATCGTAAATAAATAACTTTATAAGACAGTAGTGTGTTATCAAACATCCTACCAAAACTACAGAACGCTAAAGTGATTAACTTATAGCTGAACACGCTGCAGTGGGATGATGGCCCTTACGTATAGTCACAATACTTCAAATGAAAATCGCTAACTGCCGTTAATTCCTCTTCAGGTCATTTGCATAACGATGAATCTCGAAAGGCTGAATTTGTATGAACTGTTATGGAATTCTGAAGGCATGATTATCATGCTCTGTGCAAGTTATTTCGTGGAGACATGAACGCAAGAACACTGCAGAAAAATCTGCCGCCGCAACTCTGCAGTCAGAAACCAGGGCCAAAAACTTACCGTCAGACCCTGAAATTCACACGTGCAAAAAATGGGATGCTTGTCACTATTAATGGGGGAAAACTGTGTATGAACTGAGTTTCTCCATTATCTTGACTATTTGCAACCACTGAAAAGAAAAGAGGTGAAATCTTGCAATAGGTGCAAGTAAGATGGCGTAAGACGAATAATGCACCACAAATTCATGTAAATATTCAGTAAATGATTTAGGAAAACGGAAATGAGTAATGGCAAATTAAAATAAATTATATGTATTGCCTTCAAATCAAACAAGGCGTGGGCACAAACCATGTGGTTTTCACAATACATGCGCGACGCAAGTCAAAATTCTAGCCCTCACAAATATTTCAGTTTTTACACGTAATTTCCAGCAAGACACAGACCAATCTAAAATTCAGGAGCAATGATGAAATGGAGTGCATAACATTTCGTATTGAATGACTGCAACACGCTTCAGTAACTAGCTTTCAACCTACGAAAAAGCACAGAGTTCCCGAACGTCTGTAATATATCGCATCTAATTATCAGACCACTTTCGTAATTGATCACAAGTTTGGCACAAAACGATTGCAAAATAAACCGCGCAGTACGAATGTCACCGGAATAAAATTACTGAAAAACTTGCGTATTTACAACCATTGCCAATAACTGAAACAATCTCACCATGACTCTAAAGCCCTGCCACCGTCACTCGGCTCCCCAGTACCAAGCTGCAGACTTATTCGGAAGCATGGCCCGACTAAACGCCAGCTACAGGGGATAGGCAAAATAATGCGAACACCTTTACTTACTTGGAAATAGGTTGGACCTCCATTTGCCCGTAATACAGCTGCGATTCTCCTTGGAATACTGGCGTATAATGACTGTACAGCCTCCAGTGGAATGTTATGTCACTATTGGATCAGAATCTCTTCTAACTCATGTAGTGACGAGGGAGACGGAAATCTGCTCCGGAGTCTGCGTGCCAAATACCCTCCTCCCCCCCCCCCCCCCCACAATGGTTCGGCGATGTTCAAGTCCGGGGACTGTGCTGGCCAGGGAAGACGCTGCAGCTCATCTGCATGCTCCTCATACCGCGACTGTACTGTCCTGGCTGTGTGAAAGGGTGCATTATCGTCCTGAAATATGGCATCATTGTTGCTGAACAATGTTTGAATCTTGGGTGCACCTGATCACCTAAAATGTTCACATAATCGTTGGTTGTAACACGGCCTTTGACATTTATGACGGGAGCAGCAGAATACCATGATATGGCTGTCCGCACCATCACACTTCCACCCCCATGCCTAACCGTTGGGATCAAGCAATCAGGATTATCGGCTTCTTTTGGCATTCTCCAGACGTAAACCCGACCCGATGTTGGAAATAATGAAAACGTACTCGTCGGAACATATGACCCGTTCCCACTGATCAGCCGTCCTGGGTTTATACTCCTAACACCATGTCAGGAGCACTTACCCGCGAAAGGCAAAGGTCCCGAGTTCGAGTCTCGGTCCGGCACACAGTTTTAATCTGCCAGGAAGTTTCATATCAGTGCATACTCCGCTGCAGAGTGAAAATCTCATTTTGGAAACATTCCCCAGGCTGTGGCTAAGCCATGTCTCCGCAATATCCTTTCTTTTAGGAGTGCTACTTCTGCAACGTTCGCAGGAGAGCTTCTGTAAATTTTGGAAGGTAGGAGACGAGGTACTGGCAGAAGTAAAAGTGTGAGGATGGGGTGTGACTCGTGCTTGGGTAGCTCAGTTGATAGAGCACTTGCCCCCGAAAAGCAATGGTCCCGAGTTCGGGTCTCGGTCCGGCACACAGTTTTAATCAGCCAGGAAGTTTCTTATCAGCGCACACTCCACTGCAGAGTGAAAATCTCATTATGGAAACCATGTTTTACGCTTCTTTGCGTTGGTTGTCCTCACTAATGGTTTCGGTATAGCAGCTCGTCCATGAATATTCGCTTTGTGGAGTTCTCAGCGGCCAGAGTCTATAGATATGGGGATCTTGAAGATGGCTACTGAGCTCTGCAATCCCTTTAGCCGCAGTAGTTTTGTGTTGTTTTGACAGAGTGATAGCGCACGACGATCTATGATATTTAGTTGTGATTTGCGCCCACTATTACGTTTACACGATGATGGCTTTCGAAGTTTTGTGTAGGCTGTCATGACTGTTGAAATAGTTGCTCTTGAAACATTCAATAAGTTGGCAGTCTTGGTTACTCATGCTCCAGCTAATCGGGCCCCCATAATCTGCCTTCTTTGGAACTCTATTAGATCTTTCGTTCCACGTCGACTTCGGCCTCTGAATGCAAATACGTAGTGTACTCTACTCATAAACAATCTGCAATGACGCTAGTCCGCACTGAACATGCGTAGTTCAACGCGATACGTGCATTACCCGCATTGTTGACCGTCAAGCACAACTATCCAATTGTTACCACTGTTCACATTATTTTGTCTTTCACCTGTATCTGACTGAGAGCTCGCTGAACTCACGAGCGGAAGACACGCTCGGGGAAACCTAAGTCAATGAATCCACATTGCGTATCTTTAACAGTTTACGGAACGTCTTTCCGAGGAGTTAGTAAAGACCAGTTTGCTAGTTAAAGAAAACAAACCTGTAGCAAAAACTGAACGTGTCGTTTAACACGAAACCCTCAACTTGAACACAGTTGATTTGCGACTTCATTAGTACATCTTGGAAACCAGTCTGGTTACTGCGGCAGAGATTCGCTAGCCGCCTATGACTTCAGGTACACCAAAAATAAATACACAAAATACCAAAACTCTAACGTGATCAATGTGTATACTCTGCGAATCACTGTTAAGTGCGGTAGATTTTACTGTACCACGTACTCGTATTATGGCGTCTTTCCTTTCCATTCACTGGTGGCGCGGCGAGAAATTACTGCTTACACACAGCCGTGTGGGTAGTTACTTGCCTAATTTTATCCGCAAAATCTGTTCGTGACAGACGTGTAGGGTCAGAAAGTTCTTGACATTTCTGAGTAGATTCCTACAAGGTGCAAGTTGTATGTTAGAGAGTGTGTTAATTACAATTTTTCGGTTTTTCTGTTACACTCACTCGCCAGTCAAACTAGCCCTTGACCACTGGCATCACCCAGCTCAATATCGACTGAGCCCCGTACACCCGATCAATATTCAACTACGGACCGCGCAACCGTTTTGTATGCAATCTCTTTCAAGCTACAGTTTGCTAGTAACCTCTAAATAAAGGATAGCTTAGCGTTAATCGCCGATAGCGTTTGTAGCCGATGCACTTCGTATCTCTACAATTGTTACTGGAGAAGCTTTGTTGGCTTAGTTGTGACTAACGTTGTAGTAAAGGATTCTACACGTTTACGTTTCTTGAAGTCAACTTCTTTCCACGCCCTTGCATTAAAAATTAGTACAGCACTGATATTTTGTCGAGACATTAGTCGATATTAGTGAAATTTTAAATGGATAGAATTTCCTTTGGTAGTCCAATGTCAAAAGACACCTTTTTTGTTAGGGCAATAGGACAACAGATGTCTATGCAACTTCATACAGAACTAAGTCTTGCTACCGTTAAGAGCTTCAAGGATGGTTTAACACTTTAGAATAATAATTTGTTCATTAATGTTAGCACTAGTCATGGAAACTGACTCATTCCACATCATTTCGATAAAAGAACAATTCAGATGATATATGGAATATGAAAATAAGTTTCGACAAAATCTATTACTATTCTGCCTTAATCTCAGCGGACTGTTAATGAACTGTTATTGTGCAGACTGACAGACAAGCAGCCGTTGCTTTGAAACTTTCTGGCAGATTAAATTTGTGTGATAGACTGATGGACTGACTCGAAATCGAGACCTTCACCTTTCACGGGCTAGTGCCCTACCGACTTCACAACGTCCCAACCACCTGTAGCGACTGCTGTACCAAGTTAGGAATGTATAGGATACTTTTTGTTTTTTATTTGCTACTTGTTTCTTTTATGGTTGTTGGGATGTTTAAGGGGGAATTTTATTGTGTGTGTGTGTGTGTGTGTGTGTGTGTGTGTGTGTGTGTGTGTGGTCATGGTGTGGTTTCCTGTAGTCATGTCCTAGTTCATGAACCACGGGCAACGTATGAGTGGCCAAGTAAGTGGTCCTGACAGTCGGGATACCAGATACTTTGGAAGAAGGCTGGGCATCTCGGACATATTCTGAGTAGTGGTCACCGGCAAAGACTACCAAATCCACCGGTTAGTCCCTCAACCGTTAGGGGTAAAACCCAATGGGACTCGGGGCAAGTAAGGCTAGCAACCTGCTTCCCTGGTACTTTAAATATGATGCTGGCAACAATCAAACAATCAGAGCAAAATGCCTCGGACCTTTGGAGGTGACGGAGTCCCACCTCTAACTGACAAACCAGGGGCTCCTAAGATACGACTTGGCAAACAAATGGTAATGAGATGGGGAGCTATTAATATCAATGGGGGCTACTCAGGGAAGAAGGTAGAGCTGGCAGAGGCTGCAAGTAAGATGGAGCTGGACGTTTTAGCTGTTAGTGACATTCGGGTAAGGGGTGAGAAAGAAGAGGAAGTGGGAGAATACTAGGTCTACCTGTCAGGAGTCAAAGCAGGAATAGCACAATGGGGTGTAGGGCTTTACATCAGGAAAGAAATGGAACCCAGCGTAGTTGCAATAAGGTATGTAAACGAATGACTGATGTGGATAGATTTGACAGTGTCTAGCAAGAAAATTAGGACTGTGTTAGTGTATTCCCATTGTGAAGGGACAGATCAAGATAAGATGGATAGTTTTTATGAGACTCAGTGATGTAGTTGTTAGAGTAAAGGACAAGGACAGTGTTCTGGTCATGGGTGATTTTAATGCCAGGATTGGAAACTGAACAGAAGGGTATGATAAGGTTATGGGTAAATTTGGAGAGCATATGGAGGCCAACAGGAACGGGAAACAACTCTTGGATTTCTGTGCCAGTATGAGCTTAGTAATCACAAACTCCTTTTTTAAACATAAGAACATTCACCGGTATACTTGGGAAGGCAGGGGAACCAGATCTGTCATTGACTATATAATAACAGATCAGGAATTCAGGAAGGGTGTGAGGGACACACGTGTATTCAGGGGATTCTTTGATGACACTGATCATTGTTTAATCTGCAGTGAAATTAGGATTGTGAGACCGAAAGTGCAGGAGGTCAGGTCCATAAGTAGGAGGATAAGAGTGGACAAACTTCAGGATAAGGAAATCAGGCACAAGTACATGACAGCGATCTCAGAAAGGTACCAGTTAGTTGCATGTAGTCAATTACAGTCATTGGAAAAGGAATGGACAAGGTACAGGGACACAGTACTAGAAGTGGCTAAAGAATGTCTTGGAACAGTAGTGTGTAAAAGTAGGATGAAGCAAACAGCTTGGTTGAATGACACAGTCAAGGAAGCCTATAAAAGGAAAAAGAAGTTGTATCAAAAATGGCTACATACTAGAACTGAGGTAGACAGAAAAAGTTATATTGAAGAAAGAAACAAAGCTAAATAGATAATTGCAGCATCCAAGAAGAAATCTTGGGAAGACTTTGGAAACAGGTTGGAGACTATGGGTCAAGCTGCTGGAAAACCATTCTGGAGTGTAATTAGCAGTCATCGAAAGGGAGGTAAGAAGGAAATGACAAGTATTTTGGACAGGTCAGGAAAACTGCTGGTGAATCCTGTGGATGCCTTGGGCAGATGGAGGGAATATTTTGAAGAGTTGCTCAATGTAGGTGAGAATACGATCAGTAATGTTTCAGATTTCGAGGTAGAATGGGATAGGAATGATGATGGAAATAGGATTACATTTGAGGAAGTGGAGAAAATGGTCAATAGATTGCAGTGCAATAAAGCAGCTGGGGTGGATGAAATTAAGTCAGAACTCATCAAATACAGTGGAATGGCAGGTCTTAAATGGCTACAAAGGATAATTGAAATGGCCTGGGAGTCGGGACAGGTTCCATTAGACTGGACAAAAGCAGTAATCACACCAATCTTTAAACATGGAAACAGAAAAGATTGTAACAACTACAGAGGTATCTCTTTAATCAGCGTTGTGGGTAAAATCTTCTCATGTATTCTTGGAAGGAAAGTGCGAGTATTAGTTGAGGACCAATTGGATGAAAATCAGTGTGGGTTTAGGCCTCTGAGAGGTTGTCAGGACCAGATCTTTAGCTTACGACAAATAATGGAGAAGTGTTATGAGTGGAACAGGGAATTGCATCTATGCTTTGTAGATCTAGAAAAGGCATATGACCGGGTTCCTAGGAGGAAGTTATTGTCTGTTCCACGAGATTATGGAATAGGAAGCAAACCTTTGCAAGCAATTAAAGGACTTTACATGGATAGTCAGGCAGCGGTTAGAGTTGACGGTAAATTGAGTTCATGGTTCAGAGTAGTTTCAGGGGTAAGACAAGGCTGCAACCTGTCTCCACTGTTGTTCATATTATTTATGGATCATATGTTGAAAACAATAGACTGGCTGGGTGAGATTAAGATATGTGAACTTAAAATAAGCAGTCTTGCATATACGGATGACTTAGTTGTGATGGCAGATTCGATTGAAAGTTTGCAAAGTAATATTTCAGAGCTAGACCAGCTATGTAAGGACTATGGCATGAAGATTAGCATCTCCAAAACGAAAGTAATGTCAGTGGGAAAGAAATATAAACGGATTGAGTGCCAAATAGGAGGAACAAAGTTAGAACAGGTGAACGGTTTCAAGTACTTAGGATGCATATTCTCACAGGATGGCAACATAGTGAAAGAACTGGAAGCAAGGTGTAGCAAAGCCAATGCAGTGAGTGCTCAGCTACGATCTACTCTCTCCTGCAAGAAGGAAGTCAGTACCAAGACTAAGTTATCTGTGCACCGTTCAATCTTTTGACCAACTTTGTTGTATGAGAGCGAAAGCTGGGTGAATTCAGGTTACCTTATCAACAAGCTTGAGGTTACGGATATGAAAGTAGCTAGGATGATTGCAGGTACTAGTAGATGGGAACAATGGCAGGTGGGTGTCCACAATGAGGAAATCAAAGAAAAACTGGGAATGAATTCTATAGATGTAGCAGTCAGGGAGAACAGGCTCAGATGGTGGGGTCATGTTACACGCATGAGAGAAGCAAGGTTACCCAAGAGACTCATGAGTTCAGCAGTAGAGGGTAGGAGGAGTTGCGGCAGACCAAGGAGAAGGTACCTGGATTCGGTTAAGAATGATTTTGAAGTAATAGGTTTAACATCAGAAGAGGCACCAATGTTAGCACTGAATAGGGGAACATGGAGCAATTTTATATGGGGGCTATGCTCCAGACTGAACGCTGAAAGGCATAATCAGTCTTAAATGATGATATGGGACTTAGGGAAGGCAGGATTTCAATCAATAAACACAAGGAATTCAATGATCAATAATAAAAGGTGGAGGACAGCTAATTAATTTCGCCAACTCCAAACACTCCACTCGTTGCTCTACATCTCAGCGACCCTGCGAGCAGCAATGCATGGACAAACGGCATGATCTCAAATTAGTGGAGGTTTCACTACTGGGTTAATGTTCACTCAACTCAAACGTCCTGGGTCCGGTGGAGAAAGCGAAGCGATTGTCACCCTTGCAACTACGCCCCCCCTTTTTTTATCGCTCGATCCAGCAGTGCCTACGTGCCACCAGCGGTCGCGGCATGTCCCCATACTGTCGGACCTCACTGCTGCTCCGTCCCAACCAAAATACCTGATACTCTCCGACCCAGGAAACATTTGACGTCCCTCCAAAGAGAGTACCTCGGTACTAGGTATCGATAACCGCTGCTTCTGCCACTTGTGGACAGACAGCACTAGCAAATGTCATGGCGCCAGTAGACACAAGAAGAAAACGAGACGCCACTATTCCTATTACACGACGCCAACCTACCAACAGCACGACAACGAGCCGCAACACGGCTCAATATATATAAAGAAAGATAAGTTGGGAGATGTGGCTCCACTTCCACTCACTAGCCAGGACTATACTGTTATATGTTCACCATACCTCCTGGGAAAGAGTGTCTTGAGGTGTCAGACAAATTGCATGTCAGGTATGCCACAACTGAGGGGGTGGGGCGGTCGTAGATTGCACTGTGCAAGTTATTAGCAAATTAATGGCGGTAGTATGGCGTTCGTTCAAATGCAGTGTGAGCGTCTAAAACATAATACAAAAAAATCGAGTTTTTAGTGTGCCCTGTCACTGAAGAGGCATGCAATCGTCAGTCCCTTAACCCGTGTTATAGCACGGTGCTCGGAAAGTGGAAAATCTGTGTCCTCCAGAAGGAGAAGGGATTGCAAGCTAACAGTCATTTGCAGGGCACGGAGGTAACATGTCAGTATCCATTGCACGAGTTGCCATATATTGTGTATTGATGGACATCTGAGACGATAGTCATCAGTATCAACGCTGTGGCAGTGAGTGCATAACAATGATTTGGTCATTCCAATATGGTGAAGTCGCTGATTTGTTGGGTAATTGCTTCAGTTGTTCTTTCATACTGACGTCCAACTGAGGTTCTCCAACATGTTGCGGGGTGTGTGTTGCGAAAGTTGTGCTGGATTACGCCTTCGCCAACACACCGGTTGGCACTAGGATACATGGTACAGCAAGCGCTGATCTAAGCGCACCTATGACGAGAGAAAACCAAGACATCCAGGCTATGCGCCGATGCCGCCCCAGAGCAGTGTGCATATAGGCCGCCACTGCCGAACGAGTTCTCTCAATCTCTCAATCTCAGTTCCTCAGTACGTCGCATCAGGACGCAGTTCGCATTGCACCTCAATACGTCGCACTGTGTTCTCGTCTTCCACAGTGATAGTCATCACCTCGCATCTTAGCTATCTGTGAGAGAACGTTAGTCATAGTAAATAGATGTGATATGGACAAGTTTCAAGAATTAGTACATGTTATTTTATTGCTGTTAACCACAAAACTTCAGACTGGACATCATTGGAATTAAGTACTCAATTGATTCCTGCAATAAAGTGTATTTTAACCATGTGTGCATTTTGTATTGTAGTGAGAGGAAACAGGTCACCCCCCCCCTATCATACTACCCTCTATTCATGCAGCCAGGAACAACAAATCATTACAAGAGGGCACAACCACAGCAAAAACAACATGTGGGAAAGTGTTGGGGCAATGTAGGCTACACTGAGTGGCGAGACAGGGGAGGCCAGCATAAGAATCTCCAAGAGGCTGCGTGTAAGGGATGTGGAAGGCCCACACCAACGCCTCATTATATTGGTTAAGGAAAAAGCAGATGTCCTGGATCTAACATGAACGAGACTGTAGTCGAATGAAGTCGGGTGACGCTGAGGGAATTAGATTAGGGAATGAGACACGTAAAGTAGTAGATGAGTTTTGCTATTTGGGTAGCAAAATAACTGATGGTGGTCGAAAGAGAGAGGATATAAAATGTAGACTGGCAATGGCAAGGAAAGCGTTTCTGAAGAAGAGAAATTTGTTAACATCGAGTATAGATTTAAGTGTCAGGAAGTCGTTTCTGAAAGTATTTATATGGAGTGTAGCCATGTATGGAAGTGAAACATGGACAATAAATAGTTTAGACAAGAAGAGAAAAGAAGCTTTTAAAATGTGGTGCTACAGAAGAATGCTGAAGATTAGATGGGTAGATCACATAACTAATGAGGAGTTATTGAATAGAATTGGGGAGAAGAGGAGTTTGTGGCACAACAGGACAAGAAGAAGGGACCGGTTGGCAGGACACGTTCTGAGGCATCAAGGGATCAAAATTTAGTATTGGAGGGCAGCGTGGAGGGTAAAAATTGTAGAGGGAGACCAAGAGATGAATACACGAAGCAGATTCAGAAGGATGTAGGTTGCAGTAGGTACTGGAAGATGAAGAAGCTTGCACAGGATAGAGTAGCATGAAGAGTTGCATCAAACCAGTCTCTGGACTGAAGACCAGAACAACAGCCGGCTGGAGTGGCCGAGCGGTTCTAGGCGCTACAGTCCGGAACCGCGCGACCACTACGGTCGTAGGTTTGAATCCTGCCTCGGCCATGGATGTGTGTGATGTCCTTAGGTTATTAAGTTTAAGTAGTTCTAAGTTCTAGGGGACTGATGACCTCAGAAGTTAAGTCCCATAGTGTTCAGAGCCATTTGAACCACAACAACAACAACACTGTACTGAAAATCATGTTATTACTGACTGTGGACACTCTTTACGCTTGTCGCGGGTCCGCTGAAAGTCGATCCACCATCGTTGAGAGGGGAAATAAATTTAGTCAACGGGTGGCGTGATTTTAATACGGAGAAGACACAATTACTATGAGACATGACGCGCGAATCATGTCTCGGAGTAATTATATCTCCACCGTACTGAAAATCATGTTGGTATTGACTGTGGCCTGTCTTTACGCTTTCGTGGGGCCCCTGAAAGTTGATCGACCATCGTTGAGAGGGGAAAAGACTTTATTCAACGGGTGACATTACATACCCTAACCGACCGTAGGGACTAACTGGGTGCGCCGCCCCATTAGGATCGCCGACGCATCTCTTCATCATCTCCCCATGCCGTTGTAGTGAGGGAGTGTTCGGTGTCCTTAGGGTCTTCCCCTGTGAGGGAGTAGTTGTAGGATGCTGATTGGAGACGACTATTCCCCACGCGCGTTGTTCGTTGTGCCGTCCACAGAAGGGATGGGCGTTACAGGAATCGTCGTGCAGTGTTATCCATGACGGTCACCATTATCATACATTGGGAGGTGGGGGTCATCTGCACGACTGACGTCATCGTTCCTGTGCTTGAAAGTATGACTAGTTCCTGGTATCGACCGGCGCATCCGATTGCGCCGCCTTGGCTAATGTTGATTGGGAACATGTCCTTCTGCGTCAGATGACGGCAACATGTCCTGCCGTCGGGGTTCGAAAGCTACCGTCGGCACCACAAGGGAGCCAAATGCGGACACGGTGGCTTCGTCGGTTGTGGGGTTAAGTGAAGGAAGCATCTGTGTGGTGGCCTCCCTGTCTATTTGTCCCTTAGCGTTGTCCAAATCGTCTTTCTGGGATGGCTGTTGCCAGTCGGGGTGGTTAAGCGGCAGGCTTCGTAAAACAGTGGCGGCGTTAAGGGCCAATGCATACGTCCCCGCAGAGTAGTCAGGTTCGGTGGCGGCGCCACGTTCGTAGGCGGTAATTGTGCGCTCCGTCGCTGTAGACATTCCGACCGATGTCCTTCTTTGTATCATACCGAACAGCGCGGGGTTGGCCGTTGTTTATAATAATGGCTCTGCAGCCCCCGGTGCGGAGGTAGGAGGGCACATGGCAACGGAGATCAATACGAACTTGAAGGAAACCATTCAAGACATGTCTTGAATTGTGCCCATTTCTGGACTATGTGGTCGAGGACCATGCCTTAAGAGCGGAGGGCACTTTTCACACCTTCAGCAGGTAGCTCAAAGGCACCTCGAAATCTTTAATTGTTCGAACGCCCAAACTCGCGTGATCGACGTTCACAGTGCCTAAGTTGCCACCTGAGTAGCGGAGGTGGAGTTCACTCTTAGAACACTCCACATCGAGAGCTTAGGGTAGTGCAACGTTGGGGCAAAAGGTGAATCGTGGCGTTGCTTTACGATGTTGGTTGTCTTGCCAGTACATCCGGCGCGCGTGTAACGACCGATTTAAACAACAAACACAGGCAAGCGTTGCTCTGCGTGCGGAACACAGGCGCGCGTCCGCACGAAAGTGCGGCTTCACTTCCGCCAGCACCTCACCTCCCGGCTTCCAAACTTCGCAAAAATTCTCCTGCGAAACTTGTGGGACTTGCCCTCCTGGAAAAAAGGATATTGCGCAGACGTGACTCAGCCACAGCCTGGGGGATGTTTCCAGAATGAAATTTTCACTCTGAAGCGGAGTGTGGACTGATACGAAACTACAGATTAAAACTGTGTACCGGAATGAGATTGAACTCGTTAACTTTGCCTTTCGCGGTAAGATGTTCTACCGACTGAGCTACCGAAGCACGACACTCGACCCGTCCGCGGGGCACTTGCCCACGAAAGACAAAAGTCTTCAGTTCGAGTCTCAGTCTGTCACACAGTTTCAATCTGCAAAGAAGTTTCATACCAGCACACACACCTGCAGGGAGAAAATTTCATACTGGAACTGATGCTTTAGTTAACCACGAGATGTCCGATGGAGCTCAAGTCAGGGCACGATTGCTCCTTTCTTAAATTAGTATTATGAGGAATGTGGTGTGCGTACTGTAAGACCTTCGGTACACGGACCATCAGATTATTTGGCTTGTCGCTCTAAGTAGACGAGTGTCAGCAATATGTCTCGTGGTCCTATCGTGGCATGTTTATCTTCTGCCGTTAGGTCAGACGATAGAAATGCCACTTGCACGCTTAGAGCAGCAGATTGACGGTGACCAACTTTAAACAGAACTTAATTAATTTTCACACACATTTATTAAAATAATAAGAACCAAAAAAATAACTTAACTTGGGTCTGGATGCTATTTACAATTGACATTCTGAAGTTCCTTTGGTCTTGGTACGTTAATCTTATTCTCACATATCTCAGATACTTGACAAAGTGTCTATTCATTTATCTTCATGGCTATGTACAGGAATATGATAATCTTATTAGGCGCAGACTGAAATTTGACGATAGACTGGTACAGAGTAATGAAGACTAATGCAGACTGGTACAGACTAATGCAGCCTTACTAATCGGAGGTCTGTACACTCGTTATAATACCTCTAGCGTTCAGGTATCACTGCGCGAGTGTGATCCGCGAGGAGAAAAGGTTCTATGTTAGCACCGATCTCATTGGCTGCGTTACATAATAATACGCGGATCGGCCGAAGCAGAATTTGGTCCGTCTCTAAGACAGCGCCATCTCGTAGTGCGGAGACGGACGAGCGCTGCGTCTGCGCTGTCGTTCTTTAGCGGGGCGCGCACTATTGGGGAAGTTGTGTACGCGCTGACTACGCGGAACTATGTACGTAACAAGGAAGTTACAGAAAAAAACCTAAAGGTGACCGCACTGTGAGAAGAAGTTCACTTCCATCTGTTTCCACTATCGCCCAATCACATCCAATAGAATACTCTTAGCCAGGCAACAAACAGCTCCACTCAGTCTCTACCGAGTGCCACATCACTAGCGTGACTCATCACCACATAAAACGTTCATCCTCTGTTTTACTGATGTTTGCGTCACACTCGCCAGATGTGGTCAGTCTTCCTCGAGATCCGTGTCTTCCGGCCAGCAGCGGAGCCATTAACAACGGCTCCTCGGCAGCTACAGTGAGTACCGTTAATATTCGGGCATTGAGCGATTTTTCCTTTGTAGTATTAATACTTTATTTTTAACAAGAAGAAAAATTTGAAGTAATGTATTAAAGTAGATGTCCGGTAAATAACTGTATGAAAACATTTTTAGACAACTTATAACAGTTGCCAAATAATACGATTTAAATAAAATAATTTTCGATTTCCACGTTAATTTAATACTCGAGTAGCTGGCAACGTAGCACTTATTTCGATCTTGTACGACACGTTACTAGTAAAAAAATGTTCAAATGTGTGTGAATTCCTATGGGGACAAACTGCTGAGGTCATCGGTCCCTAGACGTACACACTATTTATACTAACTTACGCTAAGCAGAAAATACACGCCCATGCCCGAGGGATGTTATTAGTCGACCACAATACTGTTGCACCTCAGAGTGAGGGCGCATCGGTCGGTTTGAAGCCCATCAGAAATGCTCAGCTGTTCTAACGACCAAACAACTTGCCAGTGACGCTAATAAGATCTCCACAGTGCATACAACAGTAGAAAGAATGGATATGATTTTTGTGTACTGTAAAGTCACCATGTGATTGCGATAGCCGTCAGGAGGCCAAAGGCAACAACGTCGTGGTTGTGAGGGGGGGGGGGGGGTAGGTTGTGTGAGGGAGGAGACCAAACAGCGAGGTCATCGGTGTCATCGGATTAGGAAAGGATGGGGAAGGAAGTCGGCCGTGCCCTTCGAAAGGAACCATCTCAGCATTTGCATTGAGAGATTTAGGGAAATCATGGAAAACTTAATCAGGATGGCCGGACGCAGGATTGAACCGTCGTCCTCCCAAATGCGAGTTCAGTGTGCTAACCACTGCGCCACCGCGCTCGGTCCGTGGTTGGGAAGAGAGTGTTTGTTGATAAGCGCGGTCGACTCTCCAGATGTTACAGTGCCAAGCGGAACTATTACCATAACGCGAAACGTAAATTATATAGAAAAATGGTCCCAGGCTCAACATAAGTACTATGGCAGATATCGTCAGACGATTCAGTACCGAGGACCGTATAGACTTTATACCTCAAAAGGGCCAACCAAAGAAGTTCAGTGGAGAACTTCAAAACGAGACTGGGAAGCACTGAATGATAGAAGCTACAATGGAAGAGTGTTTAGGAAGAAACTGTATGTGAATCAACAGAATCGAGCTTGGACTTTGTTGAAGAGTTTGTTCAAAATGGCTCTAAGCACCATGGGACTTAACATCTGAGGTCATCAGTCCCCCAGAACTTAGAACTACTTAAACTAACCTAAGGACATCACACACATCCATGCGCGAGGCAGGATTCGAACCTGCGACCCTAGCAGGACTGAAGCACCTAGAACCGTTCGGAAAGAGTTTGTTACAACTATACCTACATCTACATGATACTCCGCAAGCCACCGTAAGGTGCGTGGCGGAGGGTACTCTGTACCACTACTTGTCATTTCCCCTACTGTTCCACTCACAAATAGAGTGAGCGAAATACGACAGTCTGCACTCCTCCGTATTAGCCCTAATTTCTCTTATCTTCGTGGTCCTTACGCGAGACGTATGATGACGGCAGTAGAATCGTTCGGCAGTAAGGCTTCAAACGCCGTTTCTCTGAACTTTCTCAATAGTGTTTCCCGAAAAGAACGCCGCCTTGCTCCCAGGGATTCCCATTTGAGTTCCCGAATCATCCCAGCAACGCTTACAAAACGTAACCTAACGGTGGTACATCTAGCAGCCCTCCTCTGAATTGCTTCGATATCTTCCTGCAATCCGACCCGGTACGGATTCCAAACAGTCGAGCAGTACTCAAGAATAGGTCGCACAAGCATCCTATATGCGGTGTCCTTTGTAGATGAACCACTCTTTCCTAAAATTCTCCCAATTAACCGAACACTACCATTTGCCTTCCCTACCTCAGTTTTCACATGCTCGTACCATTTTATATCGCTTTGCAACGTTACGCTCAGACATTTAAACTACTTGACTCTGTCAAGCAGAACAGTAGTAACACTGTATCCCAACATTACATGTTTGTTCTTCCTACACTTCCGGATTAACTTACATTTTGCCACATTTGGGGCTAACTGCCATTCATCACACCAACTGTAAATTTTGTCTCAGTCGTCTTGAATCTTCCTACAGTAATTCAACTTCGATACCTTACCGTACATTACGGCATCAACGACAAACAACCGCAAACTGCTGCCCACCCAGTCCGCCAAATCAATTATGTATACAGAGAACAACAGCGGCCCTATCACACTTCCCTGGGGCACTCCTGGCGATTCCCTTACCTCTGATGAAGACAACATACCGGGTTCTATTATTTAAGAACTCTTCGAGCCACTCACATGTCTGTGAACTTATTCCAAATGCTCGTACCTTCGTTAACATCCTGCAATGGGGCACCGTGTCAAACGCTTACCGGAAATCTAGAAATATGGAATCTGCCTGTTGCCCTTCATCCATAGTTATCAGTATATCACGAGAGAAAAGCGCAAGCTGAGTTTTGCACGAGCAATGCTTTCTAAAGCCATGCTGATTCGTGGGCATAAGCTTCTTAGCCTCAAGAAAGTTTCTTATACTCGAACTGAGAATATGTTCAAGGATTCTGTAGCAAACAGAAGTTAGGAATTTGGGTCTGTAAATTTGTGGGTCCGTTCTTTTACCTTTCGTATATATACTGGAGTCACCTGCGCTTTTTTCCAGTCGCTTGAGGCTCTGCTGGGCGAGAGATTCACGATAAATGCAAGCTAGCTAAGGGGCCAATGCCGTAGAGTACACTTTGTAAAATCGATTTCATCCGGACCTGGTGATTTATTTGTTTTCAAATCTTTAAGTTGCTTCTCCATGCCAAGTACACTTATTGCTATGTTGCCCATACGGAAGTCTGCCTGATAATAAAATGACGTAATGCTTTTACTGTTCTCTTGCGTGAACGATATCTTGAACGTGAAATTTAAAACTTCTTCTTTCGTTTTGCTATCTTCAACTGCCACACCAGACTGATCAACAAGGGACTGAATAGAAGCCTTCGGCCCGCTTAGCGGTTTTACATACGCCCAGAATTTTCTCAATTCCTCTGACAGACGCACGGATCTCTACTAACTTTCGCTTGTCGCCGTTTGTGCGTCCCCTTTTGAACCTAGAGTGCAACAGCCTCTGTTTCCTCAGCATCTTACGAATTTCGTTATTGAACCGTAGTGGGTCTTTTCCATCCTACCTGTTACGGCGTAAAGTCAAGCGCCGGCACTCCAGTCGGGAACGATAGAGAAGAGATGGCTGTGAGAAGACGTCAGCCAATCGCACGCTCATCGACTCTCTCCAGGACGACAACGCGACAGCAGCGACTCCTATGTGAAGAGGACAGAAGTGCCACGCCCGACTGGTCGCGGTCCAGATCAGTAGTAGCTTCAAGACTAGGCACTTGTATAGAAGCGTCGGCACCAGTTACGTTGCTTCTACATTCTACGTAGCTCAGACTTGTGGTTGTTTATACTCAAGAAAATTCATTATTTCGTAAGTCGCCCTTTGCTTGCGACACATCTGTGTAATTGTCAAAGTATTGTCTCTTTTCATTTTGTAGTAAAACTCATTAATACGATTTGTTTGAATGTTTTATGCAGGCTTCCTAGACACCCCGTATTTGATAAGGCTGGCCATAATACTTCCGAAGGCAAGAACATGGTGGAACGACGTCATTTTCACCAACTAAAGTAAATTTAACATTTTTGAGTACAATGCACGATGGATGGTGTGGCGGAAGAAGAATGAGGAATTTAAAACCAGAAATGTAAAGTTGACTGTAAAGCACCTATATAACTAAGACATCTTTCAAAATACGTAAGTGGGTTTTACCCAGGAAGCATCGTAGAAACAGCATGTAGAGCATAGCCGAGTTTTTTACTGAAAACGCTGTAACTTTTATGCGAAACGGTTAGCAAATTTAATGATTTGCAAGTGTCCTATTTGAGTCATCGAATCCTTTTGAGCCTGATCTGCTTGGTCAAACACATTTTGCCCAGTGCTCGATAACTACAGGAGACACAAGTGCACTCTTTTGCTTTTTTCAGCATTTCCTTGATGACAACTGACGTCTTAGATATTTATTACGTGCTCGCAGTTTCACGCACAATATTTTTCGGTTGAGTATTTCTCCTCTGTAACGTCGCTACTGAATTCTGTAAACTGGCTATGAATCATTACAAATAACTTCATCGGGAAACGTACATGTGTCAGCACTCTTCTTCCGTTGGGAAAACGTTTCTAAGGCCACAAAGCTTCTTTCATGGATCTCACATTTGTTGAAACAATCCTTTCTTCTTATGCTCTTAGTGAGCTATAGCACGCGCTTCCACCAGAACGCATATTACACGATGGAAACGCATCACTCTTAATCACTCGCTTAGGCGGTAACGTCAGTGGTTTCGAATGCTAGACTCTAACATAAACAGTTTCTATGAAACGACGGAAGCGTAATCTAGCATTTGCGACATTCACAGCTCTGCTCTACAGCATTTCGACAGCCACATCTATTGCAGACTTGCATCGTTTGGGAAAGTACGAGTCACTACTTCAGTCCCTTCAATGTTGTGATTGTGAGTATTATGTTGACGTGACAAAGTTCATGGGATAGCGATATGCACACATACAGATGGCGGTAATATCGCATACACAAGGTATAAAAGGGCAGTGCCTCGCCAGAGCTATCATTTGTTCTCAGGTGATTCATGTGAAAAGGTTTCCGATGTGATTATGGTCGCACGATGAGAATTAATGGACTCTGAACAAGGTCAAGAGTGTGCCGAGAACACCATATTCCAGGGATTACCTCTCGCCACGGACAACGTAGTGGCCAACGGCCTTGACGTAACGACAGAGAGCAGGAGCGTTTGCATAGTCGGCAGTGAAAAGAGACTAGCAACACTCTGTGAGATAATAGTAGAAATCCATGTGCGACGTATGACAAACGTATCCTTTAGGGCAGTGCGTAGAAATTTGTAGTTAATGGGCTATTGCAGCAGACAAACGACGCGAGTGCCTTTGCTAACAGCACGAAATTCCTGCAGCGCCTCTCCTGTCATTTTCACACTTTTTATATACAGACAGACATTATGACCACCTCCTTAACAGCGCTTACGATACTCTTTGCAAAGCAATACAGCAGCGATTCGAATAGTTGTTGGTAGGTTTTTAGAGGTATGTGGTACCACATCTATACTCACACCGCAAGCAGTTCCAGTAAATTACGGGCTGGTGGTTTATCGGCGCGGAGGTGGCGCCCTGTGGCATCCCAGACGAGTTCCATCAGATGAACTTGGAAGACGAAACTTCAGCTAAAGTGCACGATCCTCGAACTGCTTCCTGCTGGAAGGCGCCATCTCGTTGTGTAGGATCTGAAGCGAGGAAGGACGTAGATGCTCCATAATAAAGCTCATGTAATCCACAGCTGTCTTGATGATTTCAGTTCCTACCGAAGTCCCCTGGATGCGCCATAGCACAGTACCGTTCCCACTAGCTTGCTTCCGTAGCGTGTGTTTCGAGCAGCCGTTCGTTTGGGTGGCTACCATCAACCATGAGTAACGAGAACCGTAATTCATCTTAACAGGCTGCACTGTTCCCTACATCGATGGTGGTTCAGTCTCAGTACATCGATGATCCCGTGCCCACTGCAATCTTAATAAACGATGTCGTTGGATCTACGTGGAAACACGAAGGGCTCATCCACTGCACAACCTCACATGCAACCATACAGTGTGCTCTGTTTGCTCTGAAACAGTTGAGCCAGCACCAGATTGTACGCTGTCATCAGAGATCGCCACAGCGCAGCTTTACAGCGCAGATAATCCTCCGAACTCAACATTCTGTGATTATGCGTAGACGTGCATCACCTCAGTGCATAGCCTTGGCTTCACCTTCCTATAACCACTTTCCACGGATTCTCATGATAATAGTACGGCAACAGCTCACGAGCTACACAGATACCGAGGTGCTCGCTCCCAGACGATTGTATTCACAGTACCAGCAGGCGGTTTGCACCCTCGCGTTGGGCAGCAGCCACAATGTTTTTGACTTATTATTGTACGTATATAAAGGGTGCTTTAGCTAGCCCCACCCATAGGTTTTATGCAATCCGCAACACACTCAAAAACCACTCGTGAAATTTTCATATTCTCTCGAAAACTATTAGTCATACAGAAAAAGTGAACAGGGCCTTTACGTACGAAATTTAATTAAATTTTGTAGTGGGATACATTTTCGCTGTAGACTACGAATTTCGAATTATTCGAGAAAAACGCGTTTACTGTTGTAGGTGTTTCTTGAATAATTCGGGAACTATATCCTCTAGCGAACACGTAATCCACTACAAAACTTAACTACATTAATTATAATTCGCATATAGTGAGTGAGAGAATATGAAAAAAGTTCAGAAGTGGTCTTTGAAGGCATTTTGCGTTTATAAAACCTATCGGTTGGGCCAGCCAAAGGAACTGGTACACCTGCCCAAAATCTTGTAAGAGTTCCGCGAGCGCGCAGAAGTGCCGCACCATGACGTAGCATGGACTCGACTAATGTCTGGAGGAGTGCTTAAGTGAGCTGACACCCTGAATCCTGCAGGCCGGTCCGTAAATCCACCAGAGCACGAGGGCGGAGATCGCTTCTGAGCAGCACGCTGCAAGGCATCCCAGACATCCTCAATAATGTTCATGTCTGAGGAGTTTGGTGGCCAGCGGAAATGTTTCAACCCAGAAGACTGTACCTAGAGCCACTCTGTAGTAATTCTGGACCTGTAGGGTGTAGCACTGTCCTGTTGGAATTGTCCAAGTTTGTCGGAATGTATAATGGACATGAACGGATGCTGGTGATCAGACAGGATGCTTACGTGCCCGTCAACTGTCGTAATCGTATATAGACGTATCAGGGGTCCCATATCACTCAAACCGCACACGCCCCACACCATTACAGAGACTCCATCAGGTTGAAGACTCTCCTGCTGACATGCAGGGTCCGTGGACTCTTGAGATTGTCTCCATACGGTTAAATGTCCATCTGCTCGATACAATTTGAAACGAGACTCGTCCGACCAGGCAACTTGTTTCCAGTCATCAACCGTCTAATGTCAATGTTGACGGGCCCGGGAGAGGTGTAAAGCTTTGTGTCGAGCAGACATCAAGGGTACAAGAATGAGCCATCGGCTCCGAAAGACCATAGCGATGGTGTTTCGTAGAATGGTTAGCACGCTGACACTTTTTGATGGCCCAGCATTAAAATCTGCAGCAGTTTGCGGAAGGGTTGCATATCTGTCATGTTGAACGATTATCTTCAGTCGTCGTTGGTCCCGTTCTTGAAGGATCTATTTCCGGCCACAGCTATGTCGGAGATTTGATGTCGTAAAGAAAAATCACCACTTCACTCGTTCGCTGACTATAAACAACCTTCAAACTCACTTAAATCTTGATAACCTACCATTGTAGCAGCAGTAACAGATCTAACAACTCCGTCAGACACTTGTCTTATATTGGCGTTGCCGACCGCAGCGCAGCTTCTTCCTGTTTGCATATCTCTTTATTTAAATACGCATGCCCATATCCGGGTTTTTCTTTTTTTTTTGACGCTTCAGTAGCTCTCTCTCTCTCTTTCTCTCTCTCTCTCTCTCTCTCTCTCTCTCTCTCTCTCTCTCTCTCTCTGTGTGTGTGTGTGTGTGTGTGTGTGTGTGTGTGTGTGTGTGTGTGTGTGTGCGCGCCGGCCAGTGTGGCTGAGCGGTTCTAGGCGCTTCAGTCTGGAACCGCGCGACCTCTACGGTCGCAGGTTCGAATCCTGCCTCGGGCATGGACGTGTGTGATGTCCTTAGGTTAGTTAGGTTTAAATAGTCCTAATTTGAGAAATTAAGTCCATTAGTGCTCAGAGCCTTTGAACCATTTGTGTGTGTGTGTGTGTGTGTGTGTGTGAGTGTGCGCGTGTGGATGGTCCAAAATAATATAAAAAACCTTAGGGACACGTTCCCATCTTCGGTACTATGAAACAGATCCCTTCTGCTGCAAGGTCTTTGCTTCCCATGTTTTGGGAGGAGGAAGTGTTGGCCAAACGAAGCAAACAATTTCTAGTGTACAAGGGTTTTTTAAGGTACATACTTTAAGACAAGGGTGGGCAAGATTATTTCGCCTTGCGGGCCATCATGCTAGGGCCCGAGTGCCAAAGCAGTCGGCCTTGCTTCACACTTCCCCCACCGCCACCCCACGCTGTCTGAGCGCGTGGAGGAAGAAGAGGCAAAAACAGCGAACGCGCAGCATTTAAATGGCAGTCCGGTCGCACTGCATATAACTTGGTTTATATTTCACATTTCGCAACAAAATCGATCACAAACAAAACAAGTTTTCAGTATTACGTAATTATTTTTGGTCCGCTGGAAACATAATATAATTTTTATCTGGTACACAGTGTTGGAATGCGGACACGCGCAGACAATTCCACAGAGTTTCGCGCTCAAGTTGGCAAGTAATAAAAAATATAAAAAAAACTTTCATACAATTAGATCGATAGAAATATTGCAGCGCTTTTGTAACCTCATTATAAAGGTAATATTCTTCTCGGGTGTGCAGCCAGATCATAACGTCATCTTGACACAGTATTTACGCGGCACAACTGGCCGCCATCTTCAGGTGAGAGTGCTGGTATCTTCGAGGACCTTCGCCTGAACCACCAGAAGATACCTGCAAATCGGTGGCTTTTCTACCTTTTTCTGGGAGTATTTCCTCGAAGATTAGAGCGTTTCTTGGCTCTGTTAAGGATGACTTGGGTTTGAGGAAGTCCGGTGTGTACGAGATCCCTTGTCACTGTGGGAAGGCTTATATTGGTCAGACAATCCGGACCATTCACGACCGATGTGTTGAGCACCAGCGGCACACACGGTTGCTTCAGCCTGAGAAATCTGCAGGGGCGGAGGGGAGCACTGTCTCACCGAGGGACATAGAATGCTGTACGACGAGACACAAATGGTTGCCCCTGTATCTCGCTATTGGAATTGTGTTTTAAAATAATCCATAGAGATTCGTTTATCTGATAATCTTATTAATAGAGACAAGGGTTACCTTTTAAATAAGACTTGTAACCAGTTGTTATCAGACATTAAAAAACAACAATCTGTGTTTCCGTCGTCGGAATAATTTTTAATTCTTGATAGCGATATCTCGATTTCGCCTGTTTCCACCACTGGCGGCGCGGTATATTTACTTGCGCTAGAGGGCAATTAGGCACCTTCTCGCTCATGCGTTGTGGGCCTTCTGCGGCGTATATAGGAGCCGCCGCTTGCGCTGAGGCGTATATAGGAGCTGCCGCTTGCGCTGAGAAGCCCCACCCTCTCCCCCCTCACCTTCCTTCCCCTGCCGTGTCAACGTGTTTTCGGTGTCGTTATCATCGAGTGTGAACGGCTCCGTGTTTTTTGTGTATCTGTGACCACTATTTTTTAGCCCGTCACTATGTTCATTCTGTCTCTCCAAGCTGTGTTCTGTCATTGTCAACACTGTGGCTGAAGAGCGGCGTAGCATGCCGCTGACAGCCTACCTGTTTGTATAGGTATTAAAATAACAATAAAGGGAAAAAAAGCGCTGAGAAGTTAGTTCCGGCGAGATCGTGTACCAGCACTCTCACCTAAAGATGGTGGCCAGTTGGACCGCGGAAATATTGTGTCAAGATGACTTTATGATCCGGCTGCACACCCTAGAAGAATATTATCAGTTATTACGCTGGGAATGCCTTCGTAATCACTCATTATAAAGGCTTGGAAAATCTACCTGAGAAAAGCTATGTGTGCGTCGTAGACAGTTTTAAAATCTTTCACACAAATAGGTCGACAGAAATACTGTAGCGCTTTTGCAACCTCATTACTGAGAGAGTTGTTCCGAGAGCAAAATGCCCACCGCAATGCTAAATGAAATGTGGCGCTGTTACGGGTACTTCCGAAAGGGACCGAGTGAAACCGAGTGACAGGCCGGGCCATGGCCCGCACGCGCTGTGAGCTGTGGCCGGTGCTGCTTCAAGAGTTATGAGCACTTCTTCATCTTCGCAACTGGGAAACAAGTCTCTTCCACTAAGCAGGTGCTCACACCTATTAAAGTATGCATTTCAGAGCCCACGGTTGTTAGACTTTTCTTCTTGCTTTGGTCCATACAATCTCCTTCCAAAATTAGAAAAACAAGGAGCTTGCAGTAGAAGTTACGTGTTTCATAGACTCGAAGATGAACAAGGGCTCATATCTCTTAAGGTATGCGCTACACAGCTTTTGTTGACTAGACATTTTTTCTTGTTTGGTGTAAGGAAACCAATCCAAACCAATCCTCTAAGCTTAGCGGAGTTTTTTGGGACTGGTCAGAAAATGTCTGAAACGCTTGTAGGGATGTTGCAGGGCAGGTTGTAGTGAGATATGAGTGTTACGAAAAAAATTCGATACGTGGCGCCGTTTCCGGGTTATTTAGCATTGAAGTTAGCTAATCAGATAGTCGCGCGCGTAAATTCGATCTAACGAGACGAAGCACTCGCTGGGCAACACCGCCCCTGGCAGGCCGCTTGAGAGTGAGCGCGCGACGCCCCGATTCGCTAAATTCTCCGTTAAATAACTCGGAAAGGCAGCAACGTATCGAAATTTTTTCTGAACATTTATGTCTCAGTACAACGTGCCCTGTAACATCCCTACAAGCATTTCACACATTTTCTGACCACCCCATATATGTACACTCCAGGAAATGGAAAAAAGAACACATTGACACCGGTGTGTCAGACCCACCATACTTGCTCCGGACACTCCGAGAGGGCTGTACAAGCAATGATCACACGCACGGCACAGCGGACACACCAGGAACCGCGGTGTTGGCCGTCGAATGGCGCTAGCTGCGCAGCATTTGTGCACCGCCGCCGTCAGCTTCAGCCAGTTTGCCGTGGCATACGGAGCTCCACCGCAGTCTGTACCACTGGTAGCATGCCGCGACAGCGTGGACGTGAACCGTATGTGCAGTTGACGGACTGAGCGAGGGCGTATAGTGGGCATGCGGGAGGCCGGGTGGACGTACCGCCGAATTGCTCAACACGTGGGGCGTGAGGTCTCCACAGTACATCGATGTTGTCGCCAGTGGTCGGCGGAAGGTGCACGTGCCCGTCGACCTGGGACCGGACCGCAGCGACGCACGGATGCACGCCAAGACCGTAGGATCCTACGCAGTGGCGTAGGGGACCGCACCGCCACTTCCCAGCAAATTAGGGACACTGTTGCTCCTGGTGTATCGGCGAGGACCATTCGCAACCGTCTCCATGAAGCTGGGCTACAGTCCCACACACCGTTAGGCCGTCTTCCGCTCACGCCCCAACATCGTGCAGCCCTCCTCCAGTGGTGTCGCGACAGGCGTGAATGGAGGGACGAATGGAGAGGTGTCGTCTTCAGAGATGAGAGTCGCTTCTCCCTTGGTGCCAATGATGGTCGTATGCGTGTTTGGCGCCGTGCAGGTGAGCGCCACAATCAGAACTGCATACGACCGAGGCACACAGGGCCAACACTCGGCATCATGGTGTGGGGAGCGATCTCCTACACTGGCCGTACACCTCTGGTGATCGTCGAGGGGACACTGAATAGTGCACGGTACATCCAAACCGTCATAGAACCCATCGTTCTACCATTCCTAGACCGGGAAGGGAACTTGCTGTTCCAACAGGACAATGCACGTCCGCATGTATCCCGTGCCACCCAACGGGCTCTAGAAGGTGTAAGTCAACTACCCTGGCCAGCAAGATCTCCGGATCTGTCCCCCATTGAGCATGTTTGGGACTGGATGAAGCGTCGTCTCACGCGGTCTGCACGTCCAGCATGATCGCTGGTGCAACTGAGGCGCCAGGTGGAAATGGCATGGCAAGCCGTTCCACAGGACTACATCCAGCATCTATACGATCGTCTCCATGGGAGAAGAGCAGCCTGCATTGCTACGAAAGGTGGATATACACTGTACTAGTGCCGACATTGTGCATGCTCTGTTGCCTGTGTCTATGTGCCTGTGGTTCTGTCAGTGTGATCATGTGATGTATCTGACCCCAGGAATGTGTCAATAAAGTTTCCCCTTCCTGGGACAATGAATTCACGGTGTTCTTATTTCAATTTCCAGGAGTGTATCTCCTGAAGCGCCAAAGAAACTGTTATAGGCATTCGTATTCAAATACAGAGATATGTAAACAGGCAGATAACTGCGGTGCGGTCGGCAACGGGTATATAAGACAACAAGTGTCTGGCGTAGTTGTTAGACCGGTTACTGCTGCTACAATGGTAGGTTATCAATATTTATGTGAGTTTCAAACTCGTGTTATAGTCAGCCCATGAGCGACAGGATACAACATCTCCGAGTAGCGATGAAGTGGGGCTTATCCCCTAAGACAATTCCACAAGTGTACCTTGAATATCGGGAATACGGTAAAACATCAAATCGCCGACATCGATGCGGCCGGAAAAAGATCCTGCACTAACGGGACCATGACGACTGAAGACAATCGTTCAACTTGACAGAAGTGCAACCCTTCCCCAAATTGCTGCAGATTTCAATACTGGACCTAATCCGTGATTTATTTTCAAAGAATATTCTTAAGAATTTATTTTATTTACTAGCGATTCATCAAGAACATTAACACATTTAATCACACTATGTATGCATGGAAGTAGTTGCCAGGGAGTAACTGATGAAATCATAACCAAATTCCTTTTAACAAATGGGAATTTTATTCACTTTAACAGCACCAAAAAACATTTCTTAAAAGAAGCAGATTTACACTTACAATCAGAAAGCACCCTCTAAATATCAAAGTTACAATTTATTCGGAGGCAGAAAGAAACAAGTTTTGACTGTATGAGCTTTCGGGCAGAGAACCTTGCCGCTCCCTTTTGACACGGCCGTAGTTACGATCGCTCACAAAAGCTTCTGAAGGACTACACTGGTGCAAAGAAAAAATGGTTCAAATGGCTCTGAGCACTATGCGACTTAACTTCTGAGGTCATCAGTCGCCTAGAACTTAGAACTAATTAAACCTAACTAAACTAAGGACATCACACACTTCCATGCCCGAGGCAGGATTCGAACCTGTGACCGCAGCGGACGCTCGGTTTCAGACTGTAGCGCCCAGAACTGCACGGCCACTCCGGCCGGCTACACTGGTGCAAATCTGCAACACACTTGATAACTTTAAACTAAGAGTTTTAGCAATTTACACAAGCACACAAACTATGCACCCCCCGTAGGAGGGATGGAAATGGTACAAAACACAAACAATTAAAGCATTAACTTTGCCAACGAAGGTGGGACTTGATTTTAGCTTCTAAGAGAAGTCTCACAGTGAAAGGGTGGCAACTTTATGTGCTCAAATGATCGATTAAATTAAAGCCCATGAAATGCAATCTTATATAAAATTCTACAACGTTGGCCAAACAATAGTTAAGATGCTCTACAGTACACAGATACCGCCTCTCAAGCTCATAGAAAGTAATATCAAAGTTTCCAAAGATCAAAACATATTTCAGATATTAGGCTGTTACACTCCAACCAATAAATTCGTTAACACACCAAATCCGACAAACATGACAGAGGCAGCTACTAAAGCATGGTAGATTGATATGGAGATTACCGAACGAGCCAAACCGCAGGTTGCTGTAACCCACCACTCCTCCACAAGGGAAAAACGGACCACCAAATTTATAAACAACCACCTTCCCGCGGGTGGCCAAATGGAGAAGAATGGTGGGACGACCCCAAAGCAAAACGGCTGGTGACCTCACCAAGAAAACAAATAGAATTTAACAAGAGTAAATCAAACAAGATATCACCAATCACTTATCTTCTAATAAACTGCGATTTCTCGAGAAGACCCCCAAATCGCTCTCCCGAACCGTCTGCTGACAGCCGCTTCAACGGACGCAGGATGGCGCGCTGATCTCCTGTCTCACGGCGTCACAAATCGCATCGGCCCGACCAATGTCGTGGGTTGACTCCTGTTGCTCTCGTGTCGACCGCAAAAGTCACTACCCCTCGCTATACGCCGCGGCCCACTGGACTCAAGTGGCGACATCACATGCGCCGACGCTCAAGACGGACAAGTCATCTCGTGTCTCAATGCACGACCGACCATCCGATCGATCCAACTGCCAACGACCATTGCCTGAGCAAATTCGAGCAGACTGGCGTCCTAACGTGCAGACTCAGATGCAGGAACTAAGCCCCGACCGGGCGACCACTGACTGAGTTCTCTTACTGGCGGAGTGCAAAGACTCTCATTTTGCCGGCTTTGAAGATTGATCTGAACGACAGACACACTAGCACTCAGAACGACAAACAGACACTAACTGCCTAACAAATGCTGACGACAGACAGAGTAGCAAGCTGGGGACGAGAGGCCGATCCAGACTGACCGACTGGCGAGCTCATAGCGCTCCTTAAATGCACGTGAACAGGCAACCTTTCCCCTATCCCACTGGAGGGAGACACCAAAGCGGCGCCACCGCCAGAAACGCAGGGCGACTGCTTCAAACTAAGCGTTGCGCCGCGCTCTTCAAAAAAGCAATTTTTACCACGGCTCAGGACCATCAACAAGTGTCAGTGTCCGAACCATTCAACGAAACAGCATCGATTTGGGCTTTCGGAGCTGAAGACCCACTCGTCTACCCTTGTTGACTGCATGATGCAAAGCTTTACGCGTCGCCTGAGCCCGTCAACACCGACATTGGACGGTTGATGACTGGAAACATATTGCCTGGTCGGAAGAGTCTCGTTTCAAATTGTGTTTAGAGGATGAATGAGTAAGGGTATGGAGGCAACCTCATGAATCCATGGACTTTGCATGTCAATACGGGACTGTTCAAGCTGGTGGACCCTCTGTAATGGTGTGGCGCACGTGTAGTTGGAGTGGTATGGGACCACCGATATGTCTAGATACGATTCTGACAGGTGACACGTATGGAAGCATCCTGTCTCATCGCCTGCATCTATTCATGTCCATTGTGGATTCCGACGGATTTGGGCAATTGCAACAGGAGAATGCAACACCCTACTCCAATTGCTACGGAATGGTTCAAGGAACAATCTTCTGATTCTAAACACTTTCGCTGGTCACCAAACTCCCCAGACATGAAGGTGTGTCAGATTCTTTGGCTCTTCTCTCTCTCTCTCTCTCTCTCTCTCTCTCTCTCTCTCTTATTGAGACCCTCAGGAGATCATTTTTTTAAACTCCGTCCCAGTTGGCCTTGGAAGGCCCAACGGTACCGACCGGCCGCCATGTCATCCTCAGCCCACAGGCGTCATTGGCTGCGAATATGGAGGGGTACGTGGTCAGCACATCGCTCTCCAAGCCGTATGTCAGTTTGCGAGACCGGAGCCGCTACTTCTCAATGAAGTAGCTCCTAAGAGTTTGCCTCACAAGGGCTGTGTGCACCCAGCTTGCCAACAGCCCTCGGCAGACCGGATGGTCACCCATGCAGGTGTTAGCCCAGTCCGACAGCGTTTAACTTCGGTGATCTGACGGGAATCGGTGTTACCACTGCGGCAAGGCCGTTGGCCTCAGGGGAACATACCACGACAAAACTATTCCACTTGCTACGCAAAGTAATTGAGATACGTAAGCTACTCTCTGACTCCAAGGAGAAAATTTTACTTCCAAAGAAGGCAGATGCCGACAGGAAAGACGGATTGAAGCCGACTTCGAGGAAGATCAATTTGGATTGCGGAGAAAAACTGGAAACACGAGACAATAGTGACTCTGCGACGTAGGTTATAGGATAGACTGAAGACTTACCTTAGAAGAGAGAGTGAAGAAAGGCAAACCTACGTTTAAGGCATTTGGAGAAAACTGTTGACAATTTTAACCAGAAGAGACTATTTGTAACTGCAGAAATTTGGGGAGTGCAGAAAGTTGAGGAGTGAAAGATTATCTACGACTTGTACAGAAAAATTACTGTGGGTATAACAATTGGACACGTATACTGTGGCAGGAGAGTGTACGGAGCAAGGAGCAGAGGAAAGCAAGGAGAGACTTAACAGGGGAATTATGTTCAGGAAGAGGCAATAAAATGTTGGAGATTTCCCGCTGACACTGTAATTCTGCCAGAGATTTCAGATGATTGAATGGAATAGGAAGTGCCCTGAAAAGAGGTTGTGACATGAATATCAACAAAATTAAAAGCAAGGTACTAGGATTTAGTCGAGTTAAATTAGGGAATTAGATCAAGAAACGAGGCATTGAAAGCGGTAGTGAATTTCGTTGTTTGGACAGCAAAATAAGTGACGATGGCCCAAGTAGTCAAGATATAACAATGCGTACTGGCATTGGCATGAAGAGCGATTCGTAAAAAAATAAATTTGTTAAGGGGGGTAGGAAATCAAACGGGCCGACTTGGAGCAGGAGGGGCATCACAGGACATTTTAATTTCCACTGTCTATACTTTTACAAATAAATTCATAAAACTTTGTCAGTATCACCAGGAAGGATTCAGGATTCACACTCATTGCAGTGGAAGTTCGAAAACATAACAAAATAATTTTTTTTTACGTGTGAGATTACATCATTTTTTCACTTACTAATGGCTGCATTTGTTGCTATAGGTACACCTTTCTTCATAACTTAGAGAGATTCTTCGATGAATTTTGCTCAGCATACATACCATCCTTACAGGTGTATGAAATTCTAGAATTTATTTAATTTATGAAAAAACGAATTATCTGTTGTATTTTAAACTTGATGTTTAGAAACAACACAAATTTTGTAGTTAATTACCTCAATTTTTATCACAGTTTTTAATAGATTTGGAAAATTCTAGATTTTCATACGCCTTTAAGTATGGTTTATATGCCGTGCAAAATTCATCGAATCATCTCTTACTTATGAAGAAAAGTGTACCTATAGCAACAATTGCTGAAAAAAATGATGAAATTTCACATGTAAAAAAATTACTTCGTTATGTTTTCCAACTTCCACTGCTATGAGTGTGAATTCTGAATCCTTCCTGGTCATGCTGACAAAGTTTTATGAATTTATTCGTAAAAGTATAGATAGTGGAAATTATATTGTCCTGTGGTGCCTCTCCTGCTCCAAATCGGCCCGTTTGACGTCCTACCCACGTTAACACCGATTATAAATATAGTGTTATGAAGTCTTTTCTCAAGTGGAGTGTTGCCTTTTACGGAGTCGAAAGGTGGACGATAAACAATTCAGACGAGAAGAGAATAAGAGATTTTGTAATGTGACGCTAAGGGACAACGCTGAGGATAGGGAGTACTGAATCGAAACGGTGAGAAAAGAAACTTGTGACACAACTTAACTAAAAGCAGGGATTGTTTGATGGGCTATACCCTGAGCCAACAAAGAACTGTGAGTTTATTAATTGAGGAAAGCGGAGGGGGAGGAGGTGATAAGCAATGTAGAGCGAGGCTAAGGTCTGAGTACGTAGTCAGGTTCCAGTATATATAGATTTCAGATGTTATGCAGAGATGTGTGCATAGGACAAACTAATCAAACAAGGCTTCCGACTGAAGTTCAAGATAAAAACGTGAGGAAAATACTCTTGAGCTTCGTAAACGCCTGCCTTCAGTGCCGGCACTTCTTTGCCTGCAATGCCATTTCTACAGTATTTCGTGCAGAAGAACAAATTAGGAGCCGATATTACGTGGTGCTCCTTTGGTGTGCCCTCTGGTTTCCGTGTGATGGTCTTTTCTACGGGATTCAGTTGTTCTCCGTGAAGACAGGAGGTCGCAATCAGTCCGTTGCGGAGCGAATGCCGGCCCACAGAGGAGCGATAGAGAGGAAGCCCCTGCGATTTCCCACTGCTTTCTGGCGAGGTAATAACATTTTAAAGCCGTAGGAAATGGGTTGCCGGGGCAGGCGGCTAGGTGGCCGCAGCTGCGCCCGCCCAGGAAGTGGCGATCCTTTTATCCGGCTGTCCGGCGCGGCGGCCCGCGGGCGAGCTGCCCGCCCCTGGGAGTCAGTCTCTCGCTGCTCTCCCCCTTCCTGCTTTTCTTTCTTTCATTCCCTGTTCCGATCCTTGTGTGACTCTTCCGTTCTCTCTTCCTCTGTGAAATCCTGATTTCTTTTCCGTTCGGAATGAGACAAAAGAAGTGTTAGCAAAAAAGTAGTAAGTGGTGATCGGCGATTTATCGTTCTTTTATTCGACACATGTCTCCGAGGTACACACACACACACTCCATTGATCGCGACCGCGCCAAATATCTCACGGAATAAGTGTCAAACTAGAAAAAACCAAATTTTTCTAGCTCAAGGGGGAAACCAGATGGCGCTATCGTTGGCCTGCTAGATGGCGCTGCCATAGGTCAATCGGATATCAACTGCGTTTTTTGAAATAGTAACCCCCATTTTTTATTACATATTCGTGTAGTACGTAAAGAAATATGAATGTTTTAGTTGGGCCACTTTTTTCGCTTTGTGATAGATGGCGCTGTAATAGTCACAAACGTATAAGTACGTGGTATCACGTTACATTCCGCCAGTGCGGACGGTATTTGCTTCGTGATACATTACCCGTGTTAAAATGGACCGTTTACCAATTGCGGAGAAGGTCGATATCCTGTTGATGTATGGCTGTTGTGATCAAAATGCCCAACAGGCGTGTGCAATGTATGCTGCTCGGTATCCTGGACGACATCATCCAAGTGTCCGGACCGTTCGCCGGATAGTTAACCTTATTTAAGGAAACAGGAAGTGTTCAGTCACATGTGAAACGTCAACCACGACCTGCAACAAATGATGATACCCAAGTAGGTGTTTTAGCTGCTGTCGCGCCTAATCCGCACATAAATAGCAGACAAATTGAGCGAGAATCGGGTATCTCAAAAACGTCGGTGTTGACAATCCTACGTCAACATCGATTGCACCCGTACCATATTTCTATGCACTATGAATTAATTGCATGGCGACGACTTCGAACGTCGTGTACAGTCCTGCCACTGGGCACAAGAGAAATTGCGGGACGATGACAAAATTTTTGCACGCGTTCTATTTAACGACGAAGGGTCATTCACCAACAGTGGTAACGTAAACCGGCATAATATCCACTATTGGGCAACGGAAAATCCACAGTGGCTACGACAAGTGGAACATCAGCGACCTTGGCGGGTTAAGGTATGGTGCGGCATTATGGGTGGAAGGATAATTGGCCCCATTTTATCGATGGCAGTCTAAGTGGTGCAATGTATGCTGATTTCCTACGTAATGTTCTACCGATATTACTACAAGATGTTTCACTGCATGACAGAATGCTGATGTACTTGCAACATCATGGATGTCCGGCACATGACTAGCGTAAGGTTGAACCGAAATTAAACAGCATATTTCATGACAGGTGGATTGGTCGTCGAAGTACCATTCCATGGTCCGCACGTTCACGGATCTGGCGTCCCCGGATTTCTTTCTGTGGAGAAAGTTGAAGGATATTTGCTATCGCGATCCACCGACAACGCCTGACAACATGCGTTAGCGCATTGTCAATGCATGTGCGAACATTACGGACGGCGAACTACTTGCTGTTGAGAGTAATGTCGTTACACGTATTGCCAAATTCATTGAGGTTGACGGACATCATTTTGCGCATTTATTGCATTAGTGTGGTATTTACACGTAATCACGCTGTAACAGCATGCGTTCTCAGAAATGATAAGTTCACAAAGGTACATGTATCACATTGGAACAACTGAAATAAAATGTTCAAACGTACCTACTTTCTGTATTTTAATTTAGAAAACCTACCTGTTACCAACTGTTGGTCTAAAATTGTGAGCCATATGTTTGAGACTATTACAGCTCCACCTATCACAAAGCGAAAAAAGTAGTCCAACTAAAACATTCATATTTCTTTACGTATTACACGAATATGTAATAAAAAATGGGGTTTCCTATTTAAAAATTCGAAGTTGATATCTGTTTGACCTATGGCAACGCCATGTAGCGGGCCAACCATAGCGCCATCTGATTTCCCCCTTCAAGCTAGACAAATTTCGTTCTTTGTAGTTTTTTCGTTTGACGCTTATTTCGTGAGATATTTGCCCCTTTCACGATCAATGGACCACCCTATATACGGAGACATGCGGAGAATTGTATATTCATCTTTTTTCCTTCCATTCTTTGCTTAGTACTGGCTTCACGTCTAAGATCTTGATATTCATGTAGCTATTTCTGTTTCAGCCGAAGGCATTTTCATTTATTTATTTACGATAGGCGTTCCATAAGTAAGTCTGAAACCAGGTCAATTTTGTTCAGTGTTCTAGTACGCCACATTATTACCCACTATTTTGGCTACAAAATCTTATTTTTCAACTTAATCTTCTTCAATGCGATCGTCTTAAATCGCCATACTGTGAGGGCCTCTATGCCCAGGCCAGTGTATCAGCACTACCAACAGAAACGTCCGGTTGAGCAGCGAGCTGTTTGAATGTGATTCGTCGGTCACCGCGAATAGTGGTGGATTCATACTTGTCGGAACATAACCGTCACCATTTTGAGCGTTGGCGATCAGAGTAATTACTGACCATTCAAACTACACTACACGTTAACGTCGAAAGAATGTCATGACATTACAGCTGGTTCATAAAATACCCACAAGAGGCGCTATTTCGTAATGGCGAAAATTTCGTTTAAAGCAGCTTGCAATAACTGATGTTGCACTTGATGATGAGGAACAGAAACAGCGAGCAAAAGGAGTCTCAGAAAAACGTTAAAAAGTCGAGAATGTGCGAAGAGAAATTTAAGATTAGGCGTCCAATATCACCACGGCACAAGCTGATGGTCTGCCTAAGATATGTCTAAATGGGCCGTTTTGCTGAACTAAACAAAACAAATACGGAGTCGTTACTTCTCAGCAGCAACAGGGAAATATCACGTGAATCCGTCAATGGCTCGTCGAAATATTCTTGATGTGAAGCTCACGTGACGTGACATGTCGAAGACGTTCCGTTGATGGCGTTTGTGAATGCCACTCAACCGCAGTAAAATTTGCTGTTATGGAGACTGCGCCACAGCGCGTAGTGTAAAGCAGTCGCTTTCCGTTTCTGGAGGTGGCGCCGCTGTGGCAATCGCAGCTTTCGTGTCTCCCTCTGGTGGGAAAGGGGAAAAGGTTGCCTGTTCATCTCCCGTAAACTCGATCCTCCTCACCCACTTGTCTCGCCCATCCTCTCCCACCCCCGCCTGCTGCCGAGCCTGTATTCCCACATCCCACCCGGTCTCCAACTTTCCACCCTCCTTACCCTCTCCCAAGGTGGCTTCCGCCAGCTCCCCCTCCCTGATGATGTCCTCCTCCCCTCCATCTATCCCTCCTATCAACTTCGATCCTCCCCCCTTCCTGTGTATTTTCCTTTAGGCACCTCCCTCCCTTCTCTCTCCTTTGCCCCCATACCCCTTCCTCCACCCCTCTTCCCCCGGGCCTCCCCTCCCCCTTCCTCCCTTCCCCCTATCTCCCCTGCCCTGCCCGTGGCATCTCTTCTCTCCCCTCTCCGTCTCCCCCCCCACCTCCTCCTCTCTTGGCAGGTCCCTGGACTCGTAGACGCTCTGTGGACATTCGCGCCGGATATCATCGCCATCAGTGTCTCTTGTGTGTGCCTTCGTTTTGTGTTTAGTGTTCTCTCGCCATCACGCCACCACTGTTCACGTGTTCCCTTGCAGTCATCCGTGTTATGTGCGCCGTGTCAACAAGTGTTAGTGTTTTTTCTCGTCCAGCGTGAACGGCTTCATGTTTATTGTTTTTCGTATCTACAGTTTTTTGCCCGCCGTTTTTATTGTATTATCTGTGCCTCCTGTATGTCATATTATTGTACCACTCATGGCTGAAGAGCAGCGTAATATGCCGCTGACAGCCCGCCTTGTATAAGGTGATTAAAATAACAATAAAGAAAAAAAAACGCAGTCGGTCAGTCTGTGAGTTTGAGTCAGTCAGCCGGAGGCAGTTGGTCAGCCAGGTCAGTCTGTCAGCCTGAGCGAGTCTGGTCAGTGGTAGGCCAAGTTAATCTAGGCCTGTCTCTCGTCCGCATTGGTGAGGCGGTTAGTGTCTGTCTGTCGTCCGGAATGCTAGTATGTGTTAGGCCGCCAGTCTGCTCGATTTTTCTCAGGCAATGGGCGTTGTCGGTTGGATCGATCGGTTGGTCGGTCGCGCACTGAGACACGAGATGACTCGTCCGCCTGGATCGTCGGTGCATGTGAGGTCGCCACGTGAGTCCACTAGCCGCGCCGTATAGCGAGGCGTAGTGGCTCCGCGGCCGACAAGAGAGCAGCAGGAGTCAACCCACGACGTCGGTCTGGCCGGGGCGAGCTGCGACGCAATGAGACGGGAGATCGGCGCGCCTTCCTGCGTCCGTTGAAGCGGCTGGCAGCGGACGGTTCGGGAGAGCGTTTTAGAAGTGCTGCGCCAGGCCTTCGCCAGAAATCGCAGTTTATTAGAAGTTAAGTGACTGGAGATAAGTTGTTTCATTTACTTGTTAAATCCTACTTGTTTTCTTGGTCAGTTTCTCGTCCCCAGCTTGCTTGTCGGTCTCTTAATCCCATCTGTTAGGCAGTTAGTGTATGTCGTTCTATCTGTCGGTGTGCCATACGTTAATAGCTGCCTCGGTCAAGTTTGTCAGATTCGGTGTTAACGAATTTATAGAATTAAGGTAAAGGCCGAATTTCTGAGATTTGTTTTTATCTTGCGAGGCAGTATATGTGTAATGTAGAGTATGTTGTACACTTTATTAAGTCTGAATTTGATGAGTTTCATTTAAATAGTCATTTTTATAAAGTGGCCACCCTTCCACCGTAAGAGCCCTTTTAAAAACAAATTGCACTTTTAGTGGAAAATAAGTTCTTAGTGTGAATGTTTGTACCATTTCCATCCCTCCTACGGGTAGCATAGTTAATGTGTTTGTGTGAGTTGTTAAAATATCTTAGGTGAAAGTAATCTGGTGTGTTGCAGATTTGCATCACTGTAGTTTTTCAGAGGTTGTTGTGAGCGATCGTGACTACGGCAGTGTTGAAAGGGAGCGGAAGCGTCTCAGTCCGAAAGCTCCTACTGTAACAAAAAATTTTTTTATCCTTCCTCTGAATAATTGAAACTTGATATTTCGAATATGTTTTTCCGCTTATAATTTGAAAACTGCTTTGAAAAAGCTTTTGTTAAATTGTAACTTGATATTTCGAGAGTGCTTTTCTGCTTATAAATTTTAAATCTGATTTTGAAAAGGCTTTTATGAATAAAATTTCCATTGGTTGAAATTTAATTTGTTTCCATCAGTTATTACTTGGCAACTACTTCCACGCTCACATAGTGTGTTAATGTTCTTGATGAATCGCTAGTAAATAAAGTAAATTCTTTAAGAAAAGATTTTGAAAGTAAATTTTCATGGTTCAGCCACCATATGAACTAAAGAGGAGAATCTTTTGACGTGACGGTGACGTTCCGTCAAGTGTGAATAATTACTGCTAAAAAGTGTAAAAACTGGGATTGAAGAACTCTGGTTTTCTTGTTAATTTGTCCGTTTTCTAGGCCTACAAGCAGATAAACTATAAAGGCATATTATGTAAGACACCGCCAGCAGATCAGCTGCTTTCCATTTTATTATATACTATGAGTGAATTGTAAGGTTGCAACGTCACTTCATAAAATATTTCGAGATTAGGTCTGGTGCCATACTGCGATACACCGGGTTTGCGGCAATGACAGCGAGAAAGTTTTGTATAGACCAGGTAGGGGCAAGTCTTGCACACGCCATAACACGCAGGAACAGGGGCATTATTCTCTCAGCAATGCTACACCAATTCTTATGCCATGTGTTTGTTGCTCGTTTCTGTCTGCATTGTTATTAAAATAGTACTAATCGCTTTTCCAGTTTTCTATAATAATGCAACGTATCAAATCAATGCGTACGAGTAAAAACGAAAAGTTTTAGAAAAAATAAAAATATAAAACATCTCTTACAATGGAAACCAAACAAATAACGAAAAAATCTGTTATTCAGAACTAAAATACCGGTATTGTTTTTGAGCGGTTGGTTTCTCCCATCTCCAGTGTGGCCGCCCTCTTCTGACCAAGAATACTCTTGCTGAGAGCACAGTATTGCCCAAACTATAACATCACACAAGATAATAGAGTAAAAGTAGTCAAACAAGTCTTTGCATTTCAGTGTCAGAGGCAGTACATATCATTCTTATAGAGAAGATATCAGCACTCAGTTTCTGCCCAAGATCTTAAAGCAATGCTTCCAAAAAAGTTTTCCATTTATCCTCAGTGTCAAAAGTTTAAAATGGCCGACATCTGTGCCCTTTTACAAGAGTTCTGTGTCACAAACTGTATACTGGCATGGTGTTTTGTTGAAATTAAGCGTTAATCTGTTGTCCGAAAATCACCTGCTGATGTTAGTTAATACTCTATTATCTACGACACACGTAATACACACCAAGGCTTGTAATGCTATTACTTCATATCACTAAGCCACTTCTCTGCCTCCCCTGTGCACCTCCTGTTTCCCTCTGGCCATCTGCACTCCGATGGCTTCTCCGTCTCTTTTCAAGAGGAAGGGGCTGAAATTTCTGGCTACTCACCTGCCAAATACCACTATGAAATACATTTGCGGCCTGTGGGGTGCCATACTGATATGTGTCCTCACGAAAGCCAGACACATAAGGCCATTCCAGTGCTGGTCGTATGCACCATGTGCTTACAAACAATGGCAGTTGAAAACAGCAACACACCACTGTGTGTACATGCCAGACTCCACGAGAGGCACCAGCACTCACCCGCCAGCAGCACACACAGCTGTGACATTTACATGTCATGTGTTAAATTCTTCCACCCGATTATTTAAGATGCTCCACAATCACTAGCCGACAGCACTCACACGCCAGGCTCAACAGTGCCTGTTCTCTGTGGCTCATCTGTTGGCAGTGTCTTCAGCAGCAATCTTCAGCGCCACCCAGATAACCAACTGGACATTGACCCAAAGCAGCCCGGGACTCCAACCAAGACACCAACCAGCCTGTACTCAACCAAATCAGACACCAACATGGACATTGGCCAGACTACTATCTAGGACATCGACTGGATATCAACCGGACACTGACCAGGCAAAGACCAAGGACACCGAGCTGGAAAACAGTGAAGGACTTTATCATCTACAATGAGAGACATCATCGTTCAATCAGAAGTGGATATTATTTCCTGTTTTATGCCAGAACTGTGAGCTATTATATTTTTACTAATGTGTTTCCCTTTCATTTCAACCTGTGGACCAAAATTATTACTTGCTGTCCTTGCCACGACGTAAGGACTAAGACATAACAAGATGTCCGACGTATTTTAAAATATTAGTTATAAATCTTTAAATATGCGCTGGTTCGAATGAAATGTAAATGAAACGCTTGATCCATGACTAAAGAACTCTTGTTGCATTGATGAGTAAGTTCATCTTTGCCAACTTTTGTATTGTCCTCCCTTTTAGCAAATGTGCCCTATCGAATGATGCAGTAACATATGCTTATTACTAGTCAGTAAAGAGGCCAAGTACCAGGTGATCAAAAAGTCAGTATAAATTGACAACTTAATAAACCACGGAATAATGTAGATAGAGAGGTAAAAATTGACACACATGCTTGGAATTACATGGGGTTTCATTAGAAAAAAAACAGAGTTCACAAAATGTCTGACAGATGGTGCTGGACAGCAAAGCGTCAGTGACTGCACATGACAATCGTGTATAAAAGGAGCTGCATGAGAGAGATAATCAGATCCTCTCCCACCCCCACCCACTGCCGCTCCTGTATTCCCACGTCTCACCTGGTCTCCATCTCTCCACCCTCCTTACCCTCTCCCAAGGTGGCTTTCGCCAGCTCCCCCTCCCTGATGATGTCCTCATCCCCTCCATCTACCTCTCCTATCAACTTTGATCCCCCCCCACTTCCTGCGTCTTTTCCTCTAGGCACCTTCCTCCCCTCTCTCTCCTTTTCCCCCATCTCCCTTCCTCCACCCCTCTTCCGCCGGGCTTTCCCTCCCCCTTCCTCCCATCCCCCTATCACCCCTGCCCGTGGCATCTCTTCTCTCCCCTCTCCGTCTCCCCCCTCTCTCCTCCTCTCTTGGCAGGTCCCTGGACTCGTAGACGCTCTGTGGACATTCGTGCGCTGGAGATCATCGCCATCAGTGTCTCGTGTGTGTGCCTTCGTTTTGTGTTTAGTGTTCTCTCGCCGTCACGCCACCACTGTACATGTGTGCCCTTGCAGTCATCCGTGTTATGTGCGCCGTGTCAACAAGTGTTAGTGTTTTTTCTCGTCCAGCGTGAACGGCTATCATGTTTATTGTTTTCCGTATATACAGTTTTCGCCCGCCGTTTTTATTGTATTATCTGTACCACCTATACGTCATATTATTGCACCACTCACGGCTGAAGAGCAGCGTAATATGCCGCTGACAGCCCGCCTTGTATAAGGTGATTAAAATAACAATAAAGAAAAAAAAGAGAGAATCAGATGTGTCAGCAGTCGCAGCATGTTGACGTTACCTGAAAAGGCGCTTTTAGTGAAGCTGTATTATCAGAATGGGGAATGTGCTAGTTCAGCGTTACGATCCTATCGCCATAGGAAGGGGATTCGAACTGGTAAAGGTCTGTTGACAAATTCAGCTGTGGCGTGAATGATTTCGAAGCTCGAAACCATGGGTTGTTTGGACGATAGACCCAGTAGTGGCTGACCGAGCACAAGGCGTAATGCTGCTGAGACAGTTCAGGAAGAAATGGAAACTGTAGTGGGTTCGTATATGCATGGGGAAGTCAGCGCTCGTGCAGTCGCACGTCGCACCGGCATTCCATACACTACTGTTTGGTCGGCACTTAGGCGTACCCTCCGATGCTATCCGTACAAAATCCGTCAGCATCATGAACTGTTACCTGGCGATTTAGTGAAGCGGAGGGCATTTGCGGTGTGGGCGTTTCAAAAGATGGCGGAAGATGACGATTGGTTGAGTAACGTGTTGTGGACCAACGAAGCTCATTTCACGCTCCGAGGGTCTGTCAACGCCCACAACTACAGAATTTGGGCTACCGAAAATCCTAGAACTATCGTAGAAACTCCACTGCACGACGAGAAAGTCACGGTATGGGTTGGATTTACCACATCTTCCCTAATTGGGCCTTTTTCCTTCGAGGAAATGCGTGATTCTGGTTTTGTAACTGCTACCGTGACGGGTGAGAGGTACGCCGATATGTTACAGAATCGCATCATCCCCAGTCTGGCTGATAAACACCTTCTGGAAGGTACGATGTTTATGCAGGGTGGCGCTCCACACCATATTGCTAGACGCGTGAAAGATCTCTTGCGCACTTCGTTTGGTGATGATCATGTGCTCAGCCGCCACTTTCGTCATGCTTGAGCTCCCAGGTCCCCAGACCTCAGTCCGTGCGATTATTGGCTTCGGGGTTACCTGAAGTCGCAAGTGTATCGTGATCGACCGACATTTCTAGGGATGCTGAAAGACAACATCCGACGCCAATGCCTCACCATAACTCTGAACATGCTTTACAGAGCTGTTCACAACATTATTCCTCGACTACAGCTATTGTTGAGGAATGATGGTGGACATATTGAGCATTTCCTGTTAAGTACATCATCTTTGCTTTGTCTTACTTTGTTATGCTAATTATTGCTATTCTGATCAGATGAAGCCATCTGTCGGACATTATTTGAACTTTTGTATTTTTTTGGTTCTAATAAAACCCCATGTCATTCCAAGCATGTATGTCAATTTGTTCCTCTCTATCTACATTATTCCGTGATCTATTCAGTTTTCAAATTTAAACTGACTTTTTGATCACCCGGTAGATACTTTGTGTATATCTGAAGAAACTTTAGACACAGTACATGAGCTGATTTAGTCAGTGATTTCGCGGGCACCAACATATAATAGAATTCACACTTAGCAACGAAATACTGCATGTACTGAGCCAAATATCTTTTTCCCATCTTACCAGAGACACAATGCTCATCATTGGAACTGCTCCTCGATTATGAATATCAAAGATGTATTCGAACTGCGTGTCAATTACTGTCATTTTTAAGAACCTTCAGCGTAAATATACAGAAATAATTTCTAACTTAAGAACGTGGCACCTGCTGGTGCCTGTATCAATAGGCATGCTGATTGCAATAATGGTGACAGATATTATTATATTATGTCATAATAGAGTCTTTCCCCATTCTAAAATTACTTTTACTGTGACAACAGTATTAAGTTTCTTGTCATTTGTTATATTTTATTACTCATTCTTTACAATGCAAAATAATTTGAAATATAAGACATAAATTCGAGATTATGATACCTTTATGCACAATTGCAAAAGTTCGTCTCTTCCTTTACCTTGTAAAACAAATAATATAATGCCGTGGAGAATGAGTAGCCCAGCCTCGAGCAATTGAGGTCGGATTCTGTGCACTTTTCTGCGCAGGGTTTGCATGAAGTTACAGTAATATGCTGCTGAGACACTCATTCCACATTGAACTTAATCTGTCATTATGTTTCCTTGATGATCATAATCAAAAATCACCATTTGCTTGAGCTTCTATTGAGCGCGCCAATTTTTTTTGAACGTGCAGAATCTCAACTCTCCGCTCATTGGACTATGATTTCAATTACGGCTCAGAGTCTTCAATCCACATTTCAAAAATGACGACAGTTCGACACAAGAATTCTTGACCTTCACGGTCGAATCGTTGTTTGAGTAAGGTTGCAAATCCCAGGCGTTTCTGCTTCTCTTCAGCAGTTAAACGCTGTGGGATCCATCTCACAGAAATTTTTCTCTTCTTCAAATCATTTTTCAGAATACAGACTACTGATGTGGGCAGAATTCCCGTGGCTTCAGAGAGTTTCTCAAAAGTCGCACTGTAGTCTTATGCAAGAGCAAAAAATGGTTCAAGTGGCTCTGAGCACTACGCGACTTAACTTCTGAGGTCATCAGTCGTCTAGAACTTAGAACTAATTAAACCTAACTAACCTAAGGACATCACACACATTCATGCCCGAGGCAGGATTCGAACCTGCGACCGTAGCGGTCTCTCGGCTCCATACTGCAGCGCCTAGAACCGCACGGCCACTCCGGCCGGCTTCAAGAGCATCTGCCACGTTTCACACTTCGTTCATATACTGCCAGTTTGGCCTTCCGTGTCTTGGATTGTCGTCTATCGTCATACGATCACCACGAAAACGATTAACCAACGATAAGCTATACTACCGTACACTATAAACCCACCACAAATTTCACTTAACGCACTGTGGATTTCTGTTGCATTTTTGCCGTGTAAAGTTTCGATGATGGTGTACGACCTCTAGTCTTCATTAGTCATAGCAACCGAGATCCGTTCAGGGCCCATTTCTGCCTCTGGCCAATTTTATGTTAGAGTACACAGCGGAAAAACAAAAACACGTGCTTCTTCCTTTAACTCCCAACTACATCTGACGTAATTTTGTTGTTGTTGCATCAAACAATCCACAGTAATGTCAACCCTCGCACTATTTATGATATGTCCCTCGTATATGCGTTGAAGAAGCAAAAAGTTTTGAGAAAGTATTTGTGTTCGTAAATACTATATCAGTTTTGTTTAACGCGGAGCTTGATGCGCGAGAATCGTGTTGAAGCACCGTGCTGCAGGTTGTTAGTTGTTCCACGAGAATGAGGCAAACGGCGGCGGCGTTCACAGAGGCCAAGAGGTCCCTGCCCAGCCAGATTCACCAAGCCTGCCGCCCAGAGACGCTGCCCGCCCCTGGAAGGCTGGCAACCCGTGCCACCCTCTCGCTGCCTCTTCACGGAAAGGAATCGTTAGCGCCAGGATTTCACCGGGAACAGATCCCGACCATTCACCCCCTCCACAGTAAGGAACAAGTCCCGCCTTTCACCCTCTCTGCAGCGCCTATGTATATTCTTTGGAGTCTTCCCGCAGAGTGCATAGTCTTTGGTCTTCATCGCATGTTTTCAGTTGACCCACGTGGTTTACTGCGTTTGATTGCACATTGCAGTAGCGAGCAATGTTTTACCGCTTTGTAGTACTTGTGTATTTCCAGTATTTGTATCTTTTAACGCATTTTCTTGGACATCTTAGCAGAGTACTCGTGCATTGCATCAGTATTTGCGTTTTTTGACCGTTTTCTTTGTGGCTATTACAGCGTTTGCTTCGTTGTTGTAACACTATTTTGCAACAATGTTTTGAAATGAGTGCTTTTAAATTTTACATTCGAGGAAACGTGTACAATTACCGTAGGCCTTTGAAGCAGCACATTTGCTCAGCGAACCCACAGAAGCTGAGTCAAATAATGGCCCTTGTTAAAAATAGCGAACGTTCGTCTACCTATCGGTGCTACTTATGCGGTAAGGATTTTACTTAAAGTAATTTACAACATCACCAACAACAATTCGTTGAGAAGGGCAACAGAAACGTTGAAATGTACGATGTGTGCATTTGAAACTGATTCTAAAAAGTGCTGGATAGACCCTTTCCAATCCAAACATGACATCCATGTGAAGAATCATTCCGTTCATTGCAGAAACCACACTAGTCTCACTGTATTTTTCGAAAGTGTACCAAAAATGATACTTGGTACCCTCAAACTACAGTAATCATTTAATTGTGGTTTTAACTTGTTTGGAAATATCTGAGAAAGATTTAAATTTTACTTGAGGCTAGGACACATGCTGTTATCCCTTTAAAACATCTTCAGTGTTTACTGCAATGAAACAAACTCTGTAATAGAGTTAACAGAATGAAATCATTCATAACCACTGAACTTTATCATTACTGTTGAGCATATCACACTACTAAAGCCAATTGAAAATTTGAACTATCAGATACCCACTTGCATGTCACCTACAACTTGTTTCCACATTTGCTTTATTCCAATGTGTTAAGTAGTTACAAGAATTTTACTGAGTCAATAAATATTTGAGGTGGAGCCAGTGAAATTCCAATTTAATTTTGTGCTTAACTGTTCATTTATTATTCTCTTGGTAACTTATTCATATTGAACTGTAATGTTATGAATTTTCACAGAAAACTTACACTGTACAGTTTAAAATTACACAGATGCAGGCATGTTTTAGTATGTTTCCATGTGAGAAAGACCTCTTGGATTACTTCTGCAATAGCTGTATATGTGTATTGTCATAGAGCACCTTCCAATAACTTGTTAATATTTTAAAAGTCAGCAACTGTTCCAAAAGTGGTAGCTTCTATGAGAGCAAATGTTCTCACAAATAATTTAACTTCCAGAGGACTATTTTGGATCAGATGGTTTGGAAATGGATATCTGGTTAATTCTGTTAGGGATGTGATGAACACATATATTAATGGTTAAGTTTACATAAACAGACTATTTTGGATCAGATGGTTTGGAAATGGATATCTGGTTAATTCTGTTAGGGATGTGATGAACACACATATTAATGGTTCAGTTTACATAAACAATACAAAAGGTATACTTTTTTTAATTGAAACATCTGATTCCTTTAACATTTGCTACATTCCATGACTGTGGTTAGAGATGAAAAAATAAAAGTCTGTAGAGGTATGTCAGCTCTGTGGAAAGTTAAAAGTCTGCAAAGTTTGGAAACAAATTAACACATCTCAGGATAAATGACTATCAAATCAATGCACAGCAAGGGAACTTCTATTGGAGAAAAATAAATTTGCAGGACCTTATACGTGGCTTCACTTCCTCCAGTTTTCCCACATTCTTTCCCTCCCTACTCCAGACCATTACCAGCCAACAACCAAGATGGCCAGGGGAGCAAAGGAACCTCTGTTAATTTCGATTTGTTGTCCTCTGGTTTCCATTGATAGAATAATATGTAAGAGTGCATGACGTTTTCCACTTTCAGTTTCATCAGTACAGTAAACAACTGCCTTTTCTTCAATTCATTTTCTTAAATACATAAAGAATATGTTTACCCACTTGTGTGTTTCAGTGTTAATTTACAAAGTCATAATGTACAATTTCTGAAACTGTACAATGTTTCACAGCATAATGAGATGTAATTTATATTTTTACTGAAAATAGACTGATGAAGGTTTACCCAAAGTGGATAAAAATCATGACTTTTGGTATGTTATATTTGGTATAAAATGTTACTTTGCTATTGTATTTTTTCAGTAAATCATTTTGAGACTTTGAAAAAATTTCATTCAATATTTGGAAAACGCCTCTTTTCATTTTAGAAACAAGGGAATAAAATAGTTCATTTAACTCATTTACTCCCATAATTTTATATTTAACATAGGAACTGCCAACGGCCACAGCAGAGCCTGATGCTGTTTGTCCACCAGTGTGGTGGTGAAACCCCATCAATGGCGTGCCGAATTCCGTGTTCTGTGAAGGAAACACTATAATGCTCTCCAGATTAATTTCAGTGAGGTTTTTGTTGTTCATCAAGATGAGGTGAGGAGTGCACACAGAAGTAATGAACAAATTACTTTTTGTATGGCAATGGCCTACACAGTTAGCAGCCGAGTTTCAGTACGTTAGTATCTGATTATCCGCAACATGAGAAGCTAGGTGTTTATTCATTTAATCAGAAAAAATACTTCAGGAAAAAATCTTGAAGTCGTAAAAATATTCTCTGATGGAACCAAAGGAATCCTTAACTGAAAGTTATTATAACAGAAGTTCCAGTGGAGGAGATGACAACGACATGCTGGCAAGGTACAGGTCTGTTGGAGTAATACCAGAACCCTTCAAACACTCAAGTGCACACTCTCTGCACCATCAGGAAACATACAGTTTAAATAAGATCATGGTATGGAAATGGCACACTCTTCCCCTTCATACCTAATGCAAGCCAGAGTGGTCAAGAAGAAACACTCAAATTCTTTCATTGCCTGTAGCAGGAGTGAAACTTTTCTTTGTACATGGGCAATGGGTTATTACTAGACTTTTCTTGGACAAGCTGCCAGGAAACAACGTCATAAAAGTATTTAAATTGCTTGACAGAGATGGGAATAAATTTGTATGGCCAGAAAAGGATAATACAAGTATATTTGGCAAGAGTCTATCACAGAAACTTGGGAAAGCCTTCCTTTTTCTATATTGAAATTAAATGTTGCCTCCTTAATGTGTTATCTTAATGCTCTTCATTTATTCGTAAATGTGACCCTGCACAATGGTTTTAACATTTTAAGTACATAATTCCAATCCTTCACTGTTAGTTACGTGGAAGAGTTATGTCTGTGACATTAAAATTTACATCTGTCACCGTTAACATATTGACTGCCACAGAGCCAGCAGTAGGAGTTAATTGTCTTATCTTATATTAACACTTACTTTTAATTTTTTTAATGGAAAATGAACACAGACTGCATCATGAAATCTTTATTGTATGCTGTTCATGTTAAGGTCCATCTATACAAAAATTAGTAGTTTTCAGATTTTATTTTTGTGTTAGTTCCTCGGTTTCTATTTTACAAATGTTATGTCTGTAAGAACAGAAATTTAAAATTATTCCACCTAAATCTCCCTCACATCCTATCATCAGGGCTTGGTCAGTGAAACTAATTTAATATTTAAGTTGTGGATTATCCAATAACAGAACAAACAGTGGCAATGGCTAACATATTACAAAAAAAAAAGGAAAATGCTTCTTTAGTTACACTGCAGTGAAGTATACATGTACACTGCAGATGTCTCTTCAGTTTGTAAAAAACTGATTTCAGGTCATAATTATGAAATTACAATACATTATGTTAATTTAGTACCTTGTTAGCTGGTAAATTTTGCTACAAAATTACAAGACACATTAGTAGGCAACTGCTGAATTGGCCTTTGCTGTACTTCCACAGCAAATGTGGGTGAAGACAGCTTAGTACTGAATTCTTTACCCAGTATCTGGGCGAATATCCTATGAGGAAACAACCTCCTGTGTGAGAAAGTCACCCAAACCTAAAGACAAAACAAGTACTCACAAAGAATAATTTGAACTAAGAGAAAGTGGAACCACAGCATAGTTGAAACTTAAGCTCAGAATTCAGACAGTATGTCTTAAACACCAAGTTTGACTGTAATTCCTAAATGCAGCCACATTACTTCATTCTTGTCAGTTCAATACAAGCTGTTTCTGTGTATCATTCGCTGAGCAGTTCTGCTGGAAAGTTGTAAGTTTTGCAAAAAGAACTAGTGTAGCTTGAAGAACATACATTACAGCCATAAAACGCTGCAGCATTTATTTCCTGCAAGCCCACACTGGGCAAACATACATATCACGTATATCAAAGAAGAAACGAGAAAAAAGAACTGGTTTGAATGACACAAAATTGCATAAAACTCTTGGTTGACAACAGACACTACAAATTATAGCAAGAGACTATTTCCTGAGACGTTTGCAATAGCATGTAGGACACTAACTTATCTCACAATAACAGCCACTATTCTTTATAGTCCCTAAATTAATTTCATTTATAATGCACAGGGATGACATTGGAAGAATTCAGAAGTTGAAATTCACACATTACACAAGCAAATAGTAATGAAATAACTCATATGTGCAAATATCTTACTGCTTTCATTAGGCATTTCTACTTTATGTTATTCTTATATTCTTTAATTTTCATAAATTAATTGTAGATAGATAAGCAAAACAACTTTTACTTGTTTGTGTGTAATGTTGATTTTAGACAATGGAGTCACTGATCTGCTTCCTTTGCTTACTACCAACATAACAGGTCCAAGAGCATTTTTTTTTTACATTGCATCACTACATTTACATTCGACACATCTTCTGAAAACGAATTTCAGAAACCCTTGTTCACCGTCACGTTTACACGTTAAGACTGAAGCGGACTTGCTATCCCAGTTAAATATGACCCCTGGAAAACTGCTATTACAGTTTCTGATTTAGTCAGCACAATCGCTGTTTCTTTTCAATTGGACAAGGTGTAAAAAGGTTCAGTCCAATATTTCTAATTATCGTTCACTGTACGAAAAGCCACTCTGTCCATATTAGCCGAAAATGTTTAACAAGACAAAACCTGACAGCCCAAGCACGTTTCAAAATCGGTTGCGTTTACATGGGATAGAAAATTGATAGCGGAACTGGAAAACCGGCAACTAAGAACGGATTTCCAGACGCGATTTTGAAGTGTTTGCATTGACAACCAAAATCGATATTGGGAAAGATGTTTATGAAATCTGGTTTTGGGAGTCCCATGTAAATGGAGTGTATATTGGCTCTGTTGTTTCCCTAAAGGAACATATTAAACTAACTTAACGAAAATTTGTCCTTATTGACAATAACCAACAGCACGTTAGTTTTTTGTTTTCTGTTACTGGTAATGTTTTCAATTCACTGTAAGTATTCTCATTTTTTGCAATACGCATTCATATTGTACTGACAAACTTAAATATCTTAGTGGTTAGTAAATATCATAACAGTCCTTGGAGGAAGTTTCTTCGACTGACGTATCTCTGATGCTAAGATTTTTGATGTAACTTCCAGTAGGCAGAACCGATGGCTTGTAAGGGGCAGGGCTTAGACTATGGATATGTATGGAGCGGAGCGAATGGGCGGGACTTGTTCTGGGTGAATTCCTGGCTCTAAGGGCTCCACCTCGGAAGGTCGTTCCTGCTCCCTCCCCGTCACACAGTAAAAGACCGCCGAGCACGAAACACTGCGTCACCAGCTTTGCTGCTCACATGAAGAACCACAACAAGTTGTCCCACAGCGGACTTGTTGCCAGGTGTCAGCCTCAGCAGGCCAAAGAAGCGCTTCGAAAGATCCAACGCGATCGCAGGACCTTAGGGATGGAAGAAACCGCCCGGATAAAACCGACACCACTGTTTTGGTTCTGAATAACCTCTGTTTTTCGGTATTTGGTCTCGGCTATGACACGTGTTGTTTCTCATTTTTTACTAATAACCAAGTAAAAAACCGATAAATATGTTTCACATTGCGTCAGTTGTTGGGGGTGATCTGATAGTTATATCACTATTGAGGAATCAAGTTTGCCAAGTTCCCTAGCAACTATTTCTATTACTATGACAAGTTTCAACAGATCTACACTGTCAACATCAGATCTGAAAGCCACAAAAAGAAACATCCCAAGTGAAGGTGGCTTTAACACATACCATTTCATATAATCACTGCATACACTACTTCAGTGTTAGAGTGTACCTTGCAACATTATGAGATGTACAGGCTTGTTACAATAATGAGAATGACATAGCAAAGTAGCGTCAAATAAAACGTGACAGGCAATATCAGCATGTCATAAATAAAATAATATACTGTCAAAAGATGGTGGCATTGCAGAGTATGTTCAAGGGACGTAAAAATAGCTGAGTAGGAAGGGAAGATTAGAGCCCTTAAGGCTGAACTGGGTAGTGCTTGGGAGGAACTGGTCAGGTTAAAGGGGTTAAAGGTGCAGTGCTTCGAGAATTTCGGGGTAAATTCTAGAAACACGTGGCTCTCCACCGCCTAGAACACCCGATACTTTAATGACGAGTGTGAGACAGCCTTTTTACTGCGCCGCACATATCTGTGTGTGCAGGAGGGACAGCTGTCACGAGAAGCCAGGAGCTGCGTCGGACGAGCGGCTCCGGCAAGTGGTTACCGGCAGCGCCTTGGAATTTGTATCAAAAAGTCAAGGAGTGTTTGTATAATATTTTCAACATTTCGCGGCCCTCTCAGCAACTGTATAATTATTAATTTTAATTTTAAAAACCAACAGCCTGAGCTTGAATTTACTAGTAAAGTGAAATAAAAGAAAGGTACAGCTGAGGAAAAGGGCGTGTATGTTATCCTGTGCAGAACGTAGTTAGATCGACTCTCTTAACATTTACGAAGTATTCGTTGGTCATGATCTGAGGAAGACATCACGTGCTGACAATTTATGGCCTGTGTAGGACAATTTTGTGCTTAAGCACAAATTTAATCACCAAAAAAAAAAAGTACTTAGAAGTAGGAAGGATAATATAAAGCCAACATCGCCATTATTATGACTAGGTCTAAAAAATTTTATGAGACGTAGATGCTAAGCATTTGCTTAGCTATGGTTACAACGCATGAACATCCTATTGACTTAGCACACAGATGGTCATGAAAGAACTTGAACAAGTCAAGATTTAATCTGTAACATGCAGCAATACAGGCCATATAAAATAGATGGTCATTATTCAACATTAGTATATTTGACCTGAAATGGTCTACAATCAAGTCAAAATAAACTAATGCACGTGCCTGATTGAGCTTCATGTCGAAGTTATGGTTATGAGTTGCAGAAAACACTAAAGTAGGGGATAATGTGGTGGCAATGGGGTACTCAGTTTGTCTTCATGGAGGTGATCCACACACATACTGTAAAAACTGTGTGTGGAATACTGCCATCATAACAGGCCTGGTGACCACTGCCATTGAACTTAGGGAATGACAGCGGAATTAAATTTGAAGCTAAAGTGTGACTTGGCGAACATCGCTCCGGTCAACACACTTAAAATAATTGACCGACAAAGGTCAATATGTACTTAAAAAACTAATCTAAACTATGGGAGGATGACGGGAAAATGGTTAAATTATGATGTGATTTGGCGAACAATGCTCCAAAGGACACCTTTAAACGTCATCGAGTGAGATCAATTCAAACTGATTCGGCTAGTCTGAACCAAAACTTCCTGTCCAGTAGATTGTGGCAAGGCGACGTTACCCTCCCGTGATACTTATATAGATATGACTGCCATTAATTATGTTAATAAAAAGTTGAGTATGACTAGGTGATGGCATCACTGCTATCATACACACATAATATTGACCGCAATCGGTCATATTGAAGGATTATGTGATAGCACCTATATTCTATAATGTGCTATTGACTTGGTGATCGTCATTCTGGTTGCTACACGTACATACTATTGACCGACGAAGTTATTATCCACTAATTAAATCAAGTGTTGAAACCGTTCTTAACTCTAGAACGTGCATCCCGAATATCGGTTGACCATCTGTGTGCATGTTCAACGTGTTCAATGCGCCAAATATTAGCCATTTACGCTGCTAGCCTATATAATAATGAAATATTACTTAGGTAACTGAATATTCCTATGTAACTAATAGACACCTTCATAGATGGATCAAAAAAAAATTTACGGTGTCAAACTAATATACCTAGCTATTCAACCTACGGGAGTGCAGACAAATGTTGGCAAGGGTAAAGCATATCTCGCATTAAGATTAAGGTGGATGAAATAATGGTTGTAAACCTTCAAAGAAGCTTCTATTTCGCAGACGCAGTTGGTCGTTAAGAAGGTTGTTTTTGTCATTCAGTAAATGTTTAACAATTTCGATTTTCTCTAAAATGTCTAGCCTTGCACCTTTTATTTCAGAATGCAAGAGCTGAGTATTGTGTGGGGGTGGGGGGTTGGGTGCATGAGCCAACTGAACTAAATGTTCAGCAAATGTAGAACCACGTGTGCAATCTCCAGTTTTAGTCGGAATATGCTACTTGTACCTGGTTAATAAGGCTCTTCCTAGTTGGCCAATGTAAAATTTCGGGCAGTCGCCACACGTAATCTTGTATACTCCGGATAAGGACAATTTATCTTTAGGCTTTTTAAAACTATGAGTCTGACAGATTCTTCTGAAGACTATTATTAGCGGAAAAAAACTGTTATAAATCACTGATTTTCTCAAAAGACGCCCAATTTTATACGAAACTTTGCCTATAAAAGGAATATGTAATATGGCAGACGGAGCAACATCGGGCACGGTACCTAACGTAAAAGTTGTCATCGTTCTGTTATTGTTTACTTTCTTGTTATAGAGCCGTCTCACAATTTCGGGCTCATATCCGTTATTTCGGGCTATCGTTTCAGGAGTTACCATTTCGTGTTCCAAGGCTTCCGCAGATAAAGGAACCGGCATCGCTCTGTGTAAAATAGAATGAAAAAAAAAATGCCATTTTATGCGCTAGCGGGTGCGTCGAACCAGCAGGTATAATATTATCCGAAAACGTACATTTCCTAAAGATATATTCTATGTAATTATCTACTATAGATATCGTCAGATCTAAGTAGTTCAATGTCCTGTTGGGCGACTCTTTCTCAAGAGTAAAATTAATTTTCTCATGGAGATGGTTGAAGGCTAAAAACATCTGACCTGTATCTTCCTGGGACCCGTCAGTTAATAAGAGAATATCATCTGCGTATCTTGCATAGAACTGTATTTTCTTGGCTACTTCTACATTACTTGCAAAAAATTGAGCTTCTATCGCGTCATAAAAACCTCGGAAAGAATGCCTGCTAGCGGGCTACCCATTGCTAACCCGTATGGCTGGCAATATAAATTATCACTGAAAGAAAAATAATTATATTTCAGAACAATGTGCAGGGGATTCATGAACTCGTGAATTTCAACATCAGGTAACTTCTTATGAAAACGTAAGTTGCGCTGTGAAATATTTATAGACTGATCTACAGGTATATTGAAATATCTGAAGGTAAGGTAAGGAGGGATATCTGAAGGTAAATTTCTATTTATTACATACTATAGCCATTAAGAACTATTTTTATTTCTACAGAAGTTGTTAATTTTTCCTCTTTATACCCTCTGGGGTACATCCTGCCGGTACTTCACAGCTAATGACCTCCACAATTTTTTTCTGTAGCTCGCTTTTTCCTATTCTGCTTTCGAATTCAGGATCTCGCAGGTTATATAATTTCGTTGTTGGTGCAACGTACCATGTAAATTTCGATGCCATGCTGTTCATATTGTATATTAATCACCTTTTAGACAAAATTAATAACAGCCTCATATTTTTTGCAGAAGATGCAGTTATCTTTAATGAAGTACTATTTGAAACAAGCTACATAAATATGCAGTCTGATATTGAAAATATCTCAGAGTGGTGCAAAGATGGGCAGCTTGTTTTAAATGTTCACAAGTGTGAAATTTTGCTCTTCAGAAAACGAGTCACTTTTGATATCAATGAGTCACTTTTTGAGTAGGCCAACTCATACAAATACCTGGGTGTAACACTCTGTAGGGATATGAAATGGAATGACCATATAGACTCAATCGTGGGTAAGACTAGTGATAGAATTCGGTTAATTGATAGATTACTTGGGAAATCAAATCAGTTTACTAAAGGAGATTGTTTACAAATCACTCGTGCGATCGGTTCTGGAATATTGCCCAACTGTGTTGGACTTGTACCAAATAGCACTAACACAGGATATTGAACGAATACAGAGAAAGGTATCATGAATAGTCACAGGTTTGTCTGGTCTCTGGGAGAGTGTCACAGAGATACTGAAGAAACTGAACTGGCAGACTCTTGAAGATGGACATAAGTCTACTAACAAAGTTTCAAGAACCGCCTCTAAATGATGACTCTAGGCATGTACAACAAACCCATACATCGTTCACATAGTTATCGTGAATGTTAGAATAATTACAGCATGCACAGAGACATTCAGTCATTCTTCCCATGGTCCATACGTGAATGGAATGGGAAGAACCCGTAATAACTGGTACAATGGGATGTACTGTCTGCCATGCACAGATGTAGATGTAGATGTCAGACAGCTTCAGCGATGCTAGCGTTCCTAGCGGTTACGCCATGGAGGTAAAAATATTCTACCTCCATGGGTTACGCTTCTCATTGCAGTAAACAGAAGACGGTACGATTTCTTTCATCGGATATAAGGCGAGGGCTAGAACTGATCAAATAAATTGGACGAAAGGTGACTTTTGACAGAAGTTCAGAAGTTCCCTCTTACACGACGTCCAGTATAATGGATAAATCAACTCTGTCCAATAAATTTGATAGTGTAATATCAGCCGAAAGTAGGAAAGAGCGATAGTCGACAGCACTATCCATATTTTAAATCTGTCCATGTACTTGTCGACAATCGATAGTTCGTGTCAATTTTCGTTGTATGATTGAAAATCAAAATATCCTTCGTTTACACTACACGGTGATTAGGTTGTGTGTAATTTCATATACGTGATAGGAGGGGTCCTCAACCCCTCACCCCCTTTGCCTCTTGTTTCAGCGATAGCCGTCTTCCCTAGACTGCGGTCACAGTGGCACCTAATCGATGGATTTCACCAACGACCGACATGGGCCGAAGACGGCCGATCGATTCAAACCAATACGCCACGTGCACGCTTAGAATGTAGCCAGTCTCGTCGTCCGAACATACATATTTCGGACTACAAAGGGCGAAACGCAAATCAGGTTTTTTTTCGGTCATAATTGCCGACACGACACGGAACATGAAGTGTGAGAAACTGATAAGTTTAGTCAAAGGTGGAGATTATGTCATCCTGAACGTAAAAAATATAATTAGAATACATTTCAGGCTCTATGGATTGAATCACAGGTTTATTGAAAAAATCTTTATCAGAAATTTTTGATGTGAATTAAGCTTGGACAAATAATTTGTTCCGGTGACGAGGATGGCTTATCTTTTGCTTAAAGTAACTGTGGTGTCTCCTTTTGGGTTGTGGTATGTGGACATCAGCTGACTACAAATTATTATTACTGCTTACTGGCGGTGTTTTTATGGCAGTAGGATGGTCATCCTGTTACATGATTTGCAAATGTGGCGTACGTATTTGTTTCCACATCTCAGTGCTTTAGGTGTTCAGAGTATCTTACACTCAACTTCATGTTTGTCGATCTCATGTATACTGAATGGCAGTCATTGAACGTTAATTGACGTGTGCCTCCACAACATTAAATAAATTCAGCGAAGCAAATTTCGGTTGAGCCCCTACTTGTAGAGGTGTGATTTGAGGTCTATTAAAAAATCCAAGTCTCACAGTAAAGATGCACTTCTGGTTCAAGTAAAACCAGATGTGACACATTGATATTTGACATCTGTCGATTACATATTTCTAATAATTAGGCCTTACCACGTTCCGAAAAGTACAGTTTCAAAGTTTTTGTGTGATATGTTAGATATCACACGATGTTCTAAGCACTAATTTAAAATTTAATATTTTCACCCTTGCGCCTCAGACACATGTACTAAGAAATTTTTAATTTTTCCTATACCGAATTTTGAAGCTGTGCAAGTGCACTAAAAGACAGTTACATTTTTTATTTTCTTTATTAAAGTACCACTCAACCTGAAACAATGCTGTCCCCAGGAATATCGTTACTTCCTTTCTCAAATCCACTGGGTAAATGCTTACAGAGCAGCAAAGCGTACTAGAATCTGATTACCCGAAGATCATGCCAGTGCTGCATTAATTTTCACGATTTTCGAACAAAGTGAGCTGCTGTGAAACCACAAATCTATCTTTCATTAATCAGATAATACTCGTTTCCTTACAAACAAATTTTATCCACGCATTAGACAAAAGAAACACGTACTTTCACCACGTCAATTAACCATTATGTGCTCATCTCATCATTGACAAAAACTTTACAGACCGATGCCGCACAACCTGCCACTGTTATCACATTAAACCTCACTCTGAACAACGTATTTTGGAGAGATCATTAGCTCAGTGTATCACTAAAACTACATATTTTTGTAGTACACTCGTATATATATGAAGAACATCAATTACGGCCTACTAGTTTCTAAGGTGGTGGTTCCTTCTGACGTTAATCGCTGGTGAGAGAAGGAAAGTGGCGTCAAAGATAAAATGTTTTTAACATTTGCGGTATGGTGTTTTTCCCTTCATCTCTTGTATTCGAAAAACTTGTTTGATACTTCTAGTAACTGAGGAGAGAGTGTACAGTATTCGTCATGTTCGTTTAGAGACAGATACAGCTCATTTACATGCATCTTTTTTATTTATTTGTTTCCATTAATTAATTTATTTATTTCAAATTCAATGAATTGATACAGTGATGAAGCACAAGGATGAGGAACGATTCAGGTTTACTTCTGTATAGATTAACAACAAACATTAGTACAATGACAAGAATGTAGCAATATGGCATGAAGGGTGAACTAAAATTAAATAGATACAATTCAAATAAACATGACGTGACTACCGAAAATAACTTTTGGTACAGAAAAAAGAAAATTCGTCGACTAATCGTCTTAGGTACCGAAAACGAATTGCATCTAATATAATGTAAACAGAGACTAGAATATAAATATGAAATACAATAAAAATAACAAAGGCAGTCACTGATTACACCTACACTGCAGGTACTCACCTGGAGAGTAGAGGACTTATCCCTAAGGTATTTTGTTAGTTTAAAGTGTGGAATTAATGTGGGCCTTGATATCATAAAGCTTTAAACATGGCTGTGTTGTCAGCGACCGTAACAAGGTAAAATTAAAGCAATTACAGACCTCTGTCGCGAAAATGAAGTCTTTTTGACCTAGGTTTCGGCCACTTCTAAGAGTTCCTTCATCAGAAACAAAACATTAATAACTGACATGTCATGCAATCGAGTTCAGTACTATAATATGCCTCCTGATCAGAAAAACAGCGCATTTGCGCTAGGTGTTGGCAACTGCACTTCATTTACAAGCAGTTTTAGAACACGGAACGAGAGGTTATGTTATGATCGTATGGGTAAAAGTGACACAAAAAAAATAGAATTGCGAAAAATGATGGAAAATACGTATAAATTGAGGGAAAATACACTGAAATGCTGGGAATTTGAGGAAGTACTTGCTTGTCCTCTGGCGCAGAACAATTCTTGTACATGCGAACAAGTATGCGACAGCAAGAGGAATCCGAAAAAAGTCAACATGGAAGCGAAGGGAACTAGGGGAACAGTCACTTTTTCCCGTTGAGGCAGCATTCTACTGTATCTCTATTGAGGTTGACAGTGATACTCGCGAGTTGACCACTGTATCTGACGCTTTTCAGGAAAACAGTGAACCATCTACCTCTAAACTTTTATGCATCTGCGTTGAAGGATAACAGAGAGTGGACTGAGTGATCGATTGAGATGGAGCAGTAATGAGGTACGATTTAATGGTAGACTGATCATGCATTCTAGAGAGGGAGATGTTGCTTCAGGTCATATGACCATTTTTTCCGCTGTTCTTTCAGGATGCAGTCGTGTGACATAGCCTGCGTTCAACTCGTATACAACAATGTGTTTTGTATGTTGTGACTTAGAGCATTGTCTGCTTGCGATCGATAACATCAAAGGTCATCAGAGAACTTCCATCTCATGTGTGATGAAAACGGAACGTGACCATCCTGTTTCGACACATTCCTCTAAATGAACGAAGATTTACGCGATGTACTTTATTTCCCTGTCGCATCTTGGGTATAAAATAGAGACTTCAGTTTCATAAGTAAGATGATTCTAAGTTAGCGATAGGTGTTTGTGAGACACTGCAATTCCCATGTATACATCTGCTTGACACGTGTGCTGTTTACAGAGTTAGTATACAACAATGTGTTTTGTATGTTGTGACTTAGAGCATTGTCTGCTTGCGATCGATAACATCAAAGGTCATCAGAGAACTTCCATCTCATGTGTGATGAAAACGGAACGTGACCATCCTGTTTCGACACATTCCTCTAAATGAACGAAGATTTACGCGATGTACTTTATTTCCCTGTCGCATCTTGGGTATAAAATAGAGACTTCAGTTTCATAAGTAAGATGATTCTAAGTTAGCGATAGGTGTTTGTGAGACACTGCAATTCCCATGTATACATCTGCTTGACACGTGTGCTGTTTACAGAGTTAGTGGCGGCATGACTTGTAACTTCACATGTCAGACGCTCCTGCTATGTGTTTATCTGTTTCCTTGTAAGTGGTATTTTCTGTTACTAACGATCATTTTATATAAGACTGATGTGGGCATAGTATAACTACTGAACCATGATCGGATGTGAACAGTGGACGCTATACTGTGCATGTATCACACAGAGCCAATGTTTTAAGGTAGTAGTTTTTTCATTTTACAATTTGTTATCATAGTTTATCGTAGAGAAACCTGCAAGAAGGATTTATGTCATGCGCTGGAACTATATTGCTTACACTGAAATATTAACAGCACTGCATTCCATATGATTAACGGATCGGAAACTGAAGCGATCTAACATAATAGCCTGTTTTAAGTGCAGAACCGTGTAGCCTTAGGAGTGTGTGTGTTATTATGTTCTCTCTTACCTATACCCTCCTGGTACTGATCCCAAACACTAGAACAATAATTTAGAATTGATAGCATAGTTGATTTAAGTAAAATGCTTGTAACTTCATCCATCTTGAGCTCCATCCTGCATAGAAACCACCCGTTTCTTGTTCTTCTTAACTGTCTGCTATTAGATCACAACAGTTTCAAATCTACTACCTATACACCATAAAGGGGTGCTAACTTCCTCAACATGTGCGCATCTGTAGAAATCTTGTGCACTTGGATGGGTGGGGAGTCAGCAAGGTCCATTCATTCACAAGACATGGAGTGTTGTGGTCTACTTCTTGTCAGTTGCAGAATAAATTGGTAAAGGTGCTGCAGGGTGGGTTGATCAAAGACAGTCTCTGATTTTATCCTAAGATTTCGAGAATGCTCTGTGACTTCCATCCACATAGAGACATTGTAAATTATGCACTATGATTGAGGTGCTAGAAATATGTAGACCACTGTCTGGTATACTTTGATGATATATATGTTCGAGGATTAACAGTGAATGGCTGTACTGCACAGTCATCTATCTACATTCGCAATAATACTCGCAAAGTAGAGAATGGGCGGTTTAGCAATGATACTGAAATTGGGAAACATGCTGTGACATCACTGTTCGGTGTTGAAGTTACTGTAAAATTGCTAAAATTTTTCGCACTATCAACTGTGATGCTTATTATTACAGTACATTGATGGTGTCTCTTCCATCCCATCCGTCCACTGGTACAGTGTTGGTCACCACATAATAATTGACTAACATGGTTTTTTGAGATGGAGAAAGGGTTTTGGTGGAGGGGCAACACCCTGTGGGGATGGCTAACACTGAAGCAGTGATCACGTATGTGACTTCAATTTGAGGAATCAGTCGAAACGAAACACAGATCCATCAGTTCAAATGGTTGAAATGCCTCCGAGTACTATGGGACTTATCATCTGAAGTCATCAGTCCCCTAGAACTTAGAACTACTTAAACCTAACTAACCTAAGGACATCACACACATCCATGCCTGAGGCAGGATTCGAACCTGCGACCGTAGCGGTAGCGCGTTTCCAGACTGAAGCGCCTATAACCGCTCGGCGACCAGCGGCCGGCAGAGCCATCAGGTATTCAATCACTGTGACAGATGAGTTTAAATGTAGAGGTCATCAATCACCTTTGGACTACATTTTGGAAACGCTCCACAATGCCAACAAACTCTTCCAGTTTCCTTATGTTGTAACTGTCTTTTATTTAAGATAATCCAATGTGTGTGATGTGTTGTGGTAGCAGCAGTAACAACATGATTTACATGATGCTACGTCTAGTTTTCTGCAAGGGGCAGTGGATCAGAACGTGTTAATGTCAGTTTAGAATCTGACTCATACCTCGAAGTTGTGGTGTTAAAGCAAAATGTATGACAATGTACAAAGCGTTTTACAGTAGAAAAAAAGCAATGTTTGTAACAATGACACAGGGTGACAGGGAGTGTCTTTTGCGACTTACAGTATAGTCTGTGGGATATGGGTGTCCTCCTACAATACAGGTGATGAAACTTTAAACTCGTCTTTGTATATTTAATAGGATTGGCACATGTGCTTGGTGCCACCACACATGCGCTATTTGTTCTCGACATATGGGAGGAAAGAGATGAGGTAAAAATCTTATTTAGTTCTCTATCAGATGAAGTTCGTGGAGCCTTCATAGTTCGTAATTTTTCTCTATTGGCTGGTACAGAATAACGATGATAGCATGCTGGAGTGATAGAGGTGAATGAGCCTTGAGGGGTGCGAATCTCCTTCGGACTGCAGTATCTGTATGCAGTTTGGAGAAGCACCACAATGCAGTAGAAGAATCCTCATCCTTCTCCCAGTTCCCGCACTGTCTGTTATACTACCTTGTGTTGCAGCAGCGGGCTTCGTTTGGCGCTGACCTTACACATCGTGCACAGTTGGCAGAGCTACGACAACAAGTTCCCGCTTCCATCGAATGGTCAAAGTACAGTGCTGTCGCACTAATTGAGCTTAGCCTGTTTCTACACGGGTTGCAGAAGGTGGTAGATATAGCTTTCTCTGACTTCTACTCAGTTCCGACTTGAACTGCAACAATCACATGTAGAAAGCCGCAGGGATGGTAGCGCAGAGTAGCAAGATGTGTAAGGACTACCTAAAACCACATTGGAATTTTACAGTAGTAACAGGTGCGAGAAAGGTGACTCGTTTTGACATATGAGAGTGCCAGAAATATGATTCACTAGTGGCTGTAATCATAGTGGCTTCTCCATAGGATCCAATTCAGGTATGTCGTTGAATGAAAAGACTTGATTACAAATCCTGGACAACATTTATAGCGGATAACGTAACACTAGAGATCTGAAAAGCCTGTGTACATTTCTTACGACCTCAATCTGCACACCATTTACTCTTTGTGATCCTTCTCAATCAGCCTTCACATATAACCCAGTCGATATACCACAGAAACTCTGACATGGCATTGAGACAGAATGTGTTACAAATATTGGAGAAATATCTTGCAGGGGCGTGTGGGAGTTGCAAATACCGGTTTCATACCATGTTCCTTAGCCAAAACACTTTCAAATTCGGTAATTTTATTACAAGGTTGCTCCGTTGGCAAAGTGTAACCGCACTGTTGGTCTGATAATATACACTCCAACGATCACCATCTATATTCAGTGTCGCGGTATTTGTCTGGAAAAACCACTTCATTTGGAGGTAATGCCATACCTCGATTTATAAAGCCAGTATAACTTTTAACATGGATACTTCTCTGTACCTGTAGAACCAAGACTGCTCGGGACAGTAATATGGTTGTTGCAATCCTGTTTTTTCAACATATAGCGGTTTGTAAGACGACTACACCTCTGTTTCTAAGACAAAGTGGTAGCACTCGCAGGAAAAACTTATGAGACGTATCCACCCATCGCTGATTTTCTCTCAATATAGTTTCGTATCATCTGCAATCAGTTATTGGCCAAGTATTATACTTAGTAGTAGGGGACTTGTGATAGCTCGCCGTGACCACAAGGTTTATAGAGTATGTAAGTGTGTTATCTTATGTGCAAAGGAAATGACTATGTCCTGTCGTAAGGAAGGTATGGATTTGATGTAGAATACCGTGATAGCAAAGTGAAAAGTATGTTGTGTCATAAGAATGGTGCAGATATTTCTCTTTCCAGAGCCACAGCCATCAGCAGGGTGTATTTCCGTTACTTTGCTCATTGTCGAATGTCGGCCAATTGAGACGGCGATCATAATATTTAATTGTAAGTATAATGATTAAATATGCATGTGGTCAGTTTGCTAGGACGATTCTGTCTATATGTGTTTGGCGCGTGGCAGCAGCAGTGGCCTGTGGTTGGAATGATTCGTGTTTCCAGCTAATGGTAAGAGCTGTCCGAATAGAGAGGCATATTGGGATGCATGAATGTAGCTGACTTAACCATGGCGTCCTAATACTTAGGATGTGTTGGATAACTTTCGTGATCACATGGAAATTTGAGAAGATTCAATATGGACATGTGTTTGCACTGGACCATTATTCCCTCCATTGTTAATTGCCTGGTTGACTGCTTCTACACATTTCGTACCTTTATTTAGTTGAGTGGACATCGATTGTGGTGTGTGCATCTAGCAAGTGAAAGGCGGGCGGAAGACACATTTGCTAGTTTCTAGACATGCTAAACAACTTAGTTGACTTCGTAAATTATAAGAATGATTTGAAATCTGATACATCACCGACATCGGTACTCGCATGTGAAAATATCAGTTTCCTCTAATTTTTCTCACGTAAAGGTCTGACCTTGTGGGAAAATCTCTACTGCTGCGATGAGTATGCCTACAGTGCATGTGCTTATGCGGTCTGTCTTTGCAGTATATGTACAAGTGTCTGGCGGTTGATAGCTAGATGAATGATCCAAAAGAGGCGATTTTGAATGGTGCAGGATACGAATTGTATGTTTACTACATCGACACAGTATGCAGTGATATATTGTCAGATTTAAGATCGGTTTCACACTCTAATATTCAAGCTTCTGTCCTCAGTGGCAGAGCAGTGTAATTGAGTAAGAGTGTTTCCGTATTTGAGCATCTGTACGCCATTTTTGCGGGGTTTAATTGTCAGTGCCATATGGTGATCTGTACAAAATACTTTTGCCACTGAAATTCTCATCTGCAGATAGACAAAAAAGGCGGACAATGCTTCCACAGTGACGGCATCAGTAATTTGGCGGGTAAATTCAGTAAGAGCTGATCATAATGCTCCATTTGTTCACAATACATCCTTTGTGCCAAGACACAGAAGCCTCTACATACCAGTGAGAGCATTTGCGTTTGAGAAATGTTTGTTGAAAGCGGGACTGAATGATTTCCAGGAAGGGTAACACATGATGGACAGGGTGCCACATTACGATCATCAGGAGAAATGCATTCGGCGTTATTCTGGGCTATATTTGTAAACAGGTTCTGTCAGGACAAGAATTTCCATGCAGACAATCTGAGATACGACGGAAGCTCCTAAAAACGCAACTATTAACTATTTCTGTGAACTTTACATTTTCTGAGAGGTCGACTTGGCTGTTATTTACATAGCCTTGTGACATCATTATAACAATGAGAACCTTTTAGATACACTCGCGATGGTGAGTCACTACATGATCATTTGGCGATGATGCGTCAGCCATGCTTGGCAGGTAAAGGCGTGCACTGCCAGACACAGCTCGCATGTTCCATTAGGATCGGTAGGAACTGTGCACCATGAGCTGTTTTGGGAAGCATTGGAACAGAATTCTATAGCGCACCCTGTGATGTCAGGATAACATTGAGAACATTTTAGCTGCCACTGCAAAGGTGAGCCTCTACGCAAACATCTCTCTTGGCGCTGGACCCACCGCTATATGTCATCGGGCCAGCCATGGTGGTTAGGTGACCATATGCGCATCCAGACACATAGACATGTGACTTCAGTATAACACTCGAAGAATTATAACTGTATGCCTGAAAACAGATGCGACTCTCACCTGCTTCTGTAGGCGGCAGCAGCATGAGAGTGGTGGCTGATGCTCCAGCGCTAGCTTGCAACCAACTGGCCCAGCAAAGGGCCTGTCCAGTGTCGGTGCATGCACGCATAAGAACAGTTCTCTGATATATCGCTGTTGATGATAGTTCAAAAGAGTTTTTTTACATGCACCGAGTGATTACGCACACCATTATTTTCGGCCGTTTAAGTATGTAAATGTGTTTGCAGAGCCTTTATACCTTTTACATTCACTAGTTTTAGACAGGTTTCAAGTTGTTTGTGTGTCTGAAGATCAGTGTACTGCACTATTACCATAATTATGAGTAGTTTGCAGGTCTGTAGGCTATGTGGTGTGTTCCAAAGCACATCATGGCGATTGTTTTATATCAGTGTAATAAATGGACCACGTGAAATCCATCCATAAATAAGCTGTTCAAAATAAATAAAGTACACTCCTTCCTCTCTCCAGCAGCCTAACACAGGCTGAGTTATTTTTCCGCCATTTTGCCCCCCAGATCACCATCTTGGATCACATCACAGAAGGGACCAAAGCTCCCCCTGGTGGCGGTGCTGTGTACTATGTCAGTTGGACTCCAGACCTCGTGGTAAGCAGTTTACATATCTCATACATATATCATATTTTAATATGTGTGCCTATACCAGTTTCTTTGGCGGTTCAGAGCGAGGGGTTTAGATCGATGCCAACGTGTCTGTAGATGCTTCTGGTGACCCGTACTTCAGGAACTCCTGAAATGACTCTTGTAAGTGCCTATTTTGTAATTTTTGAAGTGAGGCACAGTGATTATCAGAATGAGACAAGAAAGTTACTCTATTACCTTACCCATCATGGCCAGTCTGCCTAATAGGACATTCCAGCACGATAATGCAAGATCCCACACTGTAGTTCCCACCACAAGTACCTTGATCATCCTTCGCTGGACTGTCCACTCCCCTGATTCACCACTCATAGACCAGCTGGAATGTGTTGGAAGACTGATACTCCTATTTCCATACCAGATTCTTGCCAACAATCTTCATGAACTGACAACATGTGTTGTTCCTCAAAATGATATTCAGAGGCTGCAACAAAAATATGAGTTGAGTGGGAGGAGGTCACACCTCATACTAATTCTGATGATGCACCTCAATTCCTCACAGAATGAAAGTTTAATCATTTAATGCCATTATGGGATGAACATCTTGACAAAGTTTTGTTAAATATCAGATTGGTGCTTCATCGTGTAACATCTGCTATTTCCGTCAGTGTTCTTTAAAATGTCTTACATTTTGTCTCAATATATCCCTTTAGTCATTTTAACATTTTTCCATTTTTTACTTTTACAAGGTAATGGGGGAAATGAATACCTGCATAACAGCATCCTGTTTTGTAATCAATGGTGAGACCAATGAAGTAAGATAAAAATAATTCTTTTGTGACTTTCCATATCTGAAAATTTTGGTGAGACTATTTCCATTACGGAAAGAAGTGAAAGGATTTTCTACTTTTCATTAGCCACATCCCGCCCACTGCACAACTCTTTTTTTTAAGTTTGCCATGAACAGGTACCTTCCTTTGGTCATCAGCAGAGCTTGCACTTTCAAGAGTATCAAATCGTAAAACATGCATGCACTCAAGCAGTATCATGTTGTCAAACATGCACATGTAGCAAACAGAAATTGGGTGCTTGTGTTCACTATGAAGTTTATGGACTGACAAAATTCGCGAAATTCCTCGTGTTCTGTAATTTTGGCATAATTCATGTGAGGAAACCCCAATTGAATTGAACTGAATTGGATTTATTTGCCTGAAGACATCTGGTGTGGTGTATAAGGCATTGTCGTTTCTTACACAAACTATACAAAGGGTTGATACATAATTCTACAGATGGTTACACAAATGATTATACATAAGGTTAACATATATAGATACTATTACATAAATATTGCATATCTTCTACTCATCCATAATTAGTTACACTGGTTGCACAGACAAATTTTATTGTATGTCATAAGTTACAATTTTGTTAGTTCATAATCACATTCGTTTTAAGTTATATAAAAGAGCATCATATTTTTCATTGTATGAAAGAGTATCATATTTTCCATTGTATAAAAGAGCATCAAATTTTGTTGTTTTCATATGAATTCACTTGTACTATAGAATGCTTTCTCTTTCAGCCATGTCTCAACCACCATTTTAAATTTATTTTCATGTAACTCCCTTGTGCCATTTGAAAGAGTGTTAAAAAATGTTTAGCAAGCATGTACAAAAGTATTTTGGACTTTATTCAAACATGTCCAAGGAATGTCTAATAAGTTCCTATTTCTGGTTTCATATGAGTGCACATCTGACCTGCTTTCATAAATGTGGGCATTCTGTTTGGCTTGCATAAGTGCTTTGAGTATGTATAGACTGGGGACTGTAAGTATTCTTTGCTCAATGAAGTACTGTCTGCAAGAAGTTAATTTGCTCAAACCAAAAATACATCTAATGGCTTTCTTCTACCAGGGGAAGATATCTTTTGCCCCAGAAAAGTTTACCCAAAGAAGTATTCTATAATGGAAATGCTTATGGGAAAAGGCATAGTAAGCCATAAGCATGCACTCCTTAGTTACAAAAGCCTTATGTTTCCTAAGGAGATATAGCATGCTTGCCAACTTACTGAAGAGCTCTTCTGTGTGGGTATTCCTGCATAATTTAGTATCTAGATAATAATAATAATAGTAATAATAATATTTATTCAACATAGAATAATCAAATGCAATCTCTAGAAATAATACAGTTTCAGGACATCATACAGATTATTCTGAATATGGCAGTTTATAAATTACAAACTAAAGATTTGTTTGTATTCATAAATTTTATATTATGATGCATTTTTCATTTGGTAGTATACAATGACAATATTACAAATATTGTTGTCATCAACATTATATTAGTTGTAGGCTACTTAAAACTACAAGCTTGACATACTTACGAAGCACTTCTCATACAGATATAATACACGTCTAGGGAATAAAAAGCGTTTTCACTTAGAATTCTTTACACCTGATATTTTAATTTGTTAGTAGAAAGGGTTGTGAGACTTTTTAGTAGGACATTGGCTAGCTTCAGCCCAGAATGAAGTACATTTTTTTCATATAAAGCTGTTCTGTGGCTATTTACATGGTATCTGAACTTTTGCCTTGTATCGTACTGGTGCAGGTCACAGTTGAAATTTGGATTTATTGTTTTCTCAAATAATATAACTTTCAATATGTGTACACCAATAATGGTAAGCACACCTAATTTTGGGAACAGATTCTGACATGATTCTCGAGGTTTGGCACCACAAATAATTCTTATGACTTTTTTCTGTAATATTAATAATGTGCTTAGGTTGGTTTGAGTTGTTGCACCCCATATTTCTATAGCTTAGTTTAAATTTGATGTGAATAGGACGTGATAAGCAGTTTTTAGTACACACGTCCTTACAATATTTGCTAATCATATTTATAGCAAACACAATCTTCGACAGCTTACATGCTAAGAAATTGATATGCATGTCTCATTTGAGGCTGTCCTGGATTGTAATTCCCAAGAACTTTGTCTATTTTTCCTTTTTTACAATGTCATTTCCTGTGGATAATTTCATGTCAAATTCTATTTGTTTCCTTGTGTTAATTTCCATCGTTGCAGTCTTTGAAGCACTTACATTTAGATGGCTTTCATTAAAATACTTGACTATTTCATTAGCTACACTGTTGCACAGCACCTCCAGACTCTCATAGTCTTTGTGTTTACACACTATTGATGTGTCATCTGCATACGATATTTTTGTACAATTAGGAGAACAATACTGTACAAATTAACATAAATCAAGAAAAGAAGGGGTCCCAAGACAGAACCTTGAGGCACTCCATATCAGTAATTGTAGATTTGTAGCACTCACTGTTTTAACGAAGACAAATTGTTTTCTATTGCTCATATACGATTTTATTAGCTCATAGCCAGTTCCTCTGATACCCAGGTACCACAGCTTGTCAAGTAATATGGTGATGTTGACACAATCAAAAGCTTTTTCTAGATCAAGGAACACTCCAGTTACATACTCCTTGTTCTCTATGGCTGTTATTATTTTGTCTATTAATTGTGCTGCTGCTACTGAAGTTGACTTGTTTTTCATAAAGCCATTCTGATATTCAAATATTAAATTGTGTTGACTCAGGAATGTCATTAGTCTAGTATAAATACCTTTCTCAACTACCTTAGAAAATGCAGGTGAGATTGAGATACGGCAGTAGTTTTGAGTTTTAGATTTATCACCTTTCTTGTAAATCAGGGTTACTTGTGCTATCTTTAGACTTTCTGGGGAACAACCTGATGCAATTACATCATATACTGCTGTGGTCATGGCATCAGATATGTTGTCTGTGCATCTTTTCAGTGTACTAATAGACAATCCATCATAGCCCGCTGATTTCGTATTTTTTAATGTCATTAGTATGTTTTTGACTTCCTTGCTATTGCATGGGACCAAGTATATGTTTTGTCTGATTGGAATGCCCTTATATCTATGCTGAAGATTCTTAAAATTGACAGATTTTCCAATGGAAGAAAAGTACTCATCAAAAACATTTGCAATCTGACATTGGCATTTCATGATATGCCCTTTATTGTTTGCAGTTCATGATATGCCCTTTATTGTTTGCAGTGAAATCCCTTTTTGATCTGTCCTTACAATCCCTAAAGCTATTTATTACCAGTGTTAGTAGGGTTTCTTAACATTGTGGCTACATATTTACTTTTAGTTTCTAGCAGAAGATCTTTATAGTAAGCCTGATAATTCTTAAATTCTACCTTTAGTCTATTATTATTGTTATTTTTTAACATTGCATATTGGAAAAGTCTAAGTTCCTCTCTTGCTTTTTTTGCTTCATGATTTATCCAGTTTTTTTGTATCTTGTTGCAGTCATTTACTGTAAAGGTCATTTCTGGGCATGAGACATTGAAGCAATAATAAAAATCTGATGAAAACTCACTGAAAGTAATGCTTTTGTTCACCCCATTGTAAGCTTTTCAGGAAACTATTGAAATCTTTAACATTGTTGTCATTGGTGATTCTTTTTGTCACATATTGTTTCACTTTGCTATTGACGTGAAGATTTTCAGCTTCTATCAATACCTGTAATGCGTGGTGGTTAGAAATGGCAAGCTTCAGAACTGATGCACTGCATGTACAGTGGGCCATGTTAGTTATAATGTTGTCAATGCATTATAATGTTGTTAATGCATGATTTTACACTATTGACCTCTCTAGCAGGCTCATTTATCAGAAATGTTAAGTTAAATTGAGCTAGTATTAGCATTAGTTTTTTAGATACAGAGTCGATGGACAGCAAGTCAATGTTTATGTCCCCAAATAGTATTATGTTAACCTAGTCATTTTTATTGCAGTGTTCACTATCAATGTCAACAAGCAGGTCATTAAGAACATCAAAGAAACCATCTAGGCTACCAGGAGGAGGTCTGCATAGGCCTATAATAATTAAGTTCTCTTTCCCCCATTTATAATTAATTGCTGCTAGTTTTATTACACCCTCAAAGGACTTACATCTATTACACTATAATTACTACTGGCTGCAAAGATAGCTACCCCATGTTTCTCTTTTCTACTGAAGGCAGAGCAAAAGATCATGGAGAGTGGCTTACATACACTAATTAGATCATCTGTGTAACAGTGTTCACTTATAACTCAAACATCAGTGTTATCAATTGCTGCAATGGTATCCAACTCGTTGTGCTTATTGCCAAGACTTTGAAAGTTCTGCTGAATTAATTTGAAAATGAGTTTGAATTGTTGAACACTTGATGGATGTGGCACCCTACTAGACTGGTTGTTTTTAGGAGTACAAGGGTTCCGCTGTAAGATATTAGGGCTACGTTTCTCCTGCTGGGCCATACAGGAGCTACCAGGCTGTCCAGCAGGGTTTACAAGTTTCCCTGGCTTGTCAGGTGTAGCTCTTTGTGTGGCAATTCCTATTTGGGTGGGTTGAGCCATTCCATAGCAATGCTCTTATTTATGCCTAACAATTTTACTGAATGTCTTGGTTCTTTTGGTCCATTGTTAATATCTCTAAGGGAAAAGAAGATGTGTTCAGTTTTGTTCTTATTAAATGACAGTTTATTTTCCTGGAACCACTGAGCTGCTTTTTCCACCATTGAGTTGTTCATTTGTTTGACTACATTTGCGTCACTATGTGATGATGTAAAAGTTATGTCACTGGCATACATTACAGATTTATATGGTAATAATCTGGGCAGGTCATCACATACGCAATAAATAAGAAAGGTACAAGGTACAGGCCCTTGTGGGACTCCGTATTTCACCATGAGGATGTCAGATTTTTTTATTTGAGTTTAAAACTACCATTTGTTTTCTGTTTGCCAAATACGTTTTAAGCAACAATAGTTCATCAATTATTCCATATTTTTCAAGTTTTTTTAATTAAAATGCTGTGTGGGACAGTGTCAAATGCCTTGGTTGCATCTGCTAACGTTGCATAGGTGTGTTCCCTGTTTTCAAAACAATTTAATATTGATAATAAAAGATTCTGTTGCATAATATGTTGCAGTATACGCAATGAGGCAAGAAGAATAGCGTAATATATACTATAAATGTCTATTCATGCAATTATATCTTTGAAATATCCATTTACTTTTCAAATGGCCAAAACATTCAGACATCCCTTTAATACGCTTTTCCATGAAAACCCGAACAGTTGTCATTAGTCTTCTTACTGGCACTTGCACCGAATTATCTCAATCACTTGTTGGATATGTTCCTAGCTCCGACTTCTCCTGCAGTTTTTACCCTATAAAGCTTTTCAAGGTACCATTGCAATTATTTCTTTATGTCTTCACACATATCCTGTCACCCTGTCCCTTCTCATCAACTACCAAAATAGTGTTTTTACATCCACACTGTCATCTGATTACACTGGAGAAGTGGAACATGTTTTCCTGGATGAATAACTTGTATTACCACAACACAAAGCACTTCACAAATGAAAATATTTTCAAGCACACCAGGTATGGAAGAATAAAATTCTCTTGGTATGAAAAATGTTTGATTGTGGTTGGTGATTATGTGGAGAAGTAATATCAATATGTAGGAAATATATTATTAAACATTGCATTTTTTGCTTCTTTAGTCATCCAGCTGGAGATTAACTTCTAATAGCCCTTGAAAAATATCACAACTGGTTGTCAGTAATTATAATTCACTTGATTCTAGTCATGAATAATTGTCTCATTAGAGAGAGTTTTTGAAAATGGAGATTTTTTATTGCTATCATGATTGACCACAGGGCTTAGTGTTGGAAGAATGCTATTACATTACAGAACAGCATTTCCTAATTGTACTCGATGCAGCTGAACACTTTTGTTGATAAAAAGGAAATCATCTCCAGTAGCCTTAGAATATGACACAATTTAGGATAACAGGATCACACTGGTACACCCTTGAGAAGAAAAAGAATATGATATGAAGGTCACCAGTGCTGATTCCTGCCCCAAATATCTTTCTATGTCACACTATTGAGATATATCATACACAAATGTTAGTTTAGTTTGTAAATCAAGAGTGTTTACTTGTGTTTTAACTAAACAGGGTGAGACTAGTACAGTGCTCTGAAGTTATATTTCAGAATTCGAATGAAAAGGTTGTGTATGAAGAAAACATTATTCAGCTGGTAGAATGTAGTCAATAGTCAAGCACACGCTGAATTACAGTACATAAAAACGTTCCATGTACGAGAATATAGCAGACATTATGTATGTTTGGCCTCTATCCCTATCAATTACAGCAGATTCATACCTTCAAAGAGGAGATGAAGGTAGACAATTGGAATTTTGTTGTTGCCTAGTTGCAAATAGTTAAGTAACTCTATTAGTACTATTTACTGAAAGAGACATGTTCACTCATGGCCATATCTCACGTTAGTGGTCATACAAAAGTCCACATGCCTTTTGCAGGTATATTTTCAAGAATTCTTTGCAAATGTATGATATGGTGTGACAGATGATTGGCTGTATCACTTGTGGCTTTTTTGCATCATTTTACAGTACTCATTTATCTAGACTTTTTTGAAAATAAGCTTCCAGCGTTATTGGAAGAGGTTCCTATGGCTACAAGGATGTTCTTTCAACATGAAAGGGACCCTACACATTCTAGTTTTCAATGACCCATTATCCATAGCTAACAGATGCCAGAAGATGGATCAGCAGATACGGTCACACTTCTTAGCCACCACAGTCAATGGACCTAATGCCTTTAGAATTTTGCCTTTGGAGAATGGTTGAAAGGTGAAGTCTACAGTGAAAAAGTAAACACAAGAGACAAATTGATTGCTTGGATTACAAATAGTGCTATCCCCATTCGAAGAAGACCTCAAGAAAGCTAGACATGGTGTTGCCTTTGCTTAACATCTTCTGTGGAGTAGTATGTTTTCAGCTGTATCTCTGAAAAAATGACATTTGTAATACAGAATGTTTTTAGAATGAGATTTTCACTCTGCAGCAGAGTGTGCGCTGACATGAAACTTCCTGGGAGAGACTCGAACTCTAGACCTTTGCCTTTCGTGGGCTGGTGCTCTACCAATGAGTGAGCTACCCAAGCACGACTCATGCCCCGTCCTCACAGCTTTACTTCTGCCAGTGTCTTATCTCCTACTTTCCAAACTTTACAGAAGCTCTCTTGTGAACCTTGCAGAACTAGCACTCCTGAAAGAAAGGATATTGTGGAGACATGGGTTAGCCACAGACTGGGGGATGTTTCCAGAGTTCGAGTCTCGCTCTGGCACACAGTTTTAATCAACCAGGAAGTTTCAGAATGTTTTTGTTGAATTACTCTATACTACCAATTTCTTGTATATCACATGTTCCTCCTGAAACTTGGTACAACTGATTGCTTCAGACAGTAGGCCCCTTGTTCTTCAAAATTAATTAAAACACAGATATAAACACATCGATAAATTATGACATTAAGAATATGTGAGTTCCATTTGGAGTACTTTGCACTAAAGTCATCTCCAATGAAACTTTTACCCCCAGAATATTTTACCCAAGATGATGCCATAATCATTTACCCATACAGCAAAGATTCATGTCCTCAGTAAAAATTATGGCTTTCAGCTGTTTGCAGTACAAGCACAGCAAGGTAGTTTCCTTTGGTGTTACAAGACCAGATCAATCAATCATCCAGACTCTTGCCCCTGAAACTACTGGAGAGGCTGCTGTCGCTCTTCAGGAACAATATGTTTGTCTGACTCTTAACAGATACCCCTCCATTCTGGTGCACCTGCAGTATGGCTATCTGTATCGCTGAAGCACACTGCCTATCTGTATTGCTGAAGCACACTAGCCACCCCACCAATGGTGAGGTCCATGGTTAATGGGGGGATTGCTACCTATTTTTATTTTTATTTTGAATTTATAGCATCTCTCAATTTCCGTCTTCTTGGAAACATTTGCTCTAGTAAGTGGACAGGAACCTGTGGATGAACAAGCTAGATGTAAATTTAAAAATTAAGCTTTAAAGCGCCTCCCACTGTGTCTGGTGAATTCAGTTGTCTTCTAGCTGACAGCCAGCTGGCCACATCAGTCAACCTCAGAAGGAGAAAATGGAGGAATGTTTGGTGCACTTGTAACTGTTGTTGACCTCCGTCCAGTCTTAGCGTAAGAGCTGTGTCATGATTTGTTTCAGTCGTAAATATTCAGTTTTGGTACAAATTGTAGTTTGTTTTGATAGTACACACATTTGCAAAGATAAAAAGATAGTTGACAGATGTTATATTTGAACAGTATGGGCTAGTCAGTAATTGGATACTGAAAATCAAGATGCCATTAAATTGACACCTATTTATTCACTTGTATGTTTAATATTTTCTTTAAACCTGATGTAAATGAGGGCTGAATGAATTCTTTACTCCAGCATATACCATGTTCCAAGTTCAGTTTATAAAATCCTGACAATATGCCTGGCCAGTTACTCAAAAACATGTGTTCATTCAATGATGGAAGTGGTGCCAATTAACACAGATCATGAGATTTTTCCATGATTGATTTCATTCTGCTAAATACAAAATTATTCTGCAAATTATATATCTTTCACAGTTTCTATTCAAAAAATTAAGTCCCAGTTCAAAAATGTTTAAAGAGGTGTTTGTAAGAACTTTCAAAAAGTGAAACTTGGTACAACCGATTGCTTCAGAAACTAGGTCCCTTGTTCTTCATGACCTAAAGTTTCAAGTAGTTAGGGAAAATAGGAATAAGAGGTGTGACAAGATGGCGGTCCGTATAGACGTACTAATAAACCGATCCGCGGGAAATTACGAGTTTTTAAATCCTGTGTGTGAAAAATGTAGTAAGAAGGTGAAATATGGCGTTAAATTATGTTCGTGGTCGCAGAAATGGATCCATCGTCAATGTTTAAATGACTTAGAAGAAAAAACATGACCTATGACTGTAACTTTCGTTATATCGTGTGTTTACAAACGGAATGCGAAGAAGAATGCACGACTTCTTCATTAAAATACGATCTTATGTTAGCTAAACTATAAGTAGAGAAGCTTGAATCAGTGATAGATAGTGTACAGAAGCTGAAAGAAGTGATATACCATTCAAAGTGTAGTGAAACCGTTGTAAACGAACAAAACGGTAACTTTAATAGGCCTAAAAAGTTTTGTCTTGTTAATCGTAACGAAAACTGTCGTCTCCCAGAAGCAAGTAAGTTTGAGTTTTTAACGTGTGATGAATATGAAATATGTGAAAAGCGCCAAAGAAAGGAAGTACTTTCATCAAATGCAGCAACCAAAAATCATTTCAGTAGGCTTACGAAGCCCTGTAATAACAAGCAAGGAATTACCAGAAAATACATGGAACATACTTATCATGCAAACAAGATAACTACCGATACAAGTAAGAAGAACAAAGAAGATATTTTCATACTTTCAGACAGTCATGGAAAGGGCTTAGCCGACATTATGTGTAACATGCAAAACTATGTTCAAGGTTAGTGGAATAACAAAACCGAGTGCCCCTTTACGCGAAGTTTTAAAAAACTGTGAACATTCTTTGAAGCCGGGAAGCAACTGTTTAGTAATAGGAGGTGCTAATGATGTTGATAGGAACGAGGGCAAACTCGCCACAAGAGCTCTACGACATACATTACAGAAAATTACAGATGTTAACTTCCTCATTGCCAGTATCCTACAAAGACCTGATCTTACAGAACAATCCTGTGTCAACAAAGAAATCACAGATACCTTCAGATACGCCAACTTCCAAGTCTAACTGGCAACAGACTCACCTCCACTGTCATCAACAGAAGAATAACCGTGCCACCAGCTCATCTAAAGTATTTTTTAACATCAGGTCTAAAGGGAAGGACACCACCAAGATAAGTGAAAACAAATTCCTAACAGTGTTTCACCAAAACGTTCAAGCCATAAAGAACAAAGCACAACAGCTAGAAGTAGATTTGGAAACTTTTGATAGCCAAATTTTGTGTATCACTGAACACCGGTGCAAAGGAATGGAAATTGAACACATTGCATTAGCCTCATATGACCTTGAATGATACTATAGCAGAATCTCAATTAATGGTGGAGGTTCATGTATCTATGTAAAAAAAGGTACATATGTCATTTAAAGTTAGATATGATCTTTTAGATCTAGGTGAGGACAAACATTTTGAACTTTCCGCTGTTGAAATAATAGGACCTGGCATAGCAAAAAAATTTGTGTACCGCTCTCCCAGTGGAGACATTGATATATTCTTCTCAAAACCGAATCAAAGCTTAGACAAGGTTTCTGGACCAAAAGCAAACGTAATTATCTGTGGTGACTTAAACATTAATATGATGAAGCGTGATAAGGCTAGCAACATACGTGTGAATATTATAAGCTGTTATGGAATATCCTCCCTTGTTAATTGTCCTACTAGAATAACGAAAGAATCATCCTCATCTATAGATCATGTAACTACAGATATTGATAGTAAAAAAATGTCATATTGTTGTCCAAAACCTGGGCCTGTCAGACCACCTCTGCCAGATCTTAAAAACTAACATTCATGTAGATACTCCTCCTAAACTGTGTCCATACAAAGGAATGTTTTCCAAATCAGCCCTGTATGATTTTAAATCCCAGCTAGAATATGAAGATTGGGGGGGGGGGGGGGGGGGGGGAACTCTATGCAGAAACAATGCAAATCGGAAATTTATCAAGTTCATGTCAATTTTTAAACTCAGATTTGAAGAGATGTTTCCCAAAACACTTTATCATATTAAAATTACGAAGAGAAATCAATGGGTGACTACAGGTATCAAAAAATCCTCAGAAACTCTTAGATATCTCAGCTCCATAAAAATAATCAATCTAACCCAGAAGTTCTGCAATTCCACAAAAAGTACAGGAAAATATACAGAAAGGTGCTGCTAGCCACAAAAAAACTTTCAAACAACAAAGTATTACTTCAAGCAGAAAACAGAAGCAAAGTAGCCTGGAACATCATCAAACAGGAAACATCTAACTCTGCTAAAAAGGACCTCAGTTCACATATTAAAAACAAAGATGTACCAGTAGGTAACCCTAAAAAATTAGCTAATTTTATAAACTCATATTTCAGTAGTATTGCAAAAAAATTACAGCAGAAATTTCCAGATACGTATGATTTACCGACTCAGAACCAGCCATCAAACTCAGTGGTGCTCTTGCCAACTACAGAAACGGAAGTGGCACTAGTAGTACACCAACTAAAAAATAAAACTTCGGCAGGACTTCATGAAATCCCAGTCTGCGTAATTAAAGAATGTATAGACTCCATAAAGGGCCCATTAACAGCCACAATAAATGAATCTTTCGAATCTGGATACTTTCCGGAGTACCTAAAACAAGCAAAAGTTATACCTATCCTTAAAAACGGAGATGTGGAAAATGTAGACAACTACAGGCCGATTTCTATACTGTCTATCATTTCTAAAATAATAGAAATACTAGTCATAAAGAGACTGCTAAATTACCTGAATAAATATAATCTTTTTTCCAATGACCAATTTGGTTTTAGGCCCGGAAAAGGCACACAATCTGCTATAGCACAGTCCAGTAAAGTAATTTTAGAAGCACTGGACAAAGGTGAAAATGTAAGTGGTATCTTTTAGACTTGTCAAAGGCCTTTGATACAGTTGACCACAAAATCTTCATAAATTAGGGCAAATAGGAATAAGAGGTGTGACAAAGAAGTGAAAATCCAATGAAACTGTCAGAAAGAGCAAACAAGGCTCTCAATGATGTTCACAACTGGTCATTAAAAAATAAAGTAACCCTAAATGTAAAGGAAACTAACTATATTAACTTCCAATTGAACAAAAAACACAATGCCACTAGAATAAAAGTTAATAATAATGAATCAGAATGTGTAACAAGTACCAAATTCTTAGGGGTGAATGTAGACAGGCAATTGAAATGGACAAACCATGTCAACATTTTGGCAAAGAAATTATCCATAGCATGCTATACTCTTAGAATCCTTGCATCGGTATGCAATAATACCTGTCTTAAAATAACATATTATGGATATCTATACTCAGTCCTCAGCTATGGGATCATGTTTTGGGGAACAACTGCCAGTAACTACAAACTGTGTTCATAGTACAAAAAAGAGCCATAAGGATAATAACAAACAGCCACAACAGGGCCCACTATCTCGAATTATTTAGAAAACTGGGCATTCTAACTGTTTCTTGTGAGTATATCTTTCAGAACATAATGTTCATTAAGAAAAATCTCAACATGTACAACACAAACAGCCTAATACATGACCATTGAACAAGATCTTGTCACCACCTCCATGTATATAGAAAGAACAAGGCAAAGGCGTAAAAAAGTATATTTTATAATGGGATAAAACTGTATAACAAATTACCACAGGAAATTAAAGAAATAAATGAGCCCCTCACTTTCAGACAAAAGGTTAAAACCTTCTTAGTAAGTAAAAGTTGTCATACTGTAAAATAATATATGACATTATCACCAAAATATGATGTAATTATAAATATGTGTATGACTAGTTATAAAAACTACACAAAATATGAGAAATCTGTTTCATTGTAAATGTAAATGTGTGCTCATGTATTATAAACTGACGACATCCATACAAGATTTATTGTTCCACAGATGAATAAATAAATAAAACAAAATAAAGTTTCTTCTGATGTAAAATACACACTTTCCATGTCTGGGGGAGAACACTCTCTTCTTCCAAGACTCTGCAAAGCCTTGTCTTTGCATACAAATAGATCTATGTGAATGAACTTCTCCCTTGAGCACAACCAAAAATGTTCAGTTATCTGTGTTTCTCTGCTTTCACAATGGTCATCTTCAGAGTATCCAACTTAAACATGTTTGGTTTCCATTTATCTTGCACTTTTGTACCTGAAAGGAGCCTCCATGAATGATTGTTGTAGAGATAACACAATTGTGCGTTCTTGGAAGTGTTGAGATTGTGCCAACAGCTAAAGCTTCTTCCAGCATGAAACTTCAGAGAAAAATGAACAAACATTAAGACATTTTTGACTACAACATAAAACTGCTTATCCATCTCTCTCTTAATATAAACCCTTCTGCTGGTATTTACATTATCAGTTTTCACATTTGTTTTCCCTTTCAAAATTAACCTTAACTTCAACATTTCTTTGAAGTCAGAATGACCTTTTATTTGTGGTCCCATAATAGGTTTTGTGGGTGACAGCTTCCAATACCACCTAAAAATACTTTCTTTTCAAAAAAAGCATTGTGAAGCAACAGAGATATCACAGTTGATGTACAGGATCACAGTACTTCTCTACAAGTAAATTGTTTCTACTAACAGATGAAGTTTTTATTAATCAACCAAAATTAATTAAAACACAGATATAAACACATCGATAAATTATGACATTAATAATGTGTTTCATTTGGAGTACTTTGCATTAAAGTCATCTCCAATGAAATTTTTTCCCATAGATTGTTAGCAGGATTCCACAAGGCAGGTGTTAGACCACTATAAAGGTGGTTTGACCTATCGATGTACTTATGGCAACACCAGTTACTTACATGTTATCTAATTCAGGCAGCTGCACCAGGACAGGTTATGACAATGATGTAGATGGTGACACCACCTGCTGTTTCTGTGCCTGTGTGGTACCGACAGAAGTTCACAGCCTGCACATTTATGCCAGGTTTGACAAGTGTTTCACTGATAAGATAAATCTTAGTTGCCTTGTCTCTAAGGAACTGGGGAAGCACACCAGCCTGAATTCTAATTTTGCAGCTCTAGAACCCAAATGGCTGACCCTGCGATTGGTGTATTATTATTTTGGTAGTGGGTAGTTATTGCATTAATTGCTTACAGAAGGGACCAAAGAACTGGTGCCTGCCAGTGTAGACACTTGCAGGCGTGGACAGCATACAAAACACTTTCCATCACTTCCGCAGACAGCAGATTTCTGAACAACCTCCAAACAAAATCAAACCATTGATGGCAGCAGTGCTTCTCTTTGAAGGCCTATCAATGAAAAATATGGGCTTCAGTGCTTCAGATGAGCAAAAGTTGGGTGAGTCAGGCAAACAAACAGCTTGTGCTGGAACTCACACAGACCCCAGCCACCTGACACCATGATCTGTGCAAGTTCAAGTATGAGGTATTTGTCTATCAATTGGATCCTCAAAATGATGAACCCTTATGTAGGTACAATGATAGTTCCATTTATCTGATGCAGGGGAAATATCAGGCCAGTGATTAAACCAGCCAAAAACTAAATAATCTCAAGAAGTTCAGTCCTTTACCACTTCTGTGCCATCTGTTTAACATTCTGGAGAGATGAAGAGAATGATGTCGAAATGAATTTCTGACTCTGCCAACTGGAATTTCATTAAAGAACAATCAGGATTCAGACCAGGGAAGTCATATAATAGTAAATACTTAATCTAATCCAGTTTATTGAGGAAGAGTGTGAAATAAGGTAGATTACAGGAGTTGCTTCTATCAATCTCACAAGGAGTTGCTTTTATCAATCTCACAACTGCCTATAACACCTTGAATCCTAAGAAACTAGCAAGAGGCTGTACACAACAACTGATGTAGTTTATTTAGTGTTTGCTGCATAACAAATGATTTCTTTGTCAATATAAATGACAAATTTTTGTCACTATAAATGATAAAAAGAGCCAATGGACAACACAGAAAAACAGCCTTCTCCAAGGAAGAGTGCTGGCTCTGATACTATATAACATACTTGACAATGATCAGCCACACAATACTGGAACCCTGTGCACTATCTACACTCCTGGAAATTGAAATAAGAACATCGTGAATCCATTGTCCCAGGAAGGGGAAACTTTATTGACACATTCCTGGGGTCAGATACATCACATGATCACACTGACAGAACCACAGGCACATAGACACAGGTAACAGAGCATGCACAATGTCGGCACTAGTACAGTGTATATCCACCTTCCGCAGCAATGCAGGCTGCTATTCTCCCATGGAGACGATCGTAGAGATGCTGGATGTAGTCCTGTGGAACAGCTTGCCATGCCATTTCCACCTGGCGCCTCAGTTGGACCAGCGTTCGTGCTGGACGTGCAGACCGCGTGAGACGATGCTTCATCCAGTCCCAAACATGCTCAATGGGGGACAGATCCGGAGATCTTGCTGGCCAGGGTAGTTGACTTACACCTTCTAGAGCACGTTGGGTGGCACGGGATACATGCGGACGTGCATTGTCCTTTTGGAACAGCAAGTTCCCTTGCCGGTCTAGGATGGGTAGAACGAAGGGTTCGATGACGGTTTGGATGTATCGTGCACTATTCAGTGTCCCCTCGACAATCTCCAGAGGTGTACGGCCAGTGTAGGAGATCGCTCCCCACACCATGATGCTGGGTGTTGGCCCTGTGTGCCTAGGTCGTATGCAGTCCTGATTGTGGCGCTCACCTGCACGGCGCCAAACACGCATACGACCATCATTGGCAACCAAGGCAGAAGCGACTCTCATCGCTGAAGACGACACGTCTCCATTCGTCCCTCCATTCACGCCTGTCGCGACACCACTGGAGGCGGGCTGCACGATCTTGGGGCGTGAGCGGAACACGGCCTAACGGTGTTTGGGACTGTAGCCCAGCTTCATGGAGACGGTTGCGAATGGTCCTCGCCGATACCCCAGGAGCAACAGTGTCCCTAATTTGCTGGGAAGTGGCGGTGCGGTCCCCTACGGCACTGCGTAGGATCCTACGGTCTTGGCGTGCATCCGTGCGTCGCTGCGGTCTGGTCCCAGGTCGACGGGCACGTGAGCCTTCCACCGACCACTGGCGGCAACATCGATGTACTGTGGAGACCTCATGCCCCACGTGTTGAGCAATTCGGCGGTACGTCCACCTGGCCTCCTGCATGCCCACTATACGCCCTCGCTCAAAGTCCGTCAACTGCACATACGGTTCACGTCCACGCTGTCGCGGCATGCTACCAGTGTTAAAGACTGCGATGGAGCTCCGTATGCCACGGCAAACTGGCTGACACTGACGGCGGCGGTGCACAAATGCTGCGCAGCTAGCGCCATTTGACGGCCAACACCGCGGTTCCTGGTGTGTCCGCTGTGCCATGCGTGTGATCATTGCTTGTACAGCCCTCTCGCAGTGTCCGGAGCAAGTATGGTGGGTCTGACACACCGGTGTCAATGTGTTCTTTTTTCCATTTCCAGGAGTGTATGTTAATGACATAGCTGTCACTACTCAGGGAGTGACATCTGAAGAAGAGGGAGGGGGAGGAGGAAATTAGTGTTTAATCTTCTGTTGACAATGAGGTCATTAGAAACAGAGCACAAGCTCAAGTTAGAAAAGGATGGAGAAGGTTAGCAACCCTGCCTTTTTGAAGAAATCATCCTGGCACTTGCCTTAAGCGATTTTAGGGAAATCATGGAGAACATAAATCAGGATAGCTGGATATGGCCTTGAACCATTGTCCTTCCGAATCTGAGTCTGGAGTGTTAGCCACTGCTCTCAAGTAACTTTCTATTTACTATGATGACAATCACTTATACCAAATATGGATAAAACTCAAGTGCATTCCACCTATGTATTAAGGAGGCCAAAAGAAAACTCAATACCACCTGGAAAGGATCCTGTTTAAATCACTGTGTTCACCATGGATAACCATAGCCTTAAGTTATAAACAACACTGTACAGAAATAAGAAAGAAGGTATCACCAGGAATAATCTCATCCGCAAACTGACAAACATCACACAAGGAGTGCAATCCAGCATCTTCCATGCATCTGCTCTTGCTTTGTGTTTCTCCAGTCTAGAGGAACTCTGCACATGTTAATAGACTTGATGTGGCTCTTCATGGGACAGGCTGCACATTCACAGGATGTGTAAAACTAATAAAAGTCAATAAGATCTTCCCCCTCATGTGAGTATCACCTCTAGCTGTAAAAAGACAAGCAAGGCAGAGATTGAAAAGAAGAAGCAAAAAAACTGATCCAAGGTGTCCATTGTTTGAAATCCAGAAAAAAGCTTTCTCTTTGCAACAGTAGCAATTCCAACTTCATCAGAAGCGCAAAAAACTGAGCTGTTGAGCCCAAAGTCCTCTGGAGGATTATGGATGGCAAAAGAGGAGCTGTCATCTAGATGCCATCGCCAATATGGGACTTGACTTGAAGGGTCCTCAACAGAATGAGAACACGAGTGAAAAGGTGCAAAATTAACTTCAAGATGTGGGTATCAGTGATGTAGATGAATTATGGGCAAAGTTTAAGCAGATTATAAATAGTTGTTTGGAAATTTATGTGCTTAGTAAGTGGATAACAGTTGCAAAAGATCCACCATGGTTCAATAACAATATTGAGAAGATGCTGAAGAAGCAGAGGCTGTTACGTGCTCAGATAAAAGAGAATGCAGAAATGATGACAAGGTTAGTAGAGATTCGTGCATCTGTAAAAATATCTATACATGAAGGATATAACTACCACTGTCACATCGTAGTAAAAGGTCTGCCAGAGAACCCAAGAAAATTCTGGTCCTACCTAAAACTGCTAAGTGGGTCTAAGGCTTCCATTCAGTCCCTTGTTGACCAGTCTGGTGTGGCAGTTGAAGATAGCAAAACGAAGCCCAAGTTTTAAATTTCACATTCAAGTAATTGTTTACACAGGATAATTGTGCTAACATACCATTATTTGACCGTACAGATGGCATAGTAATAAGTATCCCTGGTGTAGATAAACAACTAAAAAATTTGAAAGCAAATAAATCACCAGGTCTGGATGGAATCCCAGTTCGGTTTTCAAAGAGTACTCTGCATCATTGGTCCCTACCTGGCCTGAATTTATCACGAATCTTTCACCCAGCACAAAGTTCCAAGCGAACAGAAAAAAGTGCAGGTGGTTCCACTATATAAGAAGAGTAAAAGAACGGACCCACAAAATTACAAACCAGTATCCCTAACTTCAGTTTACTGGAGAATCCTTGAACATATTCTCAGTTCGAACATAAACTGATGTCCAAAATTAAAGCAACAAACTGCTGTTCCCTGTCCTGAGTCTAATTCGCAATATAATCATACAAACTGTCAACCAGATGTCCGTACAATTATTTTCTGTGTGGAAGATGGCATTCCCATCAGTTGACAACCACCCAAACAATGACAGCAGGGCACCTATTGAATGAGTAGTGTTTGCTGGGTAGCCCCATATCCAGTCACAGATGGTGTAGTATGGCACAGAGAAGATGCTTATAAGACTCGGAGGTGGAGGACCATAGAAAGAAAGGAAGTAGGGCAGTTGCAAACTGATGTGGTCCAATGGCTTAATGTGAATTTTTCTGGTGTTTCTTTGACGTGGTGGCAGTTTAGAGAGACCAAAACTGTATCCCAAAGACCACAGCAGGGGCAACCACCTGTGATTTCAGGAGAAGGGACAATTATTTGGCGTTAAGGGCAAGAAAGTACTGCATGTTAACTGGCATATAAACTCACAACATCCACTGGACATGTGGCTTCAGCAGAGTGGCCTTTATTGTTGGAGACTTGCTGTATTCCTACCTCTGATACATCTTCTCAGAAGGGAACATCTAGGGTGGAGTCATCGACATGCCACCTGGACGGTCAAACAAGGGGCCAATGTTGCTTTCACAGATGAGTCCCAATTTAGTCTGGAGAGTGATTCACGATGAATTCACTTCTGGGGGGAATGTGGAACACAATTTTGGGACCCTAACATTGTGGAAAGAGGCTGATATTGAGGGTGGGCAGGAATTATGTTTACCACTCAAATTCCTCTTCATGAAATTGTACAGGTGAATTGGCAAGGATTAACTGTCAGATACTGTGATGAGATCTTGGGATCTAATCTGCAGTTCTTGCAAGGTGCTGTGGGCCTAGACTTTGTATTGGTGTACGATATTCTTGATCTTATAGAGCAACATGTCTGGGATGCAATGGAGAGATGGCTTGCATCACGTCAGCATCCACCAACCATTCTCCAAGACTGTGAGCAGCTGTGTGGGAAGAATGGGTATTATTGTCTCAGTGTAAGACTGATGAAGTCATTCGCAGCATGCTCCATCATTTTCCGGCTTCACTGCTGCCAGAGGTGGTCACATCCGATACTGAGCTGTTAACCCATTCTTGGAATGTGTGTGCAAATCTGATAACTTCGAAAATACAAAGAATATTTTTGTCTATCATAATGCATGTTACAGTTGTTTATGTTCCGAATTCTTTACAATGTTTCAACTTTACTGTCACCTGTTTATACTGTTTTGTGGCAAAGTAAAAGAAAATTTGCAAAATTTCTTTTTGTTGCTTTAATTTGGGCACCAGCGTATTACGCTTTCTCGAGACTGGGAAGATTACATCCATGAATCAACACAATGTTAGAATTCATCGCTTGACCAAAACGCAGCTTGCCTTTCTCTCTCATGACATACTGAGGACTATGGATGAAGAACAACAGGCAGATTCCATATTTCTGGATTTCCGGAAAGCATTTGAAACAGTGTCCCATTGTATACTGTTAATGAAGGTATGAACATATGGTATAAATTCACAGATATGTGAGTGGCTCAAAGACTTCTTAAGCAGTAAAAGCCAGTCCAACATGTTGCCCTCGATGATAGGGGTTCATCAGAGACAAGGGTATCGCCAGGAGTGCCCCAGGGAAGTGTGATGGAAACGCTGTTGTTATCTATATACATAAATGACTTGGCAGACAGGGTGGGCAGCAATCTGCAGTTATTTGCTGATGATGCTGTACTGTTCGGTAGTGTATCAAACTTGAGTGATGGTAGGAAGATACAAGATGACTTAGACAAAATTTCTAATTGGTGTGAGGAATGGCAGCTAGCTCTAAATGTGGGAAAATATAAGTTAATGTGGATGAATGGAATGTTTGGATACAGTATCACTAGTGTCCTGCTTGACACATTCAAGTCATTTAAATACCTGGGCATACACTGTAAAGTGATATGAAATGGAACAAGCATGTGCGAATTTATTGGAAGAATTTTAGGAAAGAGTGGTTCACTTGTGAAGGAGACTGCATATAGTATGCTGGTGTGATCTATTCTTGAGTACTGCTCAAGTGTTTGGGATCTATACCAGATTGGATTGAAGGAAGACATAGAAGCAGTTCAATGGTGGGCTGCTAGATTTGTTACCAGTATGTTCGAGCGAGCAACACATAAGTGTTGCGGACATGTTTTGCAAACTCAAACACAAATCCCTAGAGGGAATGTGACATTCTTCTTAAGAAAGACTAGTGAGGAAATTTAGAGAACCAGAATTTGATGCTGCTTGCCAAACAATTCTTCTGTTGCCAGCATACATTGTACATAAGAACCACAAAGATAAGATATAAGGAATAAGAGCTCTTATACAGGCATATAGACCATCGTCTTTGCCTCACTCTGTTTGTAAGTGTAACAGGAAAGGAAATGATTAGTAGTGGTACAGGGTACCCTCCGCCATACATCGTAGGGTGGCTTGCGAAGTATCTTTGCAGATGTAGATGCAAATGTAGAACTTAGTGAATATGGTGCAAGGCAGGATTCTGAACACTTGTTGATTTGCAGTAATCTGCGAAAACCTATGACATGGAAGACTTGTTTGCAGTGAAAGACCATGCCAATCTAGTTGCAAGACACTGGACTCACAAAATGTAAAATAATTAAATAAATAAAAAATCACCTTCATCTCAGTCTACACAATTAAATTTTCTCCAGATAATATATTTTAGGTGTACCAGTACTCATTTACTTGTTCACTCAATAATGATATACAACCACACACAAATAAGGATTCTTGATCCAGTATTATAGTGCTCCACTTTTCATATCAGTACCAATATTTTAGAACAATCAAACATGATTAATAAATGTTCATCTTTGTTGCCAATAAATTTACAATAAAATGTAATTTATCTCCATAGTTTATCAGCTTGTTTTGATTGGAGACCATTTATAAATTTCCATACTAGTTAGGACTTTTGCAGCCCCTGTGTCGAACCTCCCAGATTAGGAATGTTATATTGGTGTCAGGAAGGTTGGGTTGCATTGTAGTTTGCACAGTAGGAAACCTGGAGTTGCTTCGAGTAACTGGGTAAGATACAGAAGCAAAGTCAAAATCAAATAATACCAGAGAGGCAAAAACAGTATCATTGTTTATTTTTTGGCAATAATTTCAGCAAAAAGCAGTATAATTTGATACTTAAGAAAATATAATAAATTTCTTGTGTCTGCTGTTGCACATTAGCTTCTTTATTACAAAAATAAGGCTCATAAATATACAGTTAGATATATAAAGATATATATAAATACATATTTACAAATAAGGGAAAACAAACAAAATGAAGAACAAAAGCTCTTTTGCTACTGTGACAGCTGACATAACATTGCTACACCTCTTAATATCCAATGCTCAGGTGGTTTAGAAGTTGGTAAGAGCATAGCTATCACAAAGTTTGTTGAGTGACCTGTTGTAGATAGCACACCACGTCTCTCAGAAGTTTTGTATACAGGACAAGTGTATGTCTCACCTGGCACAAATTCAGACTTCTCTATAGGTTTGAGCCATATCTGTAATAAATAAGAATTACAAAATATTTAGTTTCTTCACTGGTATATTCAGATATATAAGAACTGTAATGTAACAGTTTGCTGATGTGACTTAGTGAAGTGGGGCATGGCAAGAATCTGAACAATTATTCGTCTGCAATAATCTGAGTGAACCCTGTAACACGGACAATTAGTTTGCAGCAAATATCTGTGCTATTCTGACTGCTGAAGACTGCACTCAAAAAGTAAGAAATTTTCTCAATCATCAGTATTAGATTTTAGTCTTAGGATTATATTGTCTTTTAGTGTTTCTGTTTTTTCTTTGACTAGGATAATAAATAAATAAATAAATAAACTGCTACCTTGTTGCTGTTGTTGTTGTGGTGGTGGTGGTTTTCAGCCTGTAGACTGGTTGATGCATGTCTCCATGCAACTCTATTCTGTGCAATCATCTTCATCTCTGAATTTGCTTACGGTATTCATCTCTTGGTCTCCCTTTATGATTTTTACAACCTTTCCTCCCTACACTTCCATCAGATACTAAACTGGTGATCCCTTGATGCTTCAGAATGTGCTATATCAATCACTCCCTTCCTGTAGTCAGAATGTGCAACATATGTATATTCTTCCCAATTCTGTTTAGTACCTCCTCATTGGTTATGTCAGTTTCCCACCTAATCTTCAGCATTCTTCTCTAGCACTATATTTAAAAAGCTTCTATCCTCTTCTTGTGTAAACTGTTTATCATTCACATTTCACTTCCATACATGGTTACACTCCATACAAATAATTTCAGAAAAGACTTCCTAACAGTTAAATCTATATTCAATGTTAGCAAATTTCTTTTCTTCAGAAATGCTTTTCTTGCCAATCTACGTTTTATATTCTCTCTACTTTAGCCATCATCAGTTGTTTTGCTGCCCAAGTAACAAAACTCATCTACAATTTTAAATGTGTCGTTTCCTAATGTAATTCCCTCACCATCATCTGATTTAATTCAACTATGAAACGAGACGAAAATTTAATAGTCATGGGTGACTGGAATTCGAGTGTAGGAAAAGGGAGAGAAGGAAACATAGTAGGTGAATATGGATTGGGGCTAAGAAATGAAAGAGGAAGCTGTCTGGTAGAATTTTGCACAGAGCACAACTTAATCATAGCTAACACTTGGTTTAAGAATCATGAAAGAAGGTTGTATATGTGGAAGAGCACTGGAGATGCAAAAAGGTATCAGATAGATTATATAATGGTAAGACAGAGATTTAGGAACCAGGTTTTACATTGTAAGACATTTCCAGGGGCAGATGTGGACTCTTGTCACAATCTATTGGTTATGACCTGTAGATTAAAACTAAAGAAACTGCAAAAAGGTGGAAATTTAAGGAGATGGGACCTGGATAAACTGAAAGAACCAGAGGTTGTACAGAGTTTCAGGGAGAGCATAAGGGAAAAATTGACAGCAATGGGGGAAAGAAATACAATAGAAGAAGAATGGGTAGCTTTGAGGGATAAAGTAGTGAAGGCAGCAGAGGATCAAGAAGGTAAAAAGACGAGGCCTAGTAGTAATCCTTGGGTAACAGAAGAAATACTGAAATTAATTGATGAAAGGAGAAAATATAAAAATGCAGTAAATGAAGCAGGCAAAAAGGAATACAAACGTCTCAAAAACGAGATCGACAGAAAGTGCAAAACGGCTAAGCAGGGATGGCTAGTGGACAAATGTAAGGATGTAGAGGCTTATCTCACTAGGGGTAGGATAGATACTGCCTACAGGAAAATTAAAGAGACCTTTGGAGATAAGAGAACCACTTGTATGAATGTCAAGAGCTCAGATGGAAACACAGTTCTAAGCAAAGAAGGGAAAGCAGAAAGGTTGAAGGAGTATATAGAGGGTCTATACAAGGGCGATGTACTTGAGGACAATATTATGGAAATGGAAGAGGATGCAGATGAAGATAAAATGGGAGATACGATACTGCGTGAAGAATTTGAGAGAGCACTGAAAGACCTGAGTCGAAACAAGGCCCCACAGTAGACAACATTCCATTGGAACTATTGACGGCCTTGGGAGAGCCAGTCCTGACAAAACTCTACCATCTGGTGGGCAAGATGTATAAAACACGCGATATACCCTCAGACTTCAAGAAGAATATAATACTTCCAATCCCAAAGAAAGCAGGTGTTGACAGATGTGAAAATTACCGAACTATCAGTTTAATAAGTCACAGCTGCAAAATACTAACACGAATTCATTACAGACGAATGGAAAAACTAGTAGAAGCAGACCTCGGGGAAGATCAGTTTGGATTCCTTAGAAATACTGGAACACATGAGGCAATACTGACCCTACAACTTATCTTAGAAGAAAGATTAAGGAAAGGCAAACCTACGCTTCTAGCATTTGTAGACTTAGAGAAAGCTTTTGACAATGTTGACTGGAACACTCTCTTTCAAATTCTAAAGGTGGCAGGGGTAAAATACAGGGAGCGAAAGGCTATTTACAATTTGTACAGAAACCAGATGGCAGTTATAAGAGTCGAGGGACATGAAAGGGAAGCAGTGGCTGGGAAGGGAGTAAGACAAGGTTATAGCCTCTCCCCAATGTTATTCAATCTGTATATTGAGGAAGCAGTAAAGGAAGCAAAAGAAAAATTCGGAGTAGGTATTAAAATCCATGGAGAAGAAATAAAAACTTTGAGGTTTGCCGATGACATCGTAATTCTGTCAGAGACAGCAAAGGACTTGGAAGAGCAGTTGAATGGAATGGACAGTGTCTTGAAAGGAGGATTTAAGATGAACATCAACAAAAGCAAAATGAGGATAATGGAATGTAGTCAAATTAAGCCGGGTGATGCTGAGAGAATTAGATTAGGAAATGAGACACTTAAAGTAGTAAAGGAGTTTTGCTATTTGGGGAGCAAAATAAATGATGACGGTCGAAGTAGAGAGGATATAAAATGTAGACTGGCAATGGCAAGGAAAGCATTTCTGAAGAAGAGAAATTTGTTAACATCGAATATAGATTTAAGTGTCAGGAAGTCATTTCTGGAAGTATTTGTATGGAGTGTAGCCATGTATGGAAGTGAAACATGGACAATAAATAGTTTGGACAAGAAGAGAATAGAAGCTTTCGAAATGTGGTGCTACAGAAGAATGCTGAAGATTAGATGGGTAGATCACATAACTAATGATGAAGTATTGAATAGGATTGGGGAGAAGAGAAGTTTGTGGCACAACTTGCCCAGAAGAAGGGATCGGTTGGTAGGACATGTTCTGAGGCATCAAGGGATCACCAATTTAGTATTATTGGAGGGCAGCGTGGAGGGTAAAAATCGTAGAGGGAGACCAAGAGATGAATACACTAAGCAGATTCAGAAGGATGTAGGTTGCAGTAGGTACTGTGAGATGATGAAGCTTGCACAAGATAGAGTAGCACGGAGAGCTGCATCAAACCAGTCTCAGGACTGAAGACCACAACAACATGTTCCATTATCCTTCTTTTGCTTTTAATACTGTTCACCTTATACTGAGGTGACAAAAACCATGAAATACCTCCTAATATCATGTCATACCTCCCTTGCCTGGCATAGTGCAGCAACTCTATGTTGCATGGACTCTACAAGTCATTGGAAGTCTCTTGCAGAAATACTGACATATGTTCCCTCTATAGTCATCCATAATTGGAAAAGTGTTGCCAGTGAAGGATTTTGTACATGAACTGAACTCTCTTTTAAGTCCCATAAATGTTAGATGGGGTTTATGTCAGGCAATCTGGGTGGCAACATGATTCACTCAAACTCTGCAGAATGTTCTTCAAATTAATCATGTGCAATTGTGGCACAGTGCATTGTTAGCCATAAAGATTCCACTGTTGTTTGGGTACCCAAAGTCCATGAATGGCTGGAAATAATCTCCAAGTAGCCAAACAAAAACATTTCCAGTCAACAATCAGTTCAGTTGGACCAGAAGACCAGGTCCCTCCATGTAAATACGATCCACACCATTATGAAGTCACCACCAGCTTGCTCAGTGCCTTGTTGACAACTTGAGTTCATGGTTTCAAGGGGTTTGCATCGCACTCAAGCCCTACCATTAGCTCTGAAATTGGGACTCTTCGAACCAGGCAACAGTTTTCCAGTCATATAGGATCAAACGGATACGGTCACGAGCCCACGAGAGGTGCAGCATGGTGTTAGCAAAGGCACTCGAATCGATCGTCTGCTGCCATAGCCCATTAACACAAAATTTTGCCACTCTCTCCAAATGGATAAGTTTGTCATATGTCCCACTTTCATTTCTGTTGCTATTTCACATAATGGTGCTTGTCTGTCAGCGCTGACAACACTGCACAAATGTCACTGTTCTTAGTTGTTAAGTGAAGGCCGTCAACCACAGCATTGTCCTTGGTGAGAGGCAATGCCTGAAATTTTGTATACTTGGATCATCTTGACGCTATGGATCTTGGAACATTGAATTCTGTAATGATTTCTGAAGTAGAATATCCCATGCATCTAGCTTTTCCACATGAATCATCAGAGTACAAATGACAGCTCTGCCATTGCACTACCACTCTATTCTTGTGCATGCAAAACTGCCATGCTAAAACGTTTGGGTATCTGCTGAAACATTTGAGTTCAGCTACTTATGCTATTAGGGTCATTGCAAATTTTGGCAATATACATCTCAGTAAATTAGCTTACCAAACCTACTTTCGTTCTCTGCTTTCGTATGACATCGTATTCTGTGGTAACTCATCATTGAAAGGATGTCGGTTTTAAGGGAGAGGGTAAGGAGTCATTCCAATCCTGGGAGCAGAAAGACTTCCCTTAGGGGGAAAAAAGGACAGGTGTACACTCGCACACACACACATACACATGTGCGGATGGATATGTGTGTGTGTGTGCGAGTGTACACCTGTCCTTTTTTCCCCCTAAGGGAAGTCTTTCTGCTCCCAGGATTGGAATGACTCCTTACCCTCTCCCTTAAAACCCACATCCTTTCGTCTTTCCCTCTCCTTCCTGAAGAAGCAACCATCGGTTGCGAAAGCTAGTAATTCTGTGTGTGTGTTTTGTTCATTGTGCCTGTCTGCCGGCGCTTTCCCGCTTGGTAAGTCTTGGAATCTTTGTTTTTAATATATTTTTCCCATGTGGAAGTTTCTTTCTATTTTATATATATATGTGCGGATGGATTTGTGTGTGTGTGTGTGTGTGTGTGTGTGTGTGTGTGTGTGTGTGTGTGTGTGTGTACAGCTGTCCTTTTTTTCCACCATATATATATGCGGACGGATATGTATGTGTGTGTGTGTGTGTGTGTGTGTGTGTGTGTGTGCGTGCGAGTGTACACCTGTCCTTTTTTTTCCCCTAAGGGAAGTCTTTCCGCTCCCGGGATTGGAATGACTCCTTACCCTCTCCTTTAAAACCCACATCCTTTCATCTTTCTTTTCCTTCCCTCTTTCCTGACGAAGCAGGTTCCAAGACTTACGAAGCGGGAAAGCGCCGGTAGATAGGCACAATAAATAAAACACACAAACACACACATGGAATTTCTAGCTTTCGCAACCGACGGTTGCTTCTTCAGGAAAGAGGGAAGGAGAGGGAAAGACGAAAGGATGTGGAAGTTTCTTCATATATATATATATATATATATATATATATATATATATATATATATATATATATATATACTCCTAGAAATTGAAATAAGAACACCGTGAATTCATTGTCCCAGGAAGGGGAAACTTTATTGACACATTCCTTGGGTCAGATACATCACATGATCACACTGACAGAACCACAGGCACATAGACAGGCAACAGAAAACGCACGCACAATGTCGGCACTAGTACAGTGTATATCCACCTTTCGCAGCAATGCAGGCTGCTATTCTCCCATGGAGATGATCGTAGAAATGCTGGATGTAGTCCTGTGGAACGGCTTGCCATGCCATTTCCACCTGGCACCTCAGTTGGACCAGCGTTCGTGCTGGACGTGCAGACCACGTGAGAAGACGTTTCATCCAGTCCCAAACATGCTCAATGGGGGACAGATCCGGAGATCTTGCTGGCCAGGGTAGTTGACTTACACCTTCTAGAGCACGTTGGGTGGCACGGGATACATGCGGACGTGCATTGTCCTGTTGGAACATCAAGTTCCCTTGCCGGTCTAGTAATGGTAGAACGATGGGTTCGATGACGGTTTGGATGTACCGTGCACTATTCAGTGTCCCCTCGACAATCACCAGAGGTGTACGGCCAGTGTAGGAGATCGCTCCCCACACCATGATGCCGGGTGTTGGCCCTGTGTGCCTCGGTCGTATGCAGTCCTGATTGTGGCGCTCACCTGCACGGCGCCAAACACGCATATGACCATCATTGGGACCAAGACAGAAGCAACTCTCATCGCTGAAGACGACACGTCTCCATTCGTCCCTCCATTCACGCCTGTCGCGACACCACTGGAGGCTGGCTGCACGATGTTGGGGCGTGAGCGGAAGACGGCCTAACGGTGTGCGGGACCGTAGCCCAGCTTCATGGAGATGGTTGCGAATGGTCCTCGCCGATACCCCAGGAGCAACAGTGTCCCTAATTTGCTGGGAAGTGGCGGTGCGGTCCCCTACGGCACTGCGTAGGATCCTACGGTCTTGGTGTGCATCCGTGCGTCGCTGCGGTCCGGTCCCAGGTCGACGGGCACGTGCACCTTCCGCCGACCACTGGCGACAACATCGATGTACTGTGGAGACCTCACGCCCCACGTGTTGAGCAATTCGGCGGTACATCCACCCGGCCTCCCGCATGCCCACTATACGCCCTCGCTCAAAGTCCGTCAACTGCACATACGGTTCACGTCCACGCTGTCGCGGCATGCTACCAGTGTTAAAGACTGCGATGGAGGTCTGTATGCCACGGCAAACTGGCTGACACTGACGGCGGCGGTGCACAAATGCTGTGCAGCTAGCGCCATTCGACGGCCAACACCGCGGTTCCTGGTGTGTCCGCTGTGCCATGCGTGTGATCATTGCTTGTACAGCCCTCTCGCAGTGTCCGGAGCTAGTATGGTGGGTCTGACACACCGGTGTCAATGTGTTCTTTTTTCCATTTCCAGGAGTGTGTGTGTGGTATCATGTAATATCTTGTATAGACACCTTTTATTAACCTGACACATTCCACATCATTGCGAAGTGTCATATTCATGATTTATGGGACAAGTACTAATTTAATCTAATCTAACCACCATTTTTACATGTGCATACCACTACCTAAGACTTTTGTCACCTCAGTGTATATCTTTGTTCCAAGACAGTCCACTCCATTCAATTGCTCTTCCAAGTCCTTTGCTGTCTCTGTCACAATTACAATGTCATATTCAAACCCAAAAATTTTCATTTGTTCTCGTTGAACTTAAATTCCTACTCCAAATTTTTCTTTGGTTTTCTTTATTTCTTGATAATGTACAGACTGAATAATGTAGGGGAGAGGCTACAACCCTGTCTCACTTCCATCTCAACCACTGCTTCCCTTTCACGCCCCTCGATTATTTTAACCCGTCTGGTTTCTGCAAAAGCTGTAGCCTTTCACTTCCTGTCCTTTACTGCTGTTACCCTCAGAATTTCAAAGAGAGTATTCTAGTCAATACTGTCAAAATCTTTCTCTGAGTCTACAAATGCTGTAAGCCTAGGTTTCCATTTTCTTAACGTATTTTCTAAGATAAATGATAGGGTCAGTATTGCCTTGGATATTTCCTACATTTGTTTGACATCCAAACTTATCTTCCCATGGGTGAGCTTCTATCAGTTTTTCCATTCTTCCACAAAGAATTTTGCACCCATTACTTGTTAAACTGGCAGTTCAAAAATATTCACACCAGTCAGCACTTGCTTTCTTTGGAACTGGAACTGTTACATGCTTCTAAAGTCTGAGGGTATTTCACCCAACTCATACAACTTGCACACCAAGACTATCAGTAGTCCTGATGGAAAGCCATCATCAATACTCTGTCAAATTCTTCTCACAGTATCATATCTCCCATCTCATTTTCATGTATATCCTCTTGCATTCCTATAATATTGCTCTCACGTTCACCCAACTTGTATAGACCCTCTATATACTCCTTCCATCTTTCAGCTTTCCCTTCATTGCTTGGGATTGGTTTCCCATCTGAGCACTTGATTTTCATACAACTGCTCCTCTTTCTTTTAAAGGCCTCTTCCATTTTCCTGTAGTTGGTATCTGGTATTCCCATAGTGCAATATGCTTCTAAAAAATTTCATTTATCCTCGAGCCATTCCTGATTAGCCACTTTTCACATTCTGTTAATCTCATTTTTAGACAGTTGTATTTCCTATTACATGTTTCATTTGCTGCATTTTTATACCTTCTCTTTTCATCAGTTAAATTCAATATATCCTGTGCTATCCAAGGATTTCTATTAGGCCTTGTCTTTTTACCTATTTGATCCTCTGCTGCCTTCACTATTTCATCTCTCAACGCTGCTCGTTCATCTTCTTCTGTATTCCTTTCTGTGGTGTCACCGCCAGACACCACATTTGCTAGGTGGTAGCCTTTAAATCGGCCGCGGTCCGGTAATATACATCGGACCTGCGTGTCCCCACTATCAGTGATTGCAGACCGAGCACCGCCACACGGCAGGTCTAGAGAGACTTCCTAGCACTCGCCCCAGTTGTACAGCCGACTTTGCTAGTGATGGTTCACTGCATACTTACATTCTCATTTGCCGAGAAGATAGTTTAGCATAGCCTTCAGCTACGTCATTTGCTATGACCTAGCAAGGTGCCATTATCAGTTACTATTAATATTGTGAACTATGTACCGTCAAGGGCACTGTTCATCATTAATGGATTAAAGTTAAGTATTCCACCAGCTACGTCCATTGTTTCTAAATTCTAATTTCCTTGTCCTGTTCCAGACCTCACGCCAGCCTGCGTGAGCTAAATCGCATGCCTTTCGGCCTCCTCTAGTAACACGGTGTTGGCTCTCCTACCAACCACAACACTTTCCACTGTTCCAGCAAATTCTTGCCTAATGCTCGCTCTGAAACTGTCAACAACTTCTGGTTCTTTCAACCCATCCAGGTCCCAGCTCCTTCATTTTATAATTTTTTGCTCCTTCATTTTCTAATTTTTTGCTATTTATTTAGTCTTAATCTGCAATTCATAACCAATAAATTGTGCTTAGAGGAAACATTTACCCATGAAAATGCCTTACAACTTAAAAGCTGGTTGCAACATCTCTTCTCCTACCATTATGTAGTCCATCTCAAAGCTTCCAGTGTCTCCAGGTCACTTCCACACACGCAGTCTTATTTCATGTTTCTTAAAACAAGTGTCAGTGATGATTAAATTATGCTCTGTGCAAGATTCTACTAGGTAGCTTCCTCTTTCATTCCTTTCTGCAATCTATATTTACCTACAACATTTCCTTCTCTTCCTTTTCCTACTATTGGATTCCAAACCCCATTATGATTAAATTTGAGTGTCCCTTAACTATTTAATGGAACGGAATGGACAGTGTCTTAAAAGGAGGATATAAGATGAACATCAACAAAAGCAGAATGAGGATAATGGAAAGTCGAATTAAATCGGGTGGTGCTGCAGGAATTAGATTAGGAAATGAGATGCTTTAAGTAGTAAATTGAATAGAATTGGGGAGAAGAGAAATTTGTGGCACAACTTGACTAGAGGAAGGGATCAGTTGGTAGGACATATTCTGAGGCATCAAGTGATCACCAATTTAGTATTGGAGGGCAGTGTAGAGGGTAGAGGGAGACCAAGAGATGAATACACCAAACAGATTCAGAATGATGTAGGTTGCAGTAGGTACTGGGAGATGAAGAAGCTTGCGCAGGATAGAGTAGCATGGAGAGCTGCATCAAACCAGTCTCAGGACTGAAGACCACAACAACAACTATTTAACTTCTTTTACTCTTCATAAATTACAATTTACGTATGTACCACAACACAGAAAAAAAGAAAGCTACAGTTAGCTTAGCTTATAAAACGTACCCACCAAGTGATGGCAGGAGAATACCCATATAAAGGTATTTAAATTTGCAATCTTTCAGAGCCAGTATTTCCTTCTTCTGACAGAAAGGTTGAAGGGGAAGGAAGAGGGGTGAAGGAAAAGGGGTGACATTTAGGAAACAGGGAAAGACTGGAAAACTCACTCAGAACCCTGCGTCTGGGGAGACTTACCAGGCATCATGAGAAGGAATGACTTCAATGTATTAATCAGCTACTTTGACAAAGCTATGACTTCCGTAACCATGCCATGAAATGAGGTCTATTCTGTATGACATTTTGCCCACCACACCTAGAATACCTTTTCATCATCCTCCCAATCTCTGACATATCTTCGTACTTCTGCACCCATTTTCCTACCCTATGGCTCCTACTCCTGTGACCATCTCTGCTGTAAATGGTAAAACGTATACTATCAAAGGGAGAGCCATCTGTGGAATGACACATGTCATGTACCAGTTGTTAGGTAAACACTATTCAGCCTTCTACATTGACATGATGACTACCAAGTTATCAGTTAGGATGAATAGGCATAGGCAGTGAGTGTATACTGGTAATACGCAATATGCTGTCGTAGAGCATGCTCTACAACATGACAGGCATTACCTTAGTGCCTGTTTCATCACACACATTATATTGATTCTTCCCCAGATACCAGTTCCCCGTAACTCCACAGCTGGGAACCAAAGTTACAATGTGTCCTTGATTCTCACCACCCACCTGGCCTTAAATCACATTAATTTCTTGAGTCTCAGCATTTCTTCACAGTAGTATTCCTTTCTTCACTCCCTTTGGTCTTCTATATCGTTCATTTTCTGACATGTCTATTTTTCCCCAACTCCCACCCTTCCATCTCTATGACATACAGCGCACTTAGCTTTATGCTTTTATTAACTTGTGCACAATGTTTTGGCAGTATTACCCAACATTTTGGCAGTAATCTCTGTCTTGCATATTATTCTATCTTCCATCTTTAAGCTCTCAGGTTTTCAGATCTCATCTGTGCAGTGCCCAACAATCAGTCTTCCCTTTTCATCCCCTGCAGTAAGTCTTCCCTGACTCGGGTTGTGTGCAACTTTCCAAACTCTCCCCATTTCCTAAACCTCATCAATCCTTTCCATGCACCCCTTTTCCTTCCCCTTCAACCTTCTGCCAGAAGAATGACCCACTACCCCTGAAAGCTTGCACATTTAAATACCTTTATATGTGTATTCTCCTGCTGCCACCCGGTGAGTACGTTTTTTATCTCTCCAGTTACATTATATTTTTAAAAATTGATAATTTTTGTTGTTATAAATTTAGCTTACGATTCACGAAGAAGATAATACTAAGAACAGTCAGTATGTTACCATACTTCCCACTGAGAAAGCTTACTAGATTTGTAAATTAACTGACATTTTCATTACAGCAAGACATCACAATTTTCATCAAGGGGACACACAAATAACTAACTAGCTGTTGTAAAATGGGGTTCTGTTCTGGGTCAAATACTATGACAAGAAACTCACCATGCTCACAATTCACCTGGTTGACTCAACTAGTTGGATACATTTGAAGGAAATAAGTACAATCAAAGGAAACTGTACATTTCTCTCAGACAATCTGACACTAAGCAGCATATGTGTGAATCTAAAAGTTAACCATGTGTGGAGGGAGATAATACTTACAACAGGCACAACACTGTAGAGTATTTTAGGTTCTGATTCATCAAGGGAATGAATTTCCTTATTCCACCTTGCTCCATCGAGAAAAAGTCCATCAATATAAACCCCATCATCTGGTGGAATATCATAAGTCTCCTCTGACATAATCTGGAACAATGTATAAAAATCACAGACAATAGTCATAGATACATGACAGATAGATGAAATTGAAAATTGCTAAAACAGGTTTGGTGGATGAGGCATGCATGAGAATAATGAGCATATTTGTCATGTAATTAAAATATTATTTTATGCAGTCTTAGATAGAGGGATAAAAACAAACAGATAGATATATTTTTCATACTTTAGGTTCATAGTGATCCTAAAGGATGTAGAATATGTCATGAAAACAAAATGTGTAATACATATTTACAGAAAAAGGGGTATGCTAATGGTTCTCAATGATGCAGAATAAGTAAAAAAAATGCAACATATTTTCAATTGAAAGTTAGTGTCAAACTTGTCTCCCTCCTCCCTCTTAAAATTTGTGATTGGATCAAGGATTTTTTGGTAGGGAGAATACAGCAAGTTGTCTTGGATGGAGAGCCACTGACAGATGTAGAAGTAACCCTTGCTGTTCATGTTGTAAATTAATGATCTTGCATACAACATTTATATTAACTTCACACTTTTTGCACATGATGCAACTATCCGTAATGAAATACTGTCTGAAACAATCTACATAAATATTCAATCAAATCGTGATATAAGATTTCAAAGCCGTGCAGAGATTGGCAACTTGCTTTAATTGTTCAGAAGTGTAAAACTGTGCACTTCACAAAAGACTAGTATTCTGTGACTATAATATCAATGAGTGACAGATGCGATCAGTTAACTACACAAATATGTGAGGCTAACACTTTTTAGGAATATAAAATGGAATGATCACATAGGACAGACTGCTACTTACTGTAAAGATGACTCATTGAGTTGCAGACAGGCACAATGAAAAGACAGTGCTTTCCCCTTGCCCACCCCCACCCCCTCCTCCCAATGGACTAATCATAAAATTTACTTTCTGAGGAGCCTCCTCCTTTCACAATGATCTTCGCTTTTTCAGATTCTACCAGCCCCTGTTCCTCACCAACTCAGTACTTTAAGAAACATCACCATGGCACAGGCATCCTGGAACCATCTCTGCTCCCTCCACAAGATATTACTACTGTGCAGTCCCTACTATGTGCATCACATCTCAAAAATTGAATCCCTTGCTCTCAAACATCTGGAAAGGCATTCCAGACACCACCTCCATAAGTTATCCAACACGTCGATATCATACTGCTGCCTGGGGCACCACTATTCATCCCCGATCCTACCCATACTGTTCATCTTCACCAACCCCTCACAGCACCAAGACCTACTTAGCTGACCTTTCCAACTTTCCACATCCCCCAAAACAAGCTACCAACACTACCAAAATCAGAGCTTAAACAATCACAGAACACTGTTGTTAACCTTCCTATCAAAATCCTCAATCCCAGAGAAGTTTCATTCCTATCCAAAAGCCTCACCTTCAGCCCTACATCCAGATTTAAACATGTTGGACTTGTCAAAGACGTACCCTCATTCTCCCAGTCTTCACAATGGAAGTACTTCTTTGCCACTAGTCTTTCCATCCACAGCCAACACAGTCCCAAAATTGAACACTGACTCTCCCAGTTCCTAACACCAGTGAACTGTGATCCTCCTACCCCTCCCCCCCTTCCCACCTACCCATCCCCTCGTCACCTTCCAGGACTTCCTTACACCCAACGTGGCCTCACCATCCTCCCCACATCCCTTCCTAAGGAACACCAACAGTTCAGCAAAAGAAAGGACAGCCATAAACAGCATAAAACAGATCTTAACCTTATCATCCAATTTGCTGACCAAGGTTTCACCACTGTTATTATGAATCTCAGTGACTGCCTAGAGGAAGGCCTCTGCAAATTATCTGACTCCTACACCTATAATCTCTGAAAGAGTGACCCCATTCCAGAAGCCTTACATAACCACCAATCCCTGCTTAAAGCATTACGCCCTTCCCAAAGACTCTTCCTGAATCCATTTCCCTGCTCACCCCTATGATGCCTCACACACCCTCCTTCTACATGCACCCCAAAATACACAAACCCATCAATCCTGGACCTCACTGTAGCTGGGTATTGTGCTCCCACTGAAAGAATATTAGCCAAAATTGATCAAAACCTTCCACCAACTGCCCTAAGTCTAGCCTCCCACATCAAAGATACTAATCACTTCCTTCACTGACTTTCCTCCATTCCCACCTAGCCTCCCACATCAAAGATACTAATCACTTCCTTCACTGACTCTCCACCATTCCCACCTCTTTAATACATGGATCCCTACTCGTCACTGTTGGTTGACACCACTTCCCTACTCACCAACATCTTTCATGTCCATGGTGCTTCTGCTATTGACTGTTACCTCTCCCAACATCCTTCAGACTCCAAACCCACTACCTCATTCCTCATACACCTTACTAACTTACACAAGTATTTCCCCTTTGCAGGCAAGGTATACAAACAATTCACAGCACAGCCAAGGGCACCAACATGTCACCCTCATATGCCAAATTGTATATGGGCCACCTATAGCAAGCATTCCTAGCCTTTCAAACCCCAAATCCCTGGTCCAGTTCAGGTTCATTGTTGGGATCTTCATGAGCTGGACACAGGGCCAAGACACCCTGTCCTCAGTCCTTCACAACCTTCACATCTGTTCTCCACCTCACATGGTTCTCCTCAATGTAGTGTATCATCTTCTTGGACGTTGACCTCCTTCTTTCTGATGGCTCCATCCACACTCCTGTTCACATTAAACCCTCCAACAACCACCAGTACTAGCATTTTGACAGCTGCCAACTCTTACACATAATACAAGGTACGAGTATCAAACGGCATTTTAAACAGCAGGTTGTGCAAGTGAAAATTTCAACCCTTGGAATATGGTTCTCTGGGTATGTAGATTGGTTACCAGAAGGGACAGAAAGAATTGTAAATAACAAAATCAAAACTTTATATCAGTGTGGTAATGGAACATAATTACTGCTAAAAATATGTGGTAAATACTAAAGTTCTGAACGATCAAGTAAGCGAGCACAAAATACGAGATGGGGTGAGCACATCCTAACTGGATAGACTGCCCCCACTAATTCTAGTGACCAAGCATACAAACTGTGACCAAATACATAGCATGTAACTTCAAACACACTACACATGTCATTATCTGTGTGAGACTGCAGCCAGTACGTGCTTCTCATTTGTGGTGTGTGTCTCTCTCTGTAATCATGCAGCACGAGGAAGCCAATGCAGTAAGACATAAGATTGAAAACAATGTTTACACACTGAATAAACGGAAAGGTTTAAAAAGCCAAGCATGGAGTACATTTCTGTTGGTTGTAGATGAAAACAGTGGGTCTACTGGGTATATATTGTGCACAAACTGCTGCACATTATTGTGTTTCCAGTCAGGAACTACTCATTTACAGAAACACATTTGCAAGAAACCTCACAAAGATACATCTCCTTCAGGGATACCAGCAGTAATAAAAAATAGTATTACAGCAAAATGTGTTTAAAGGTGTGCTAAAGATATGAGACCTTTTAATGCTGTTTTCACTGAAGGTTTCAGAGAACTAGGCCAAGAATTAATACATCTAGGTGTGCATTATGGAGAAGTTAACTTGGCAGATGTCAGGCCACATCCCTCTACTATAAGCAGACATGTCACAAAACAAGCTGATGCAGTACAAAACAGCATAATGTCTTCCATTATTGCGTGCTGCGACAGTTGATATGTGGACTGATTCACATAATCAGGTGCACTATTTGACACTTACAACACATTACATTAACACAGATTGGTCTTTTGTGAACAGTATTTTATTTACAACAAAAATCCCAGACGTTAAGAAGACGGGAGTAAATTTTATGAAAGAAATTGAAGAGAGGATGGCTGACTGGGACATTTTGCCCAACATGTTGTATGGTTTTGTTTTTGTCTCCAACCAGGCGCCAATGTAATAAGGCTTTGGAAAATCGCGAAAAGATTCCTTGTGCTGCTCATTGCATAAACACAGCACTTAGCCATGCTTTCAATGAAGATAACTTCTTGTTAAATCATGCCCCGAACATTGTATCAACAATAAATACTGCAAAATGCATTGTAAGATACATTAAGAAAAGTGACCTCTGCTTGTCTTTAAAATCATCATTGAAACAAGAGGTCTGTGCACACTGGAACAGCTTGTACACTATGCTGGAATCCTTACACACTCAGTATAATGAAATTGCTGCTTTGCTGATGGAAAAGGACTCCACTTACAGATTGCAAGGATATGATAATGAGCTTTCAGGAAAATTCTACAGTTTCTGAGACCATTTAAAGAGGCCACATATGAATTAGAAGGCGAAAAAGAACCAACAATCCAGTTAGTTCTTCTTTGGTTTCACAAACTGCAACAAATTTGCAGTGTCAATGACACTGACTGTCAGGTAAGTAATTACTGCAGTTAAAAGCACTGTTTCATTATGATAAGTGATAGTTTTATAATTAACTAGCATAATTGATGAGTACTAACCGATATGTATTTTTTAACAGGAGGTACAAAGGATTAAAAATCAAGCCTTGACTTTTGTTTGTTAGAAGATTGTGATCACTTCCAGGCATGAAATTGCTACGTGTCATTGGCTGTCTTTCCATGACCTTAATATGCTTGAAATGAATGAAAAGCAGGAAATTCTTAGCAATGTGTGACAAATGCATGCTACTTACACAGGTACAACATGCAATCATTAACATAATCGTTTTTGCATAGTTAGTGAATAGTGTATAATAGAGAAACAGAAATGATGTAATTCATATAAAATTCCATTAACATAAGACACCTCATTTTTACAGGAACGTTTCGATGATTTCCACATCAGTTCTGAATTACTTGTCTCTTTTGTTTATTATCATAGATCCTTCAAGTACTGTGTCATTGCCTCCCAGAAAGAGAGATCATTTCAAGGAATGGAGGAACAACAGATCATCTGCAGCAGATGAAGTAGATCTCTACATTTTAATGCACCCCGGAAATGATGATGACATCTTAAAGTCGTGGAGTAGATATGAAACAGATCTGCCAGGCCTGGCTGCACTTGCAAGATGTATTTTATGTATCCCAGCAACAAGCGCACCTAGTGAAAGATGCTTTAGTAAAGCTGGAATGTTACTAACAAATCGCTGCTGCAGCCAATTAAATCCAGAATGCCTTAGTGATTGACAGAGATGTTGCTGAGTGTAGTTGTATTCTGCCTATGTTAGAAGAGACAAGGAAGATGGAATATTTGGAGTTCCTTTTTCTGACCCTCTGTAACTACAGGAAGATATCTAAATAAATGAGAATAAGGCTAATATTCTTCTATTTCAAAACTGCAAAAAACTTAAATGTGCCAGCTCAAAAATGTTAATAAAAATGTAGTTAGCTTCTAATACAAAACCTGTGACTCTTGTATATAACCTTGTAATTCTATGTAATATTTTCTGTATATTATGAGAGGCAATTAGACAACAGTGATGCAAGATGTACCTGAATTGGGTGAAGTGCAAAAAGGGATAAGAGTGGTTTACTAGTATGAATACAGGGTATGCCTACGACACGGATAAACAAAGTTAAACCTACTGTGGCACAGCAGCACTGGACGTGGCTACAGAAGGGAAGTGAGGAAAGAAATGGAGGTAACAAATTTACATTGTCCTCGATGGACATTTGTTGTGGTGTCAACTGTACAAAATGGCTTCTTCAGGCTCTGCAGCAATGTGGGGTTCATCATTGTCTACAAACTAGTAGATGGGAACTTATATGGCTCTTTCATTGTGGGTCTGGCAGGAATGAGAGACATAGAAGGTCATGGTACTATGAGGACATACAGACTGGCCCTAACACTGTGCGTCAGTTACATGGTAACAATGAGGAATGGAGATTGAACTTAAACGAACAATATGCCCAGTGCAGACTGATCTAAGGAGGGCACAGAGAAGAGGAAAAAGAAAAGCATAAGTTAAATATTGTAAATAACATTATTGTATAAAAGAATTTGTAAAATTAATATTAAATAACTTGTTAAAAAAGCTGACAAGTATGAGTACTAAACAAATAAAAATAAAAAACTTGTTAAGTCTGACCATACAATAAAGCGTATTGACCCCCTTTCAGGCTAAGGACCTAACATAGAAATTTTGATGTAATATCTACTCTGAGCTGTGCATAAACAAACAATAAACAACCAAAAAAGAGCACAACTACTGTTTACTGTTGTCCAGTAAAGTCAGTGTTATCTCGGAGGGGACTGATGACCTCACTGTTTAGCCCCATGACTCGCCTCAATCAACCAATCAATCAATCCATATTATCTCAGTATTTCAATTTATTTAATGTTCTTTTTCTAACAGTTTTCTTTTATTAATCACTTGTGTTGTTTCAGATGCTGCCATGGTGGGACTTTTATGGAGATGCTCCACCTTTTATGTGAAGAAGAAAAGCATAAACTTGTCTCAAAAAGTATTTAATACAGTGTTTATTATGAGTTTGCAGTAGGGTTTTACTTAGTAGGAGGAAAAACCTATGTCTAATGAGATTCCTACTATGGCATTTTATATCAAGTGGATGAAGCCTTATTAATGTGTCATGGTCAAGATCACAAGAAATTTATTTATCTAGTAAGAGGGAAGCCAAGGAAGAAGATTCCATAGCTGTTACTATTAAGAAAAAATGAGGTACAGTGATAACTTCTGTGGATACTACTTCATAAAACATTAATAAGAATTAGTAATATTACAGATAGATGGAACAATAGCAGGTGTTTGGTCTTCCTGACAAAGTTACTATTATTTATAAAGATTTGAAAAAAATATACAACTAAATCACATCACGCCACTTCAGTACCTTCAGTTATCTTATGATTTATTTGTGATGAGAAAGTGTTATGTAAACTGATGTTATATTTTGAATTGTAATATTATTAACAATGTTCCTGTCTATGTATTTCTGGAAGCTATGGCCCAATATAAAAAAATTATATCTGTGCAAAAGTTTCACAAACAAAGAGAAGACAGCTGACAAGTATGTTGGCTCAAGACAAGACAGTGTTGTATAAGACAGGAAGTTGCGAGTGTGTTGTAATTTTGAGAAAAGTCTGTTACTTTGTGAAAAGAAGAGTTATTTTAGTAGTGTAGAAATAATGAACAGTTTGCAGAATACTATTTCCTTGTGATCTACATTGAGCAGCCAAATAAGATTCATTTTCTTGATATGAAAGGTGAGCTAGAGACTGAGGTCTTTGATGTTTTATGTTACTAATGAGTGCAAATTTTACTGGACACATTCATACATAAATATGTCATTTACTTCTTACAAAAATGTATTTTGTAGTATGAGCACCAAGCTTCCACCTAAATATGAGATTAAAGACTATAGTAAATTACTCAAATACACAAAATTAAATGACAGATCTTGCTGGGAACGGTAACTGTAGATTTTCTTCAGTTGACAGCTACTCTGAGTTGAGACTACATACACAGTTGTGATTAACTTTCACTACACTCAAGGATTATGTTCAATCTAACTCCAGACAGGATGCAGATTTTTGGATGCCATTATTACACACAATAACTGATACTTCATTATTATGAGAGGTATGAACTTTTCCTACATTAGTCTGCCAACATGCATCAGCAAACATATTCATTTCAGATGTTCTCTGTATAATGATTTCAGAAAATGTTTTTGAGGAACTCTTCCACACAACTACTTTTGCATCTTATTGTTAACTGACAGCATTTAACACTACAGAAATAACTACAATACTTTGTGTATTTTAGCTGTTATGTGTTTTATTGTATTCTTTGTTATAAGTGTGTGTACGTGTAGTTATGTACTGTGTGGGATCGTATCAGTAAGGTGTAAGGAGATAAGCTAACTGCCAGATCTCTGAATGAATAAATCTGCTCAGGCTGGGAGCATTTTCATATTAAGTGGAATTTGACAGAAATTGACAGAAGGGACTTGGCATGTTGAGTTATATTTAGCCAACAAAGTGTTGTGGAGCCTACATTCTGTGCTGATCTAGTACGCATTAGTAGAAGTATAGTTATCAGAGAATCTAAGTTTATATCCAGTGTGGGAAGAACAGAAGCTATGTTCATACTTGGAAATTCAAGCCAAGAGAGGACTGTTTCATGCATACTGATTTGGCAGGACCATTTCTTGGAAGCTACTGGCTCATCCTCATCAAAACTTTCTCCTGATTTTCATTTGTGATACAAATGTCATCGATATCTACCACAAAGGCTATTCAGGCTCAATCAAATATCTTTTCTATGGAAGAGTTGTTGAAATACACTCCTGGAAATTGAAATAAGAACACCGTGAATTCATTGTCTCAGGAAGGGGAAACTTTATTGACACATTCCTGGGGTCAGATACATCACATGATCACACTGACAGAACCACAGGCACATAGACACAGGCAACAGAGCATGCACAATGTCGGCACTAGTACAGTGTATATCCACCTTTCGCAGCAATGCAGGCTGCTATTCTCCCATGGAGACGATCGTAGAGATGCTGGATGTAGTCCTGTGGAATGGCTTGTCATGCCATTTCCACCTGGCGCCTCAGTTGGACCAGCGTTCGTGCTGGACGTGCAGACTGCGTGAGACGACGCTTCATCCAGTCCCAAACATGCTCAATGGGGGACTGATCCGGAGATCTTGCTGGCCAGGGTAGTTGACTTACACCTTCTAGAGCACGTTGGGTGGCACGGGATACATGAGGACGTGCATTGTCCTGTTGGAACAGCAAGTTCCCTTGCCGGTCTAGGAATGGTAGAACGATGGGTTCGATGACGGTTTGGATGTACCGTGCACTATTCAGTGTCCCCTCGACAATCACCAGAGGTGTACGGCCAGTGTAGGAGATCGCTCCCCACACCATGATGCCGGGTGTTGGCCCTGTGTGCCTCGGTCATTAGCAGTCCTGATTGTGGCTCTCACCTGCACGGCGCCAAACACGCATATGACCATCATTGGCACCAAGGCAGAAGCGACTCTCATCGCTGAAGACGACACGTCTCCATTCGTCCCTCCATTCACGCCTGTCACGACACCACTGGAGGCGGGCTGCACGATGTTGGGGCATGAGCGGAAGACGGCCTAACTGTGTGCGGGACCATAGCCCAGCTTCATGGAGACGGTTGCGAATGGTCCTCGCCGATACCCCAGGAGCAACAGTGTCCCTAATTTGCTGGGAAGTGGCGCAGCGGTCCCCTATGGCACTGCGTAGGATCCTACGGTCTTGGCGTGCATCCGTGCGTCGCTGCGGTCCGGTCCCAGGTCGACGGGCACGTGCACCTTCCGCCGACCACTGGCGACAACATCGATGTACTGTGAAGACCTCATGCCCCACATGTTGAGCAATTCAGCGGTACGTCCACCCGGCCTCCCGCATGCCCACTATACGCCCTTGCTCAAAGTCCGTCAACTGCACATACGGTTCACGTCCACGCTGTCGCGGCATGCTACCAGTGTTAAAGACTACGATGGAGCTCCGTATGCCACGGCAAACTGGCTGACACTGACGGCGGCGGTGCACAAATGCTGCGCAGCTAGCGCCATTCGACGGACAACACCGCGGTTCCTGGTGTGTCCGCTGTGCCGTGCGTGTGATCATTGCTTGTACAGCCCTCTCACAGTGTCCGGAGCAAGTATGGTGGGTCTGACACACCGGTGTCAATGTGTTCTTTTTTCCATTTCCAGGAGTGTTTATTGTCACTGACAATGGCACCTATTTTCTTCTCAGTAATTTAAACTATTTTGTGAAACCAATGGCATTTCACACTTTAGGACTACACCATTTCATCCTGAGACCCATGGAAAGATTTGTATGAATTTATAAGTTACACATGATGAAAGCTGGTTCAATAGTACAATAAATCTAATAGTTTATTGATCTTCCTATCTCTGTGCAGAGCTGCTTCACCCAATGCATGTTCTCCATTGGAGAGACTCAATGGGAGACGTCATCGAACATTAACGTCAAGTTTAAAGCCACTCATGCATCCACATGCTGAACTTCGAGAACGGTCAAGATTTTTTTTTAAAAACGGAATGATATGCTACTCATTATAGTGCACATGGGAAAATACAGGTATAGTCACAGAGAAGCTTGACAATTCTTTGTTTAAAATTAAATGTTCACATGAAATCACAATGAGCCATAAAAATAAAATCAGGCTGCACCACATTCATGTGCATACACGTTGAACTCCTAGGTTGTTTCCTTTCACTGAATCAGAAGCCAACCATTTGAGGGACCTTCCAGCGCAGCCGGCAGTTGTCCTCACTAAAGCCTCCAGCAATGGACCCAACTGCATCCAGCATGCAGTGAACCAATAGACGTGGACATTGTTCCTCTCACCTCAGACCAGCCTATGGACATCAAAATTGTGAGTGCTTGACTGGGCACCCCGTAACCATGGTTTTGCACAGGTTTCCTACGACACTACAGATGAATGTCAGTCGAAGCAACATACATGCACCCACCAAATATACATGCTGACAGGTTAGGTAATAGCATGCTAATGAATCCAGCCAGCTTCATCAACATTGTTATGTACCAAGCAAGAGGTACACAACAATTACCATGGTAGGCTGCCATCACACAGACACAACCACTTGCTGGTATCTTTCGGCTCCCTGCAGAAGCCTCCCGATGGCATGCATAAACATAGAGATCCTCCTGTATCTACACCGTTTCCTCAAGCATGTCATGTGCATCTGCCAAGAGTGTGGACAGCTACTATAGGGAGCACTGTCAACCATGAGCTACATCCCATCTGCCTTGTACTGACAGACATGGAAACTGTTCCACCAACAGGTATCAAAAACCAGCAATTACACAATTCAGTTGAGTGCCTACTGTTAACTCAGACAGCACTGTGAAGACTACCTTCTGATTTAGTGGTTGCTATATACAGAGAACTTGGAGTATCAAGAGTGTCTGTACAATTACTGTCAGTTATTCATAGACTGCCAAGAGACAGTGAAGTTATTGCTGATATCACTGTATTAGGCTTAGGGCATCAAGTGCCACACACCAAATTATACATAAGTTAAATAGCATTTTGAAACATGCTCATAATAAATGTTATTTCTTTTTGTGTTGTCACCTCTTCATTAATATGCCACTCTATCAAACAAATCTTTATTTTCAAGTTTGTAAATCACAATTAAGGAACCACAGCATGTAAACAGGTTTTTGCTACAGTGGATGTTTGGGCTGAATTAATAGCAGCATTCAGTTACTATGTTCACAACAATTATAAACCAAAACAAAAAAAAGAAATGAAACAAGACAGAGGGAGAGGCCAGGATTAGCACAGAAGTTAGACAATAATGTTAACTAAAAAAGCTATTCAGATCACTATCACTGTATTTACTTGATGTGTTAACAGAGAAAGCTATTCAGAGAGCACAAAAGGGAACAAAGTCCAATGTTGGAAGAGTACATTGTCTCAGATTTGCTGATAGCCCTATCAGACACTCTTAAACTATGGAAATGAAACGTAAGCAAATGGAAAACAAAAGTAATGGTACTATATTAAAGTATGGGAGAAAAAAATAAAAACCAATACAAATATTGATGACGTCACAGCTGATCAGCCAAGACAATTTTTTTATCTTGGTAGTATAATTGCAGAGGACAACTGATGCTTAACAGACTTGAAGAGAAGAAACTGCATTGGCAAAACAGGCATTTATGGCTGAGAAACATATTTTAAACAGCAAACATATGAATAAAGATGTCAGGAGATCCTTTTCAAAATCATTTGCATGCAGTACATTCCTCTATGGATGGAAGTTGGACTCTAGATGAAGTAATGCATGCACACGTGAAAGCCACGTGTATTAGCAGTGTGTCATCATCCATGAGAGTGCATCACAAAAGAGCAATATCATGAACTTCCAATAGAGCCCACCAGGGGCAAGTGCCTATTTCAATTTGCCGTGCTACACTCATGCTCAGTTATCATGTTAATGCTGCTTGCATAAATTTGCCTTATCTTATTGTGTCCAGTGTATGTTATGGTGCTTGGCATACATGGCAGAGTTCAATAAAGTGGTACTAACAGTCTTGGTTGTGCTGTGTGTCCAAGTTACAACACAAGTGATGACAAGTATGTGATTGTTCTCCACACAATTTTCAGTCTCTGGTTGGTCCTTCATTGCATCTACAATGTCTGACAGTGCTACTTATGAGTTTTTACACTGACTGGGTGATCAGCATGGGGTTCTTACTGAGGCATTGCAGAATCTCAGTTAACAGCAGGAACCATTTGCCACAGTGCAACACAATCAAACTCCAAGTATTGCAAACACTAGCCTCTGTTTTGGCCAGTCTGGGTCCATCTCAATCTATGACACCTGCCTGTCACTACACTGATCAGTTACTCCCCAACATTTGTGGCTTATGATGAGTCTGTCAAATAATGGGAAGCATACAAAAAATGGTTGTGGCAGCATTTTCATGAATGTGGATTGAAGGATGTTACCTTATGCCCTGCTTTCTTTTTGTCTTGGTTATCACCTCACATGTATCAACTCCTTTGCCAACTGGCCACTCTGCAGGATCCATCTTCTCTTTCTTTTGATAACATGTGTGATATTCTTTCAAAATACTACTTTAAACAGATTCACATCACTGCCTCTCAAGATGAGTTCTATCAGTATTGCAAGAAACCAGAATGTTCCTATAAACTTGGCCAGCTGAGCTTCATGGTTTAAGCCATCATTGTCACTTTCTCATTGATGTACATATGGAGTCATATACCACACAAAATTTTTCATGATGGAATCATTCGGTTGGCTCTCTATCATGAGGTTCATGAGCAGGCCCTCCAGTGTGAAAACCCCTCCCTATCTGATGTTTTGACTATTGCACAATTTGGGCTTGGTTATTCAAATAGAATCATGGTGTGGGGTTGCAGAAGTTCAATCCACTTCCCTCCCCTGTTTGTCAGATGGTTCACAGGAATATGATACAGTGGCAGTGGTCCACATGTGAGCAAAACATCATGGCTGCCTGTCCAAACCACTGAGACAACCACAGCCACAAAGGCAGCACAGCAAGCCTGGCAATGAACAACAATGCAAGTGCTCTGTGCTTCCCTCTTCTCTGTCATGTTTTGTCCCTCCTGACAGACCAGATTGTCCTAAGCAGTGGGCTGTTGGCTGCCAGTGCAACAAAATGGACCACATTGCTCCTTTTTGTAATGCAAAGTTCCAACAGCTTATTACAGACACTGACATGGATTTTGGTTGTGTATTGGCAATCTCCGTTACACTCAATAAGCTTTTTATTGGTGTCAAGGTTTATCAGTAGGTTTTGCACATGCAAGTTGATAGTGGTGCTGCCATGTCATTACTCAGCTTGCAAACATACATGGACTTGGGTCCTCCCCCTTCAGCGCCAGTGACATGTACATTAGTCACCTATGATGAACAAAGCATTCCGATACTAGGCACTTTCACATATAAATCTATGGTTTGTCCATTGACTTTTCTGGTGTTGAACAATGCATGCACCAAAAATTTGTTTTAATTGGTCACCTTTAACCTTTTTGGGTTCACTATTTCCAATGAAGTTAATTTGTTTTGTTTGGACAACTGTAACCTTTTCAGGTTCACTATTTCCAATGAAGTTAATCTCATCTCTGATCAAGTGTTTTATTCACAACTCAACTACTTACGCTCTGAATTTTCCACAATGTTTTCTGAGGACTTGGGTTGTGCCAATAATTTCAAAATCCAGATCACTATGAAACCATGAAAGTAGGTTCTATTGTGAATTTGATGATATTTCTAACTTCATCAGGTGCTGTGTAAGTTTGAAACTGATACAGCTTTCTGAATAAATCAGCGGCCACTGTTGCAGACTGATCATTTGGGAGCTCTACAGTTCAACAACAAGGTAAACTGCACTTAATTTTTGGATGCCCAAAGAAATGAATTATCCTTCACTGTTCCCTCTTTTTCTCCTCATTTTTCCAATATTGTAAAATTTATAAGCTCACATTTTGTGTAGTGATAAATATATGATTTCAGTGATGTACTTTATTATCTCATAAAGCATTTTAAGAAATGTACTTATAATAAACAATATTATGAAAAGGATAGGTGCTACTCACCATATAGTGAAGATGCTGAGTCACAGATAGCACAACAAAAAGAGTATCACAAAATAACCTTTCAGCCATAAGACCTTTGTCAAAAATAGATCACACACACACACACACACACACACACACACACACAAAGGCAACTCACACACACATGACCACAGTCTCTGGCAGCTGAAACCAGACTATGTGCAGCAGCAGCAGTGCATGATGGGAGAGGCAACAGGGTGGGGTAAGGAGGAGGCTGGGGTGGGGAGGAGGAGGAATAGCATGGTAGGGGTGGGAGATGGTGAAGTGCTGTTTGGGAATGTGCGGGGATGATGTGGAGAGAGGGTAGGACAGCTAGGTGCAGATGGGAAGTTAGACAGAAGGTGGTGGAGAAGGGGGGGGGGGGGGTTAGTGGAACAGGAGAGAAGTAAAAAGACTGGGTGCATTCGTGGCTGTGCATAGCTGGAATAGGAATAAGGAAGGCACTAGATGAATGAGGAGAATTGCTAACGAAGGTTGAGACCAGGAGGGTTACAGGAATGTAGGATACATTGCAGGGAGAGTTTCCTACCTGTACATTTCAGAAAAGCTGGTGTTTGGGGGATGGATCGATATGGCACAGGTTGTGAAGCAGTCATTAAGATAAAGAATGTCGTGTTGGGTGGTATGCTCAACAGCAGGGTGGTCCAGTTGTTTCCTGGCCACAGTTTGTCGGCTACAAGGCCACACTGATTGTTGGTGCAGGAGCTAAAGTCCCTCATTACTTCCGCCAATAACATTAATCCTACACCTTCAAATTGATCATCTCCCTGTGTCACTCTCCCATATTTTTGTGCGTTATTTCCCACACCTTTCTATTGCCACATGATCTTGTAGCTCATCCTACCGACCCCTCCCCACCCTCTACTTCTTCTCTGTTTTATCCCAGTTTGAACCTGCTAATTTCACCTCATCCAGTCACATCTGCCATCCCCATTCTTGACACTTGTCCACACTCAGACCTGCAACATACAGTAAAATATTTTTTTATTTATATATTTTCTTTGATCTTATTGCGACTTCACGCCAATTCTAATAAGTTTTTGCCTTTCACTATCGTCACACTCACTCGGATTTCTTCTTGTTTCTCCCTATTTCGTCCATTTCACCGTTTCTGCACAATTTTTCCCATGTATTTGGGTGTATTTTTGCCATTTTTTCGGACGTAATTCTGTGTTATTTATGTATTTTTTGCGTTTTTTCCACTGCTATGGATCCTCACTCCTTCCATCTGCGTCAATACAGAAAAATTTCCTTATCCGTAGGAGGAATCCAGTCTCACACTGTTCCTTCCTTGTTGCTTGGTTCACTGAATGCCGCCCAAATGGCCTTACAATCAAATTACCCATCTCTGGCTGCCACCCTTCCTTCCACAATTACCTCCATCTGTTCAGATTCTACCAATGTAGTCCTGCAGAACCACATCAACCAAGTCCAAATACCTTCTATTGATCTGTACAATTCTCCTGCTATGCAATCTCAAATTCCTGGAAACCACAACACACATTGAAACTCTTGCCCTACAGGAACTAGAGCAACACGCACAATGCTACATTAAAAAACTCTCCACCCTGCTCACTTCCTACTCCCGCCTTGGAGTACCACTGTTCATCACCTTTACAACAACCTCCAAACCTCCACAATGTCCTCTCATAGCTGACAAGCCCTGTCTCACAGACCTATTACATTTACCCTGCTCTCCAAAACTCCCTCCCACCACCACACAGAATCCAGAACCTAAACAGATCCAAAATACAGTCATGAATCTTTCCTCTAGAAGCCTTAGCCCCACAGAAATACCAGTCCTTTTCTAATGCCTCACTCCCAGATTCAATCACACAGGACCTTCTTTCCTTCTCCTGGTCTCTACAGTGGAAACACAGACCAATGTTGAACCCTGCCTGACTCAGTTCACTCCTCCATCCAACCATGCTCCATCTTCACACCCCCCAGCACCCCGTGTTAACTTTCCAGAATTTCTTAACCTCGAACTCTGCCTCACAATGATTCTCCAAATTCCTCAACATCCAAACTAAACCCTCTATCTGCGAAAGAACTGCAGTCCACCATCTAAAATCTGAACCTATATGTGGACAAAGGCTCCACCACTGTTGTTTTTCACCACATGGATTACATGGCACAAGGACTCCTCTACCTGTCAGATACATCAACCTACAAACCTTTCCACATCAACCCCACTCCAGAAATCCAGCAGGAACTCCAATCTCACCACAAATCCGTAGGCCCATCCCAGAACCTCTCCCTGGAGTCCATCTCTCCCCTCTCCCCTACTACTCTCCACACTCCTACCTTCTACATGCTTCCTAAAGACCTTAAACCCAACCACCCAGGATGCCCAACTGTGGCTGGTTACTGTGTCCCCACAGAGAGAATCTCTGCTCTTGTAGATCATCATCTTCAGCCTATTATCTGGAACCTACCTTCCTATACAGAAGATACCATCCGTATCCTCCACGGACTCTCCATAGTTCCTGTTCCTTTACCATACAGTGCCCTACTCGTCAATATTATTAACACCACTCTAACATCCCTAATGCCCATTGTCCTACCACTATTGAACATTACTTTTCCCAATGCCCGACAGATTCCTAACCAATAATCTCCTTCCTAGTCGCCATGACCAACTTCCTCACCCACAATTACTTCTCTTTTGAAGGCATCACCTACAAACAAATCCAGGATATGGTTATGGGCACCTGCATGGCACAATCCTATGCCAATCTATTCATGGGCTATCTATAGGAATCCTTCCTAAACAACCTGTATCCTCAACCCCTCACCTGGTTCAGGTTACTCGATGACATCTTTGTGACCTGCATCAAGGGTGAGGACACCCTGTGCACATTCCTCCAGAACCTCAACAACTTCTTCCCCATTCACTTTACCTGGTAACACTGAATCCAACAAGCCACATTCCTAGATGTTGACCTCCACCTCAAAGATGCGTGTATCAGTACCTCTGTCCATATCAAACCTACTAACCACCAGCAATATCTCCATTTCGACAGCTGCCACTCATTCCATACCAAGAAGTTCCTTCCATACAGCCTAGCCCCCATGGCCATCGCATCTACAGTGACAAGCATTCCTCTCAAAATATACTGAGGGTCACTGTGACCTTTACAGACTGTAGTTACCCTCTCAACCTTGTACAAAATCTAATCTCCCATGTCTTCTCTTTCTAGTCACACACCAATTCCCAAAAATTCACAGTGTGGTCACAGAGAAGCATTCCTCCAATAACTCAGTACTACACAGGACTGGAGTGACTGAATTACATTCTTTGCCAGGGTTTTGACTACCTCTCATCATACCCTGAAATGAGAAATGTCCCGCCCACCATCCATCCCACCCCTTCCAGAGTGGTATTCCACCATCCACCGAACCTACACAATATACTTGTCTATCCCTCCACAACCCCTGGCCCAACACTACCTCATGGCACATAGCCCTGTAAAAGACCCAGATGCAAGACCTGTCTCATACATCCTCCAACCACCACGCTCTCCAGTCAGGTCACAGACATCACCTATCCCATCAAAGGCAGGGATACCTGTGAAACCAGTCACGTGATCTACAAGCTAAGCTGCAACCACTGTGCTGCATTCTATGTGGGCATGACAATCAACAAGCTGTCCATCCACATGAATGGGCACCGACAAACTGTGTCCAAGAAACAACTGGACCATCCTGTTGCTGAGCTCACCACTCAACAAGATATTCCTCATTTCAATGACTGCTTCACAGCCTGTGCCACAAGAATCCTTCCCACCAACACCAGCTTTTCTGAATTTTGCACGTGGAAAATTGTCCCTTCAATATATCCTACATTCCCGTAACCCTCCTGGCCTCAATCTTTGTTAGTCATTCTCCTCACCCATTAGGCTCTTCGCTGTTCCCATTCCAGCACTACACAGCCCTCCATTTGACCAATGCACCCAGTCTTTTTTCTATTCCTTTTCCACTACCCCCCCCCCCCCCCCTCCCCTTACTCTCGCCCACTGTGTAACCTCCTGAATCCACCTAGCTACCCCACTCTCCACCTCATCCCTGCATGGTCCCAGCAGCATTTTACCGTTCCTCACCCCTACCCTGCTATCCTTCCCCCTCCCTACTCCAGCCTCCTCCTTACCCCTACCCAGTTGTCTCTCCCATTAGCACTGCTGCTGCTGCTGCTTGTAGTCTGGCTTGAGCTGCCAGAGACTGTGATTGTATGTGTGAGTTATGTTTGTTTGAGTGGGTGAGAGTCTGTCATCTATTTTTGACAAGTACCTTGTTGGCTGAAAGGTTATTTTGTGATGATCTTTTTGTTGTGCCTACCTGTGTCTCAGCATCTCTGCTATATGGTGAGTAGTAACTATCCTTGTCACAGTATTTATAAGAAAACTATACCTAAACACTATGGCATTACAGCAATAACATACATAAGAAAGGATAATTATTCTGCATTATTCAGTGAATACCAGAAGAAAGAGATGTGAGAAGCAGAAAACTAATAGCCTTAATTTCAGTTTACTTTAGATCAATTATCAAGACAAGATAAACCAAAAATAAATACTATTGTACATAAATACTATTGTACATGCAGAAAGTATTACTTCATAATTTGAAAATTAAGAAATTTTAAATCCTTACCTCAAAATCAAATATTAGCAGATCAATGGGAATGGAATATTTTCGAGCATAATTTTGTTGTGCACCAGTCAAGAATGCCTGTGTAAAGAAAAATCCAGAAACCCAGAAGACAGGTGGTGGCCCTTCATCAAACCATTTCTACAAATAAAAAATCAGTGGTTACAATTATATTAAGCTTAGAATGACATGAATTATACAATGTTTACTTATGAAAAAAGTCTTATACATGTAGTTTAAGTTTACAATATTATCTTCCCTAAGACCATGTATTATGTAGATGTCTCATGTGCCTTGATGACTCAGCTTATTAAAAATCTGAATTCTAGCTCTCACTGGACTCAAAGTTTATTCCTAGCATTTATCATTACTGCCACTTTCTTCTAAATTTTATATATAGAACTCAAAAAATTGTTTACTGTTCTGTCATACAAGTTCAGACTATTCATGGATGGATGATGGAAGGTATTCACAGGTAGGAGCAAGGCAATGGTGCATCATATTTATCGGACCAATATTTAGAAAAATGTTATGATGGTCAACACAACTTTGATATTGTTATGCACTGCTTTGAGATCTTAATGCAGAGAGTATCAAACAATGGAAAGCCCAGGTTAAAATGTCAACAATATTATGAAAAAGATAAATTGCTACTCACTGTACAGATGATACTTTCAGTTGCATACAGGCACCTAGAAAAGACCCAAGCATGCATGACCACTATCTCTGGCCAGAGTGGCTGGAGATAGTGGTCATGTGTGTGTCTGAGGTGTGCTTGCTTGTGTGGATGTGTGTGTGTGTTCTCTCTTCTGAAGAAATCTTTGGCTGAAAGATCACTGTGTAATAGTCTTTCTGTTCTGCCTGTCTGAAAGTCAATGCATCATCCATACAATGAGTAGCAATCTATGTTTTACATAATACTGTTAATATAATGGAAAGGATAGTTGCTACTCACCACATAGCGGAGATGCTGAGTTGCAGAAAGGCACAACAAAAAGTCTGTCAGAACGTTAGCTTTCAGCGAACAACGCCTTTGACGAAAACCTTGTTGGCCAAAAGCTAATTTTCTGACAGTCTTTTTGTTGTGCCTTTCTACAACTCAGCATATCTGCTATATAGTGAGTAGCAACTATCCTTTTCATAATATTGTACAAAACCACCATACATAAGGAACACAATAGCACTGCATTTGCAACAGGCACATTCACAGATTAATTGTTATCAACTGTGCTCATAATCACAGAAACTTATTACTCCCAGTATCTGTTCAAAGTTAATACATACAGATGTCCTACAATGGTGCACGATCTATGTTCTTACTTTTTGATGACCATGTCACAGGATGAATCCGGTATGGCCCCCTGACTGCAACCCCCTGCACACCCCCAACCCACTCCCCAATCTATAAGCACCCAAGACTAAATACCACAATTTCCTCAACCAAAGTGCACAGCTTGCAGTGGCCACTACCACAAAGTGCACAACCTCCCCTTCCCCCTCCCCCCCCCCCTCCCCTCATTTGGCCCCGCCACCACCCAACTGCTGCCTTTCAATTCCTGTTAAGTCCAAGCTGTAGCTTGTTTCTGTGGACGCAATATTTGCAGGTTCCTTGATTACCAGCGACTCCACACAATTCATCATCACAGTTGCTCCGCTCAAGCCTTCACTCATCATGGAGGCAAGTGAATCATTGCAAGACTACAACAAACTGGCACTTTTGTTGCCCTGAAAGACCAGCTAATATCATGACTGTCAAATTCACAAATGTAGTGCACCTGCACAGTATCTACACTCCTGGAAATTGAAATAAGAACACCGTGAATTCATTGTCCCAGGAAGGGGAAACTTTATTGACACATTCCTGGGGTCAGATACATCACATGATCACACTGACAGAACCACAGGCACATGGACACAGGCAACAGAGCATGCACAATGTCGGCACTAGTACAGTGTATATCCACCTTTCGCAGCACTGCAGACTGCTATTCTCCCATGGAGACGACCATAGAGATGCTGGATGTAGTCCTGTGGAACGGCTTGCCATGCCATTTCCACCTGGCACCTCAGTTGGACCAGCATTCGTGCTGGACGCGCAGACCGCGTGAGACGACGCTTCATCCAGTCCCAAACATACTCAATGGGGGACAGATCCGGAGATCTTGCTGGCCAGGGTAGTTGACTTACACCTTCTAGAGCACGTTGGGTGGCATGGGATACATGCGGACGAGCATTGTCCTGTTGCAACAGCAAGTTCCCTTGCCGGTCTAGGAATGGTAGAACGATGGGTTCGATGATGGTTTGGATGTACCGTGCACTATTCAGTGTCGCCTCGACGATCACCAGAGGTGTACGGGCAATGTAGGAGATCGCTCCCCACACCATGATGCCGGATGTTGGCCTAACGGTGTGCGGGACCGTAGCCCAGCTTCATGGAGACGGTTGCGAATGGTCCTCGCCGATACCCCACGAGCAACAGTGTCCCTAATTTGCTGGGAAGTGGCGGTGCGGTCCCCTACGGCACTGTGTAGGATCCTACGGTCTTGGCGTGCATCCGTGCGTTGCTGCGGTCCGGTCCCAGGTCGACGGGCACGTGCACCTTCCGCTGATAACATCGATGTACTGTGGAGACCTCACGCCCCACGTGTTGAGCAATTTGGCGGTACGTCCACCCGGCCTCCCGCATGCCCACTATACGCCCTCGCTCAAAGTCCGTCAACTGCACATACGGTTCACGTCCACGCTGTCGCGGCATGCTACCAGTGTTAAAGACTGCGATGGAGCTCCGTATGCCACGGTAAAATGGCTGACACTGACGGTGGCGGTGCACAAATGCTGCGCAGCTAGCGCCATTCGACGGCCAACACCGCGGTTCCTGGTGTGTCCGCTGTGCCGTGCGTGTGATCATTGCTTGTACAGCCCTCTCGCAGTGTCCTCAGCAAGTATGGTGGGTCTGACACACCGGTGTCAATGTGTTCTTTTTTCCATTTCCAGGAGTGTATATTGGAGGAATGTGCTGGCATGTGATCCTCACAACTCCTCTACCACGATGCCTATGACAGCCAACACACATGCTCATGCAGTTGCACACCCCTGCCAACCTGCTAGAGGTGCCCCACACATTTGAGGTGCTGATGGTCTTTGATGGTATCACAAGCATTTCAGAAGTGATGCCTCAAACTGCTAGGCACAATGTGCAAGATTTGCAAACACTGACAGAGGCTGGCAATTGGTTGTGCTGGCAGCTCCACTATTTCTCAACACCTATCCATGCACAATTGTTGGAACCCTTCGTCCTCAACAGCGTACCTCTTGATACTGACTCCAGTTTCTCCACCTATCCCTGTTACCTTCCTCTGCCTCCCCCCCCCCCCCCCCTACCCTTCTCCCAACCAGGGTGAATGGCTCCTCAATCACAACCTACTGCTCCCACACCTGGTCTGTTGACCTCAGCCTCAACAGAGATTTTGCATAGACCTTTACCACGGCCAGGGTTTGGACCCTATCCTTGGTGCCAACTTTATACCCACTCAGGACTCCTCCTTGACCTGGTGAGTTACATTATAATCAATGACACATCCTGCCATTTAATTCCTTGTAGGTCCCTCTATCCCACACTGCCACCCATTTCACTATCAAGCAGATACAATATTCTGGGCCCTTTGGAGACCTTGTCACCAAATTTCTTCTCCTCACCAGCCCTTCCCGTAGTCCCTTGGAAGTACATCATGATACTCTGCACTACACTGTAATGATACCTCCCCCTTCTCCCAGTTTTCTGCAGCCCCTGCCACCCTCAATTGGTAAGCAAAGGTCCCCATAGACTAAAATTGAGGCTGATACAGTGGCCAGGGCTTTCATGAACTCATGGGTCCCGTGTGTCTTTGGTCCCTCACCACTACATGATGATGGACCACATATTACAATTCCAATCCTGCCTATTTAAACATTCACTAAAACTTGCAGTACAGCCATGCAGTTTACAACCAGTCACCAACCTGCCACTAACGGCATGTAAGAGCGATTCCACATCACGCTAAAAGCTGCCTTTACCTCCAATACATACCTTGGTCTGTCAACCTGCTGCTAGGTCTAGGCTTGTGTGTGCCCCATAAAACCAACTTGGTTGCATCCACCATCGAAGTTGTGTACGAGCAGACACTCACTGTCCAAGATGACTTCATCAAGCTGCTGCACCTGCCAGCCACCATCTGTAACATGGCCTTCACATAGCAGTTGCATGGTTGCATAGCAGGCCTGCACCCAGCAGTCCACAACATCATGATGAGTACAAATCTTTCGCGTATCAGTACCTTTGCTTGTATCAGTACCTCTCCTTGTGCACATATGTCATGCTCTGAGTAGACACTACCCAGCGACCACTCTGCCCACAGAACTCAGGCCTGCATCTTGTCCTCAACCATGTGGAGAAGACCTTTTCTGTACAGCCCAACAGCACTGCCATCATAGTATCCACTGACTGATTGAAGCTGGCATATATGCTCAACCTACCAGACCTGGCACGTCACCAATTGTCTAAATTGAGGTTTCACTATGTGATGAAAATGGTATGCTGTCTGAGGCTACCAACCCAGTGGGCAATGCTTGGATCCTGAGAGCAGAGGCTGTCCTTCCATTCACATCACCACCTGATGCAGCAGAACCACCCACAACACCTGAGGCTTGTCCCCTCCCTGCTGGACTCAGCCTCTGCTGTCCTGCATGACTCATGAGATGCCAACACCGAGGCACCTGTCACCGCCCCTACAATGTCAGCATACGCCTCCACCAAAATGCATGACCCAGTCTACCAGCAAGAAGCAATAGCAACAGGGCCTAGGGTGCAAGCACAGGATGGCAAGCATTATTCCCGCTGTGCACTGTTCACCACGTGTGAACTGCCCGAGCAACAGCACAGAGCCATGCCTTCTGCCAGGCCACAGCCCTACACTGCTGCATGCCTGACTATTCCTGCCGATCATGGTGAATTACTGCCTCCCATCATGAATGGTGGTGCAGCAGGGTGTTACCCCAGTCCTAAGCTCATGATGTGATGTCACAGGGGCTGTTTCGTTCCTTGCCAACATGTCCACCACTGCCAGGAACACTGGCCTGTCCCTGCCTACACCGTGTTGCTACCTGTTGCATCTGCTGATCAATTCAGGGAGCACCCATTGCATCCTGCAACCTGCCCTCTCTTTATCGCAGGGGGAACCTATGGTGATCCACTACTATATGTTTGTGCCTACCACCCGATCTCACACAGTAGTAGAAAATGTGTCACCTGGCAAAGAACTGCATTGTGAACTGTGTGCATCCAAGGACAAGTGTTTTCTCTGCCACATGCCTCTTTGCCCAGCACTTGGGGTTTTTCCCTAAAGCATGCTACAGGAAGCATCCCTGACTCCTGGCTCATCCCACTTTGGCGCTGAGCTGTCTACACAATGAGTACAGTGATTTAATCTTCCTTCGGTGTCAATATTAAGTTTAAGTTATTTCATTATCAGAACTTAATGGCTTACTGTAGTGCTAAGAGACTGGTGCATAACCCATGAAGACCTCAATGGTGAGTCAGTTTTGTGAGAACAGCATTTCAGGCTCCAATGAAGCCTATAGAGAAGTAACAGGCAAGATTGATACTTTACTTCAAGGAAACATTATTCAGCACCTGCCTCATGATCTCATGGCATGAGTGTGGAGTGGAACTTCTTTGTGCCTATAGCAAGTGCAGCAAGATCTAACCTCTATGAAAACTGCTGTCACACCACACTTGTGGCTGTTAAATACATAAATTCCCAATTGTGTTAGATTACTTTCACCTACAATACCTCAAGTTTGTTTACTTGTATTTTGTGTTTGCTGTAGTCACTGTGCTACATTAGCTTCAGTTATGGTACCTCAAGTTTGTTTATTTGTATAATTTTCTTTGATCACTGTGTTAGATGAGATACACTAACAGTACCTCCAAGTTCATTTATTTGTATTTGCATATTTTATTCATCACTGTGTTAGTTTAGCCTCGTTTACAATACTTCAAGAACATTAATTATGTTAATCATATGGCTTAAAAAACTATGTAAACTAATTGTCCACACTTGGACAGTGGGCACCCCATGTGTGTGTCTAACACTTCCATGAAGATTAATGGAGTGTCCTGACTAAGAGTTTTTGTGCATATTTTTTTATGGCACTTTACCTTTGTGAACGCATTCTGGAATTAACTCTGCCTTTTAGCCATTCAATAAAAAAACTGTCTTTTGTTACATTGTTTCCATGCTTTACCCATCCGTTTTACCCTCCACAACTATCAAACCAACTGTATCACCTGTCATGTTCAGTGAGGAACACAGTTCCCACATTAGTAAAGAAGTATGAATTAAACATGTTGACAACTTTATAGGCACTGTTTTCATTACATGAAATTATATTATGTAGTACATACTGACCAATAAAACCATTTTCACAAATATGATGAAATTCAAAAGTTAAAGAATATATAGCTTTTTGAGAGAGTACTTAAATTTTTCCTAAATTTTTTAAATCAACAAATATCTTGTACTACAAACTTTTGAAAGTAGCCTATGTTCTTCCTCATGGTTCAAGCTATCTGCATACCAAGTTTCATTGAAATCAGTTCAGAAAATTAGTTGTGGAAAGGTAACAGACTGAGTGGCTTTTGCAAGTCCTCATGGATTCCATCCCTCAATCTCTCCTTCGGTCTTCCTAGTGGGCATCTTCCACAGGGAGTATAATCCACAGCTTTCAAAGGCCATAGGCATTTATCCATCTGATTGTCATGTCCTGCCCATACAAGGCACTTGGTTCTCAGCAGTCCTACACTGTTTGGTCTATTGTACATTTCATCTAGTTCACAACTATGTCAGATCCTCCATCCTCCTGTGATATCATCTTGCATCAGACCAACGATTTTCCTTAAGACTTTCCGCTCAAAAACAAGATTACTCATCTTTTTTCCAGACATTCCAAGTTTCACAATTATACAGTACTACAGGTTGAATCATTGGTTTATACAGCTGGAGTTTGAAATTCTTCGACAGACTGCAATGCAAGAAGTTGACTGAGACCAAAGTATGATCAATTGGCGGCTTGGATCCTCGCTTTGATTTCTGCTTCACATGCTGTCTTCTGTAAAGAATACCCCAGATATTTTTACTCACAAACCCTTTTGTAACACTGGTTTCTGACTATCAAAGGCTGGAGTGGGTCTCTTGAATGATCATGGGTCCTGGTCATCACCAGATATTCTGTCTTTGATTCATTCACAAGGAGTCCAATTCTGCTTGCTTCCACCTCTACACTTTCACTCATCCACATTAGTTCTTCCTTAGATCTGGACAACAGGGCCACAGCATCAGCAAATGTGAGATGTGTGGTTTTCTCATCGTCTGCCTCTGTACCCTCGAAGCTTCGTATTCATTACACTGAATTATATTATGTCGATCATATCAATCAATAAAACCACTGTCACAAATATAATAAAGTTCAAATGTCAAACAATAAGTAGCTGTTTGAAGACAGATTATTTTTCCCTAATTTGCACAATATGCTTCAAATCAATAAAGCAGCCTATGTTCCTCCTCAGGGTTCAAGCTATTTTGATACCAAATCTCTTCAAAATCACTTAAGTGGTTTAGTTGGAAAATGTAATAGACAGAGTTACTTTCGCATTTATAATATTACTAAGGATAAATTCCCTGACGTGAAACTCAGGAGGTTACAAGTCTTTGGATAAAGTGGCAATAGAATAGACGAACCACTGGTCTCCGACATATCCATTGGTCACCAAAGAAAAACTTGACATCCTTGAGATTGATAATAACACTTTGCCTCTCTTGACATTATATGAAACTGGAAGATGCTCTGAAGATCCATTATAAAGTAATGACTAAGTTAGTCATAAAACACTTATGTAATTCATGAACTATACTCCTATTATGAAGAAGTCTACCATATGTGGGATGAAAATCCTACTGTGTAGTTGCTTATTCTTTTAACTAGAAGATGAAATTAACAGTCTGGGGATCAATGAAAGCACCCATCTTGGAACAGTTAGCACTGATGTGCTTTCAGAAAAGCAATTAAGAATCTGGTCAAAATTAATTCAAAGTGAGAAGCACAACAACATAGCTCTAACTGGCACCTAAAATGGAAGCTATTACTTATTGTTATACAAAACTGATTTTATATATACTGTGTGTGTCTGTGAAACTTTTATAACAGTGATTTCACTTACCTGTAGAAACTGCAGCCTAGCTAGAAAGTCATTGACATAACTTCCAAGTGGCTTAAGAGATGGATAAGAATGCTTCTGCCACAAACCTGGAACTCTGCCAGTAAGAATACTAGACACTACTTCTTCCAGTTCAAAAGACATTACAATCAAACCTGTAATACATGTAAAGAGTTAATTTGATAATAGGAAACAACAAATTCACATAAGAAAATTTCCACGTCATGGTACTGCAAAATATTTCTTTTCAACATTCTTTTTTTTAAGTTTAATTTTTAGGAATCTCATACATGTAACACACATACTGGCTTGAATTTTCATGTATATTGGTAAGGAAAAGAGTCAACTGAACAGCATAACTGCAACAGCATTAGGCTTGATCAGGGCCATCCAATAATTAAAAGAGACAAACATGTATAGTGAGTGCAACACCTGATACAAGAAATAAAATGTTTGTAAGCTTTAGTTGGCAACCTTATGAAGGGTGTAAGTCATTTGCTTTACTAACACTTATGTGAACAAAATTTCTAAGCTTTTAGTTACAATGGTATACTTGCTCAAGGAAGTACTTTTGAAGAACAGAATTCTGTGATCCTTTCAGAAAGTGTACAACAGTCAGCAGTATTCTCTTGGGCAAGCACACAATGTGGCATTAGCTGCATGAACCGTGTGAGCTTTCATGAGGGGGTGGAAAAGTTTAAAAGTGGTTATAAATGTATAACTGATGTCTGGTGGCAGTATCAACCTTGGCTTTGCAGCCTCATATTGAGTCACTTATCCAACAACACCAACAACTTTTGGTTGAACAAGTTGCTGAAAAATATTGACTAAGTGTTCATACGAGCATTCCACCATTCAAAACAAACTGAGCTGTCATAAATTATATCACTGTTTGTCCAGAGAATAGATTTTGCATTGGTACTGAACTCAAAAATCATTTCAGTAGTGTAGGTAATGCATTTTTGGACAAAATTTTAACCTTTGGTGGAACTTGTATATCCCACTTTCAGCCAGAGCCCACCTCTAATGGTAAGCAGAGGAAACACCCTACCTGATTCAAAATGCAGGCAGCCATCAGCTGGTTGGGTAATTTTAATCATCATTTGTAATGCCAATGTCCTGATTTTGAGCCAATGTTCTGATTTTCTCTGAGTTTTTGGAGGAGCAACACACTTTCAGCAGCCTATACTACTCTTGGATGATTGAGAACAAAGTCAAGCCCACACTGAAGAGGAAATGACTGGGATTACAGAGGAAATGTGAGCACATTCAAGACAATGCTTTAAGACAACTGACAATGGGAACTATGGGCAAAGTGGGTTGGAAGTTCCACTTCATCAACTTAACTTGCCCTTTCCTATCATTTAAGTGTTTGCTCTGGTGAAAAAATCTTTTCAGGAAATCCAGTTCAAAGGCAATGAAGCGATAAGAAAACAGAAAAAAACTGACTTAGATAGCAGATAAAGAATTCTGCACTGGGTGCATAAGAAGACTCATAAAATATGGCACAGTTACAAAAAAAAAAATGGAGGGGATTACTTGCAAAAATAGAAAAAATAGCTGGCTTTGTTTAATAAACATTTTTTACCATACTGCTATTTGTTTGTTTAATTATTGAATGACCCTCATATATATAACTACTAGCTGACCTTGATTAACACAATCTTTTTACCAGTGCAGCCAGTAGTGGAGAAAATCAGCACTGCCAATATTTCCGCATGGGTCACCTCTGGTTTTGTATAAGAACAAAACATGGGTAATTTTGCCAGAACTGCAGTAAGGAAGTAGCGTTACCCTCCTCTTACCATTCCTCTTCTCTTGGCAGTCATAAGGTGGAGGCAAGGCACACCTCCTGCCAGTCCTGGAATCCACTCCACGAATTGTCAGTTTATCATGGCCGAACAATAGGCATTCACTAAGAAGTTAATAACCACAAATGATGATAAAGATGGCAGCATTTATGAGCAACTAGTGGGAAAATCATTTTTCCTCTGACACACAGTTAATATCTTAACAGAAAATAATACCTCAAAATTAAAATATGATCAATTAAAAATACAAAAATATCTATTTAACTAATGACATGGCATGATAGATAAGAGGAAAAGAATAATAGGTGCACTGTTCTGAGAATCAAATGCTCTTCTAAACAGAAAGGAAACACTAGTAAAAAGGCAGCTGTCAATGACTGTGCAGATAACATACCTAGACTAAAATGAATTCTGTAGTCAGTTCTAAAATACCTGAAAACAGCTTTGTATTAATGTAGCATATAATGAAGATTTGTGCAAAACATTTTGCTCTCATCTACCAAACCAAACAGACCTTTT